>NC_088837.1:630000-1230000 GCF_904066995.2 Poecilia reticulata
GATCAAGCACCTTCGGTTGATAGTTAATCGAAGACGTTATATGTCTCAAATAAATTATGCCAACTAACTCAAAAAACTAAAACAGCAGAACATGAGCCAAAATACTGTACTTTAATACATACACACATATATGTAATAGCAAAGACAGGCGACATCACCTAAAGTTTTACCTCTGAGTAAAGCAACAATGTTTGGCCCCTTAAACTAGAGACATTATCTGCTGAAATATGAAGCATCATTTTTTAAATGAGCGTTGATTCCTAGATATAGGTGTAGACATAATCTATTGTCTTTCAACTACATATTTATAATGTACATAGTGAGGACAATTTTGTTGCAAGGCTTCAATAAAAATGACTAGATTAATTAATTAAAAATTGAAGAGGTTGTTATGCTCCCATCTAGTGTCTCTACCAAGTATTACAGCTGAAAAGTCTTAGCAAAAACGTTGAGAAGCTGGGATAAGAGCAAGAAGCAGTGCAGATGTTATTGGATGACAGTCTTAAACCCTGACATGAAAATCCATACGTTATATATTCCATACATAAATTACTTTTATTAGGACACATTTGTTTTTTGTTAGACCTTTAATGGGCAATACATTATGCATAAATTCTATTAATTCTATATTGTCACAATGTTTCAGTTTCAGCCATTTTTATCATTTTATAAAACATTTATCTTGATTTGGTCTCTTGTCAGTCTTTTAATAACTTCAAATTTAATTGAGTTAAATAAAAAAATACTTTAATAATCCCAAAGGGAAAGAAAATGACACTGTAACGCATGTTACCTCAAATTCTTAAAAGACTTATTGTAGATGCCGATGGCTGTGGGTAGAAAGAATCTCCTGCAGCAGTCTGGACTACAACGGTTCTGAAGAAGCTTGTGACTGATAACACTCTGATTTTCTGAGAAAGTCTCATGATGAGAATGGTCAGGGTTTTACCTTCTTTGCATCATCTCCAAAGGTTCAGCAGAACCAAACCAGCCTTCTTTACCAGGTTGTTGAGTCTTTTTAGGTCCCTGGTTCTGATGTTGCTGCCCCAACAGATGATGGCAGCAGAGATGACTCTCTAAACAAGACTGATAGAAGATCTGCAGCATCTTGCTGCACACTTTGAAGGATCTTAGCTTCACAAGTCCAGTCTGCTCTGTTCCTTTTTATAGATACTTCACTGTAGCGTCTCCAGTCCAGTCTGTTGTCCCGATGAACACCGAGGTATTCATATTCCTCAGCCACCTCCACTTCTTCTCCCATGATGGAAATAGAGTTTGATCTAAGCATGTTCCTCCTGAGTCATCAGTCATCTTTGCTTTGTTCACATTCAAGATTATGAGTATTTCTACACCATGCGGTCCACCAGCTCTCTGAACCCATTGTGTGTGGCATTAGACAATGGAGTCCCCTTAAAAAAAGAAGATAATTATTCATAGCTTGGTAAATCCAGAAGTGCTACTTTAAAGCAGCTCACCAGAAAACTGGAGAGAAAAGGGCAATCTACAAATCTAGAAGAGTTCTATTAATCCTGCAAAAATAGTCTACTGCTCTATTCAAAGACAACTTCGCCAAACTAGAACATACTTTTCATCATATAATTCTAGGATTCCTTTTTGTTCAATCTCATAATATACTCAGCAACTGCAAGATTTTTCTTAGTCAATTTAAGTCAGTAGAAATAAACTTGAGATGGCATGTACATTTTATAGTTGCCGAAAAGGTGGTTCACCCAGGGCGCCAAACAGGCTAGGACCACCTCTTAATGTAACAACAGAACCTGATGTGTTTGGACTGTTTTGAGTCAGTAGAGCTTTCTGAGTTATCAAACATAATAGCTTCTTCCAAACCGTCAGCATGCATGCTAGATCCGTCCCAACCAAATTATTTTTTAAAAGTGTTCCTTTGAATCACTGTCCTGTTTTAGATATGATTAACTTATCCTTAAACTCGAATGAAATCTGCTGAGCCCGGTGTTTGGGTTGCTATGGCTGCCCACCAGTGGCCCAACGTATTTTTGCGTTAAAAATTTTTAAAAGTTAAAAACATTTGGAGATGGACTAGCCAGCATCTCAAGGGTCAGATACAGGGCGGTGCAATTAGTGCGCAGCCCCTCATGCCCAGTTTGACACATCAACTACAAACCTAGCTTAATTCGTCTTTACCGTCACCCAAATTAAAATGAACAAACCGTGCTTAGCCTGGTGAAGGGGCATGTAAAGTAGGGGCTTGTTTCAGACCCTGAAACATTTTGCATACATGTTCTGTTTGTTGGAAAAGTAATAAGAAGTAGCCCAACAGCGAGGGCCAAAAATACTGAGACCAAAACACCAGCAGCAACATTTATGTGTTTCAGCTGACAGTCAGGCAGAGATGGAGGAAGTATGGTTCGTTTTGAAGGTTTGACAGGAAAAGACACAGGTAAGGTGTCTGAATCTACCCAAACCAGCAGGGGGTTAATACTTTTAGGCTTCTTATGGTTGCCAAGGAGACCAGAATCTATTGTATACATCTTATAAAGCTATAGAACACTGATGACTACCACCTTCTACATATGAATTTACCGCTGTTATGATCTGTGCAAACAAAAACACACACAAGGCAAACTAGATCCATTATCTCATCTTTTAATAACACATTCATATCTATGCTCTGTTTGTTTACAAGGAATTAAAAGTGTTGATGAGGAGTAAAGAAATCATTCAGGCAGAAGGTGAAAGTCCATATACTGTGAAGACCAAAATATCCTATGATAAAAGTGTATATTCATGACTCTGTGACTGCAGCGAATCAAATCCTTTAATTTCCTTTTCAAGGTCAAATCTAATTTTTGATAAGTGTAGATGAATCCAACACAAATCAATAGTGAGACAGCATCACCCTCCTTTCACCAGCATCAACAAGGTCAGCTTAGAAAAGAAGTAATTTTGCTTGTTTCAAATGAATCACGAGAAATGAGAATACATCATAGTTTGTGTAAAAGGTCCTTGCAGGGTGCTGAAACTTTTCAGAAAGGAAATGCTAAATGCACCCAAACATAAGAGTTACAATCTGATGTCAGAAAAGGGAGAGAAAAATAGGAGTCAACCAAAATGAGAAAACATGAAGAATTTCAAGATACAATTATTTCATTGAAATAAAAAGGAAAAGATGTTAACTGAGTAAAGAAATCTAATATATTTTGAGTTGGTGATGATGAGAATTAGGTTGTTTTTGTCTGTTTGATATCCCATCAAATATTTCCTTCCAAATCAACTAAAAACAGAGAATGTAAATAAAGTTATCTTTGGAAGAAGTATAGGTTTCTTTTCCTTTAATAGACTATCCACTACAGTATATGGAGACGCCACTACCATGTTATTCATTCATCTATATTTCTTTCGAAAAATTTCTGTCTTCTTTTCTTTTTAAGGGGTGTTATTTTGAAATCTTTTTTTCCCAACAGAACATAACCTATTTTCTTTTTCCTAAGAGGTAGATTAACAAATTAATTACATGGTTTCCGGTGTCATTCTGGAGATGAATCCCAGAGAGGGGACATGTGGAGTGGGGCTGGAGGAAAACCAGGCTAACTTTTGCTGTTCTCATTTCTAATCCAGTTTAGGCTAAATGTGTGATTTCAATGGGCCTCCAGCAGTCAGCCCATGAAACACAAACAGGATCAATCAACACTTAGCTGTGATTGCTTGATATTGGTCCAGTTAGGTTCTCCAGAAGCCCACAGCGCCCCCTGGCCTCCGACACGCACTACTACACAAAATGTGTACATTCTGAATTTTCTGTGCGCATCTCCTTTAAATTTACTCTTTTCAGTTTTAACTCTACCTGGAGAAGTACAATGTTAGAAACTGAAAAATTTAAATCAACGAGTGACGAATGTAATTGTGCTATAAAGTATCGTGTCCTCCTTTCTGCTTGCATGTCCAGCTGTCTGAATACTCACTCCTGTCCATTTCAACCTTCGGAAAATGGACAATCTTCCAGCTGTGTTTGATCTTTCTTATTTTTTTCTTTTGAGGTAGCATTGCTGGTTATGTGTTAAGAGGATCACGTTTCGTTATTTCCAGGTAACAGCGTCCCTCCACCGTGTTTGTCATTTTCCAGCTCTGGGCCGGGTGTCGGGACATTTCGCCACATTGGAGTTTTGTCAGTTCCTCTGAGTTCTGTTGGGGCAGACGTTCATGCTGCTCTTTAAAGTGCAGCTTTAACGCTCTACAACAAACAAGAAGCTTCCAAGTCTGACTTTCCAAGGTTCTACACTTAAAAGGGAAGAAGAAAAGGTATTTTTTATTCGTTTTTGTTTTTTGATTTTTTTTTCTTTTGTCATTTTGTTTTTGCCAATTTATTGTGTACTTTACATTAATGCTGATCATATAAGTAACATAGGTAATGTTTATATCAGTGTGCTGCCATTACACTGTTATGGTTACAAGATGAATTTTCACCATAATAAGTAGCTTGGTGGAGAATCACTCCCTGAAGAGTGTCCGCTATGTTTTAAGGATCTACGACAATGCATGACTGCATCCAGCAACTAATCCAACATGTCAAAGGCTTTTCTATTTTCTTCATCAGTTGTTGGTGAGACTTTAAAAAGTTGCTGATAAACACCAACAGGTAGAGTGGAATTTCTCTGGTAAAGGATTCCTGGGAACTCATTCCCATTGCAGCCAAAGACTACTTAGAATTTCCCAAATAAACATGGCTCCAAAGTATATGCTATGACAATAAAAGTGAAAATATGACTTCTGTTGTTTTCTCCCATTAGACTTGCATAAAATCAGCAGATTGTATATTTTAGAGGATATAATGTAAGGCCAGCTTTATGCTACAGAAATGATCAGCAGTAATACAAAGTACTTCAGAATGGAAAGGGGCAAAACATGCACAACTAAAATGAAGATTCAAATAGTATTGAAAAGACTTTAATACATATTTAATGTTAGCATTTGAAATTAATATTGAAGTATTTTTAAAGGTGGCTTCACACTAAACTCTGTCAATCTTATACAACAATAGATCAGTCTGGAATTAGCCCAAAAATGATCCAAAATTAGGAATTAAATGGCCAAGAGCAAGTTAGAAGATAGTCCTTCTCACTACATTCTGACCTACAGAGGAGCTGCAGGCAGCACAGCGTGTGCTGGCTTTCAGTTTGATCCTATCAGCTGTTTCTCTAATGTACAGAATAAAAAGATAAATAAAACAACAAAGAGGAGTTCTGTTCCAAGATGAGACTCTGCTGTTTCATAGACATAACCTTTCCTTCAAGAACAGCTCAGAGATTATTTGCAGATATTCTCAGTTTGTATTTTTGGACCAAACCTCCACTGTTTGTTTGGCACAGTTAACATCCTGTACTGATCTACTTGTTAGTACTTCATCATTTTTAGTAGCCATTTTGTTAAAAGATGTATGTATTCACGTAGAAGTTAAACTATTTTCAGATTTTCCAACAAAAAGAAAGTTTAAGCATTGTTTTTTTTTTAAGTGGACTAAATAGAAAAATCAAAAGGTCTTCAACAGAAGTGAGCAAAACGAACACAATGGAGACCAGCGCAAGATAGGGCAAGGGACCCTGACGTTCCTGCCCGCTCCAAAAATTAAACGTTATTCAGAAACTGAAGGAAATCAAATATTTTCTTTCCAAGAATACAAAAGAGAGGAGAAAGACTGAAGGTGTTCATTCCACCTCTACTCTCTGTTGCGCTCCATCTTTTTTTTCGCTATGTGGGCTGGGTGTTCTCAGTCGTTTTGGTAGTTTGTCATCGTCAGCATATTTCATCAATTAGTGCAACACTATGTCCCTAGATGTTATGTCCAAATAAAGCTTGTTGTATTGTCTAAACTAAATAAAAACAAAATACGTCAAATCTAACCAATCAAAAACCCTGTAGACTGAAAAATAAACCCTAACTAATGTGTCTTGGCGGTTGTGAACAGAGCTCTATGGTTTGGAAACGACAGGACAACCATGCCGAGCTGTGAAGTTCGGGCCTCTTGGCAAAAATGGAAGCATAGACATGACAGAAAAGGCTTTTCCCTGTTTGATGCTCAGGTTGCGGGGCAGCCAGCGCAGACAAACAGTCCGCTTCGTTCAGCACTGTGAGGACTTGAAAGGAGTTTTACGTTTGGCAGTGTCCTACGATGACTTAGCATTGTCTTTCTGTTCTCAACTGCTTTCCTTGTTGGGGTTTTTCTTCTGAAATTTTCTCCAAAAATACAAAAGAATAACGATCACTGAACAGGTTTTAAGCTTTTTTGCAGCAGTATGGCTGCCATTTGCTCCCATTTTCTCAGAAAGTTTTTAATTCTCTCCATCCTCGATGGGTTTTCCAGGTGGAGGACCGTGGGTTCTCGTCCTACTTTTTTCAGTTTCTTGTGAACCCAACCATATTCCCTGACCAAAAAAAAAAAAAAGTTAAACTTTGAACACAAACTTGCACATGCCTGCATTCACATACACACCCATGTAGCCAACAGGGAGCATCATGGTCAGTGCACAGGTAATAAATATTCACATTTAGAGACATCAAAGCCGCCTGCAGTGTAAGCATGAACAGTCGGGCTCTATCTGGACCACAAGTATACAATTGTGATGGTAAAACCAAGTTCTTAAACTGCTGAGGGAGAAAACACAGCTCCTGCTTAGTGCTTCCTGATGATGTCAATAAGGCACCAGAGGAGGGTCCTTGAGGGTTCAAGGCAGGCACACTGACAAAGACTAGAGGCAGGGACTGGACTGGTCAGGGAGGGTAAGGGGGTCTGTCTGTCTGGAGAAGGACATCCATTCATAACGGTCAGCTAAAGACCCACAGAGTGGTGCGTTTGGTCATCCTTGAGCCTGTTAGGACCCTCCCCTTGAGGTAACACTGCTCCCCATTGGCCAGTTCTCCACTTTAGGCAGTGGCTGCTCCAATCACACTTCAGGTACACAGATGGCGTGTTTTCCCACCAACAAAAGGCAAACTAGCTCAGCGTTGTGTACTGTACCAGCTCTCTGCTAAAAGAGAAAACAGCCTCTTTGTCATCCTGAATTCACTGATCTATCCATCCCCACCAAAAAAAAAAAAAAAAACAACCACAGAAAAAAATAACCAAAGCAACAAGACAATACTTAAAAAAAACATCATTTTTTCTTAAAAAAATAAAAAATATTCAGGACTATTAGCTCTTTTTTTCTATTTATATAAAACACCAGCAAGCGAAAAAAAGTTAGAATACTGAGGTAATTTTACCCTGAGGTAGTTTTTTCTGTTTCATTTCTTCTCTGATCTGTTCTAATCTTGGTAAAAGCATCCATACTCCTGCCCCTCTTTATCATACACAGGCAGGATGTGGAGGCTCCGCCCACAGGCCTGTGGCAGGTTAGGGAGAGGAAACCAGGAAGCTGCTTCCGCTCAACTCACACGTCCTCCATCGACGTCCAGGTGGGGAGCTGCGGAAGACTTGACTTATTGCTTCCTGTGCCGTCAGAGCAGAAACAGACACCCTGATCGGAGAGCCAGGCTGCTTCAGAGCGGTCGCCTAGCAACGAGCAGAGGGTCTCAGACGCTCCTTGTCTGTCTGCCATTGCAGAACATTCAGGTGCAGCAAACCCTCACACCTGACTCACTAGCTACAGTCCACTCAGCGGGGGCCGGGCTAACTCACATATCATATATATATAATATATAGAAAATATGCCGTTGACGGTGCGGGTGGCGGCCAGCGAGCACGGCTGCTGGGCGCTGTGAGCCGACCGCTGCATTAGAACTGCAGGACCAGCTACGACTGCCGCCTCCTTACTGTCTCTTGCTGCGTCCTCCCACCAGTAGGGGGCGCCCGGAGACCCCGTCCCCTCTGTCTCACTGTAGACTGCCGTATGCTACATCTCAAACAGGGGAGAGGGAAACAAAGACAACCCCTCCTTTTTTCTTAAAAAACGTAGTTCTGACGCAGCATTTTTAACAATAACTTGAAGATTATATATTTACAACCTCATATTTTCTTAATTTTTTCCCATTCAGCTCCAGCTGCTTTTTAGAAAGCTGTTTAAAGAGCAGTGTTAGCATCTACGGCCCCCTCCTCTGGACCCCAGAGCTGGCCCACCTGCGCCCGCTGCAGCAGCTTCCAGACTCCCTCTCCCAGCTCCGCCTCACTGCATTCTTATCATAATAGCTCTGAATAAAACATTTCTATACATATATCTCTATGTTAAAAAACGCCCTTAAAATATCAGACTGACTGCAGATGTTTGGAGAGGTATGTGGAGGAATAAAGCGTCGGAGCGGCTGCACACAGGCTAGTGGAGCTGAGACTCACACAGGTTTCATTAACTACACCAGCTTTCCATCACTTCATGGAGAGAACCACCTGCCTGTCAATGAAAGCCATCGATCCAAAGTGTGTGTGAGAACTACAGCGAGCCAGGAGCTTTGTGCAGCCACATCACGGCGCCTGACTCATCCCTCCTTCTCTTCATCGTCTCATCCACACTCAGTCTTTCTTCTGGCCTGGCACTGGGTCTTTGTTTTCAAGTTTCTTTTTATCCCAATCATTTCATCTTTTGATTGAATTAATTTTAGATTTTTTTTCACTGAGGATGTTTCTCAGTGGCTGTCAGGTGTTCTTCCACCCTTCTTAGTATCTCTCCCTGTCTATTGCTGGGTCTGCGTTTTACTCTTCTGTATCCATTCGTCTGTCCGTCTGCATGTGTCCGTCAGGTGTGTGGGGCGGGGGAGTCCCACAGCAATGTGAGGAGACCCTCACTTTCTGCGTGGCTGGTGGTCCTGAGTCAGGCCCTGTGTGGGGCTCCCCATCTCAGTGAAGCCCTGAGGGTGGGTCCCGGGGCCCATACCCATCCCACCTTTCTGGGACATTTTGACCTGCGTCAGGATGTCTCGGATCTTCCTTTGAGCCAGCTGGAAGACAGGCAGAGGGCCACATAGTTGATCAGAATTAATCAAAAACTAGAAATTAAGCAACATTTTCAATTCAAAAACCCTTTTTGCTGCTCAGTTATTGAATAAATAGTCAAATAAGCCCAGTAACAGAGATATTCATTGTTTCTAAACTGTTCTTTAACCATCAGATTGGTGCAGCTTTCCAGTGCTTCAGGAACTACTGAGCAGTCCTTGAACTTGTTTAGAAATGTGGTCTGTGGACGCTGACGTCTCTGCTGCCGCTACATGTTTAGCATCAAGATGTTGTTTTAGGCTTGAATAGCTTCACTGACAGGCTAACTACTTTTAGCATAACTTGAATAGAGCAATAGTCTATTCAAGTTATGCTTGAATAGACTGTTGCTAAAATAGCTATAGTCTTATTTTAGCAATAGTCTAATATAAACTATTTTAGACTATTACTAAAATAGACTTCTTTAGACTTGTTTTTGAAGCAAAAAGTAACCCCCAGCAGGCCGGGGGTTAATTTCTTCCATTGATGTCTGCAGATGTTGCATGTGCATCAGCTTTAAGGGTGAACCAGAAACAAGCAAATATAAAGGTTCTGACCAGAAACATATATATTTTTTAAAATTGCATTTAAAATTTTAACTTAAAATCTATTAAATAAGTGTATCAAAATTAATGTGTTAAAAGTCCCAGCCCTACTGAGAGCATAATTAAACAAACTGCATCATTTCATCATTTTATTTGTAAAACATATCGAGTATCATTTTTCTTCCACCTACACTGTACTGGTCAGTCATATACATTATCATGGAGATGCACTGAAGTTTGTTGTAAATTGGCAGAAGGTGAATCATGAAATGTGATGCGCCTCAGGGAGCGTACCTGGCTGGCGTAGAAATGTCCATTAATCTTGACGATGACCTGATCGTTTTCATCAGGTGTCTGCTCTCTAGGGACCACCACCTCAGCTGCTGTCAGGTTCTGCAGCTCATTCACCTGCAAACACAACTCTCAGTTACTTCAAGAATGGGCAAAAGTTGAATTTTAATTTGTTTGACGGTAGAACAAACACTCTGGAGCTCAGATTAGGCCTGGAAGCACGAGCTTTCTGCTGCCTACCGTCTTTCCTCCTTTGCCGATGACCCTTCCTGCAGCAGCAGCAGCCATCTTGATGTGAGTTTCCAGTTTCACTTCCTCTTTGGGGCCAAAAAAATTCTCCTCTTTCAGTTTGCCGTAGATTCTGCCCTGAGCCTATGGGTACGAGAAAGAAAAGGAGATTAATAATCCTCAACAGGAGACAACCCCAGCAATCTGCCGGCAATATAATCCAGTGCCAAATGAGATTCATGTCAATCAGCCTTTAATGTTCCACCTTGAACTGAGCTTCTGGAGGTCCGGTCACAATCACCATCCTCATCTTAGAGTCTGGAGTTTCAGCTGGTGCGATCTGGGGAACAACACAGAAATATATTACCGCCTTCAGGATGTCGGCTCCAGAGAGTACTGAAATTCTTTTGGTAGAAACTATTGCTGACATTTTTATCCAAACCTAAAATATGTCAAAGTTTGTATTTCAGGAACAGCTTAACGTTGCTCAGCCTTGGTGAATAAACCAGACAGCTGCTGCATTAAGCAGCATTAACACTGATCCGTCCTGCCAGCAGCTGGTAAACTTTATAACATCACCACTCCCAACAAACTCAGTCAATAACTTTACATCTCTGCTTTCATTTGCAGTTTTCTCATTTCAGATAACATCCCTGCTGTCATTTGTACATCCCTGTTTTTGCTTCTTGTAAATAGTCTCTTTATGTGGCTCTTGTACATTTTTCTTTTTAATTACTATACTTAACTGCACATTTCTTTTAAGCAGAGTAACAATAACTACAGCATTATTTTTCTAATATAAATTTGAGCCACATTCTCTTGTTTTTATCTTTCTGTGAATATGCTGCTCCCACTTAACTCAGCTTGCTGCGGTCACACCTGAACTTCCCCACTGCAGGACATTATAGAATATTTCTATTCTTCTCTTCTATCTCCTGTTTAACAAACCTTAATCGAGGCTCCAGCGAAACGGCTCAGCTGCTTGATGTGCTGTCCCTTCTTGCCGATAATAGCCCCCACTGCTTGTGCTGGGATGTACACATGAACAGTCTCCTGCTCTGGGGCCTGCGCACATTGCTCATGCAATTCAATCATTTTAAAACCTTTTGCATAAAGATGCAAACATGCCTTAAAGATTCATGACAAAAAATCTAAACAGTACCATCACCTTTTAAATTCTTTTAAATATGATCTTTTAAGCTTTGAAAATCTGATCTTTTATGTAAACATTTGTTTGGTTTACAAAATTCTTCATGACATTGTTGCTCCACCTTTAAAGAAAGTTTGTCTGAGATGAAATAACATGAATGGAGTCAACAGGGGTGAGTGCATCCCAAAATGCATAGCCAATAGGAAATATTTGTCTAGGAAGCAGGGGCAAAAAACTGCAGTAGAAAAATTAAAACAGCACTTCCAAAAGGGACAATAGCCATAAATAAATACATAAAAGCATTAAAAAATACATTTAATGAATGTGATGAGTCATTGGAATAATTTGCCAAACAAGATTACATGTTCTAGTTGTAAATTTTGGCACATTTGGTAAAAGATTGTATGTCAAATGATCAGATTGCACTCATTATTAATGAAGGCAAATAAATTGTTATATGGACTGTCATCTGGTTTGTAGTTTGGTTTGCTTGGTTTTAGTGAGATCTGAATAATGACTTATCACTAGAGATGTGCCGATCAGGTTTTTTTCTGCCGATTCCGATACCGATCACCCCCTCAGGGCTGATCGCCGATACCAATCACCGATGCCGATCACGTAATTATTATTATTTTTTATTTTTTTTTATCATAAACACTACCGGTTACATTATGTGGAAAAAAGAACCATGAATTCACCTTAATTTAAACAAAAACTTGTTTTTAATAACTTTTTCCAAGAAGAAAACTAAACAAAATAGGCATTCTGCAAATTGTACTGCTATCGTTAATACAGTCTGAAATCATATGAAGGCTCTGAAGAGGCTAAATAATGCAAGGAGTCAAAATAAAACCTCTCAACATTGCCAAAAAAATTCAAGTATAAAACTTAACATTCAAAGGCAAATACAGGATCCATTACAATAAACAATCCAGAGTTACTGAATGAAAACTTCCTGATAGCATGGCGGCTAGCTGATTACTGTTAGTTCTGATTGGCTGTTTCTGACTGAGCGGAGTAATTATGCAGAGCAGGAAGGAGATCGATTTTTTTTTTTTGAGATTATCTGTCTCATGTTAGGACAGTGAAAGTTTTAATACGTATGTAAAATGTATTTTTTAGGTTAGATGCTGCAGCTTTAAACAGAGGTTCGGTGTGAGAGTCACTACCAGGTGGAGCAGAAGCGGCGCTCCGTCTGTGAAATATTACTACCTGTAGCGCGTAGCAGCGGTTCAACAGCGAGAGCAGAACCAGCGTCTTACATCGCAGCTTGAAGACTTAAATAATTTTGCGGGTTATTTGTTTAGCTTTCTGACCGTCATGCTAATCCGGGTGAGTGTTTGTAGCTGTGCGCTGCTTTACCTGCTATCTGATCCTCCATGTCTTTTTTACTGCAGTGAGCCTCGATGTAGCCAAACTCCGTCAAGTATGTCATTGTTTTTATGTTGCATAGCTTCGTTGTGTTGATGCATTTTAACGTGCTTCAATTTTACGCTGCAACACGCAAGTGTCCTCAATCACTCAGTGCGTTATAGTTCCACATCGCTTAGGATTTGTTGCTGCGCTTTTGCGCAGTGTGAAGGAAAGAGGAGACCAGCTGCACAGACAGGCTGCGAAATGAGATGCAGGTGATCGGTATCGGCAACAAGAGCCAATGATCGCCGATCACCGATCATGCACTTTTTCACAAAAATCGGCCCGATTATGATCGGTGACCGATCGATCGGCACACCTCTACTTATCACACATGCAGAAATGAATTACAATTTTCCTTTGTACTTTGACTACATTACCCCAAAGGAGCCGTAAGGGGTTCCTCCAACTGCATTTCCAGGCGGTGGGGGGGGCATGTTGGATGAAGGGGGGAAGAGGCCCAGAGCCCCCAGGTTAAGTCCAGGGATCAGGTGAGTTTGTTGCTGTAGAGAAGAATATCACAGGAACATTTAGAAGGTTGATCTTAGCTGGTTGCCCTGACAACCTTGAAGATACAGTAAAAATCTAGTGTTGTAGATGTTCATTGATCTTTATGAAATATCATCTGCAGTTACTCAGTACTGTACTTACCAGGGTAACACAAGCCAGGGTACATAATCCAAATACATATAGAAATGTTTGATGTGTCAGAGTTCTTCTGCTTTGACCTTTTCTCTTTTTACACAAACATTGTTTTTGACATCTGACCCGACTATGTAAAGGTCATTCCAACCTTTTCATTACGCCTGTGCTGCAGATTCTTCACATTATAATTGTTAAAAAAAAAGAAGTATAGACATATCCTTTGTGATCTGTCATTCAAAGGATAATATGACTGGAGATAACAGCTCTGATGAGCATGTGTGTGCACTTACATTCATCGCTGCAATGTCATTCTCATAGGCCTCTCTGACCTTCTTCATAATTTCGACCTCAGCCTTACAGCAGGCCTCAATGGAGCCTTTGACTGTGATGGTTCTCTCTGGGTTGTATAGGGTCAGGTCCTGCAGACTGCACACATCAGCACACCCAGCATGGTTACTCACACACACACTGTGTTCATTAAGAACGCAGCGCTTCAGCTTCCTGCTGCGCTAGTTTGTAGAACTGAGAGACAGTTTCACCTAACACAGTAAGTCCAGGTCACCGATATCGTGAACATGTTTCAACATTGCAAAATGTAAATCTCTGCTCAAAATTACTTTGTGAAATGAAAGGTCAGTAATTATCTCAACTTTGAATAACCCTGAAGACGGGGTTCTGACTGGACCATACTTCCAAATGTCCCTGTTTATGCGAAGCAAGAAACTCAAAACTCTATTCATAGAGAGAACTGTAAGTGCCAAGCTAAAGGTAATGCATAGAAAGCTGCTGTACCATATTCATCAGATAAATGACAAATCAAGCTTGTGGCCTTCAGTTACTTTAGACAGAGCGGGGGGTCAGAGGAGGAAGACTAGTTCAGAAATCAAAGTCCAGACAGTGACATGATGGATGTACCTCCATATGAGGTTTAGCTCAGCTTGCTGCGGTCACACCTGAACCGCAGCAAGCGGTTACAGCTAAGCTAACAACATAAAAACAGGAACTTTAATTTTAGTTATACAAAAACCTCTTCACTATTTCACAGCTTCCTCATACAAACAGCTCTTACTGGCCAACAAACAATATTCTCATATACAGATAAAGAAACATTTGACATAACAGAGAATATTTCCACTACACATTAACATCTACATTTCTACATTAGACTTCCAGAACTGTCTCAGATTACAACCACAGGGTTCAGTGTTTTTATTAGGCTCTGATGAGATAGGCTGCTGCAGAGTGGACTTGTTAGAGAAACAGAACACCAAGCTCTGTTCATCTTGGTGTGGCCTGTGGACCTAAGTGTTCAGTTCTGGTCTCATCTCATCGGAACACTTTCTGCCACATTCTGCCGTTTTCTCAACATGGCTGGTGAGAAACTGTTTGAATGTCGTTTTATAACCTAAACCTCCTTTAAACGTCTTCAATTTGTTCTCTACCAAACCTCAGAGGTCTTCACAGAACAGCTGGATTTCATTTACTAAAGAGGGAAATTCTGAAGCCAATTTATTAAATGGTATAAGTGGAATATTAATGGATGCAACCGTTTTATTTGAAAAACTAATCAAAAACTAGTATTTCCCTTTGACCAGTGTACTACTTAGTGCTGGTCTGTCACGTTAAAGTCCAATAAAAATAATGTGAGGTTTGAGGCTGTAGTGTGACGAGACAAAAAAAAAATGTTTGAGGAGTGTCAGAACTTACGCAAGACATTCTAAATACTGAAGCTAAACGTGCTGAGCTGGTCATAGTTAGCATGTCTTACGGTGAGATGGTTATCTTGGTGTCCGTGTCCTGCTCGACTTTTTTCAGGTTGCGTCCCTCCTTCCCAATAAGGCGGCCAACAAAGTTGTTGTGGGCCAGAACCTTGAGAGGAACCTCATCAGCTCTGAAAAGCAAAATCCCTGCTCATCACACTGGGCCTCAGGCAGCCTACAGTCAGACATCATGCTCTGCCATGCTGGATCAGTTTGACACGTACGTCTTGGTGTCTTTGGCCTCCTGGTGCATGATCTCCAGGATCATCCTGCAGGCGGCTGAGCAGCCCTCAGGAGTGGAGTGGATGCTGATAGGCTTCTCAGCAGCACCCGCGTTCTCCTTGCGGTGAACATCGATCCTGCAGGGCAACAGAGTAAGTGTATGGGTATAAATAATTTAAAAGTTGAGATGAATTAATGAATTAATAATCTATCCCGATATTGAAAAAAATAAAATTAGAGATTGAATTTCGGTGACAATGTACCCGATCCATAACGTCAGATCTATTCAGTCTAATTCTATGCTTAGTACTCTGAGCAACGTCATGCTTTATTATTTATTTTAAATTATATTTAAAATTCCTAATTGCACTTTCTGAACCATTTAAAAGTTTTGTCACGTTTGACCGTGCTGTTTTTGTCTGTTTCAGTTTCTTTATTATTTATTTTACATTGGCTGTTTTACTCATAACTGACTAAACAAATTAAAGTTGTAGTTTTTACATGTTTGACTAAGATTCTGAATCTATTTCTGTATTTATGTTTGTGTTTAAAAACAGAAACGTTTTCAGTCAATTCAGCTCTGTTGTTCTGTATTGTATCGGATCATATCAGCCGATATTAAACCTCAGATATCAGTACTAGAAGTGAAAAAAGTGGACTGTAGTTGGTATCTCTGTCAAAGACCAAAAAACCCACAATGGTCACTGAAATCATTTGAAACTGAATAAAAAGTAATTAAATAATAATTTTAAAAAACAATTTCAAAACTGAAAGTTAACCAATGAAAATCAGACACTGCGCTTGAATTGTGGTTCAACAGAATCTTTAAAAAAAAAAAGATGTTAACGAAGCAAACGCATCACACAGTGTGTTTCCCTTCCTGCAGGTCCCTCTCTCTTCATGATCACCCACTTGCTCTGCGTCTGCTTGGTGATGTTGCGAATGGTGGCTCCCTCTTTGCCGATGATGGCTCCCACGTACTGCGTGGGGACCAGCAGTCTGAGGGGGATGTCAGCGTGTGGAGGCTTAGGGGGCATTCCGGAGCTAGGGGACCCCCCACGGAGTCCGCCACGGGGCCCGTAACCAGGGCGACGGCCGTTTTCAGTTCCCCGTTGGCCCCCCTCCATGTCAGAGGTCTCGTCAGGGATGTAGGAGACACGCAGGGCGTTGCTCTCCAACTGGTATCCGTTCAGCTTCTGGATGGCTCTGATGGCAAACAGATCAACACCTGACTGCAGATAGATTTAAAGAGGAACAGGTCTGACATTTTAACAGAGACGTCTTTCCATTGGCATTTACAAATCTGGTTGCTTTCTATTTCATACAAATTCACAGCAATGCCTATGTGTTACAGTATGATTCAATAAAATATAAAATGCTAGCAGAAATAATCATTTTTAAAATCCTGGCAAATTTCAGAACACTGAAATTCTTCTCACATATAAAGCTCATAGCGACTGTGTTCCATCAAGTCACAGTAGTCATGCAGCGCTCGTCACTTCATGATTCCTTTTGTTTGTATGTTTTTCGGACATAAATGTAGCAGACCAAACAAATGTAAATACTAGTCAAAAATAAAAACATAAAATGAATTCTTAAAATCTAATTTATTATGGCTCTGTGTGAAAAAGCGATTGCTCCCTAAACCTGAAATCTATTGAGTTGGGCTTACACTGATTTATATAAACCAATACTTTTGCATCGTTTTTGTTTGATATATTTTGGAGTCTGTGCTTCATTCCTTCTCTAGGCACAGGTAACATCTGGTTTAGAACATCTGCACCAAAACCCACAGTTGTTTAATAGTGAGCAAATTCAGAAGAAGTCTTGAAAATCATGAACATAGCTGGAGATGAGGTTTAAAGCTAAATTATTACCACTGAAATTTAACTTCTGAACCTGATCCCTCAAAATATGGGGAAAAATTCAACATAAAAATGGCCACTAGGGGGCAGACACACACCATAAAAAACTGGATTGAACTCTGAAAAAAGTTGTATGAAGGCCTTCTTTGATTTACGGACACACGGGCCTATTAATAAATTGAAACATGAATCACTTTGATTACCTGATTATGCCAAATTACACAGATCTCCAGATTGTTTCCTTTGGTATATTTATTTAATATGCTGTGCATTTTCAAAAGACTGAATTAAAAAAATTATAATTATTGAAGTAACTTACTGCCTTGCTTGTTCCCGGGATGCATATGTAACGTTAACCACTGCAGTCTCACTGTCTGTGTTGACTGAAATAAAGCAAACAGGAAATGCACAAAATTGAGTGAGACTCAGCCTGATGCAGAGCTGCTGTGAGGAGCCTGGCTTCACCTGCAGCTGCAGCTTTACATGGAAAAACTCAGGAATGATTAAAGGTAATGAAAGACTTTTCAGCGAGGAACAATTCATACTAGAACAAAACTTAACAATCACAACCAGTTGATCCTGAACACATGAACAACAACATCTACAGCCACTATTCAGACACTACAGGAAACTGAAATCACATTACTGCAAAGAGTTTGCTTAATAAACCTGATAAATGATCAATCTTCTATCTAGAGCAAACATGACTGACAGAACGCATGAGATTCCCCCTGGTTAGCCACAAGGCCTCCTCTTAAAGTTAGAAAAGAATCAGTTGTGGAAGGATTTACTTGAGCTTTTGTGCTCATTTTACTAACTAGTGAATCATTAAATCTCAAACAAACGAAATTGCAGGTTTAAGCTTTTAGAGATCTCAAACACACAGGGTGTAGTTGGGTAAATACAACTTGACATGTTTACGCAGTTTAAAGCAGAGAAGACAACGAAATAAGAACAAATCTAACGCCACCCGATGTTGAAGATAACAGAGCAGAACTGAAACGGTTAATGTGGTTAAATATGATTAAATAATCACCAACTAAATTAGTAATCGACTAATCATTAACTAGAGTACAGAGACTCATAAAAGGCCATTTTCTGAATGAACATATTCAGAGAAAAAATTAAACCAAAAATGTACAGGTCCTTCTCAAAAAATTAGCATAAAGTTCATTAATTTCCATAATGTAATGATAAAAATTAAACTGTCATATATTTTAGATTCATTGCACACCAACTGAAATATTTCAGGTCTTTTATTGTTTTAATATTGATGATTTTGGCATACAGCTCATGAAAACCCAAAATCCCTATCTCAAAAAATTAGCATATCATGAAAAGGTTCTCTGAACGAGCAGTTAACCTGATCATCTGAATCAACAAAGTAACTCTAAACACCTGCAAAAGATTCCTGAGGCTTTTAAAAACTTCCAGCCTGGTTCATTACTCAAAACCGCAATCATGGGTAAGGCTGCTGACCTGACTGCTGTCCAGAAGGTCATCATTGACGCCGTCAAGCAAGAGGTGAGACACAGAAAGACATTTCTGAACAAATAGGCTGTTCCCAGAGTGAGGTATCAAGGCACCTCAGTGGGAAGGAAAAAGTGTGGCAGGAAACGCTGCACAACGAGAAGAAGTGACTGGATCCTGAGGAAGATTGTGGAGAAGGACCGATTCCAGACCTTGGGGGAAGCAGTGGACTGAGTCTGGAGTAGAAACATCCAGAGCCACCGTGCACAGGCGTGTGCAGGAAATAGGCTAAAGGTGCTGCATTCCGCAGGTCAAGACACTTTTGAACCAGAAACAGCGGCAGAAGCGCCTGACCTGGGCTACAGAGAAGCTGCACTGGACTGTTGCTCAGTGGTCCAAAGTACTTTTTTCGGATGGAAGCAAATTTTGCATGTCATTCGGAAATTAAAGTGCCAGAGTCTGGAGGAAGACTGGGGAGAAGGAAATGCCAAAATGCCAGAAGTCCAGTGTTAAGTACCCACAGTCAGTGATGGTCTGGGGAGCCATGTCAGCTGCTGGTGTTGGTCCACTGTGTTTCATCAAGGGCAGGTCAATGCAGCAGCTATCAGGAGATTTTGGAGCAATTCATGTTTCCATCTGCTGAAAAAGCACCTGCTCACAGTGCCAAAACCACTGGTATACTGACCATGGTATTACTGTGCTCAATTTTCCTGCCAACTTTCCTGACCTGAACCCCATAGAGAATCTGTGGGATATTGTGAAGAGAAAGTTGAGAGATGCAAGACCCAAAACTCTGGACGAGCTTAAGGCTATCGAAGCATCCTGGGCTCCATAACACCTCAGCAGAGCCACAGGCTGATTGCCTTCATGCCGCATTGAAGGCTGCAAAAGGATTCCTGACCAAGTATTGAGTGCATAACTGAACATAATTATTTGAAGGTTGACTTTTTTAGTATTAAAACACATTTCTTTTATTGGTCGGATGAAATATGCCAATTTTTTGAGACAGGGATTTTGGGTTTTCATGAGCTGTATGCCAAAATCATCAGTATTAAAACAATAAAAGACCTGAAATATTTCAGTTGGTGTGCAATTAATCTAAAATATATGATAGTTTAATTTTTATCATTACATTATGGAAAATAATTAACTTTATCGATATATGCTAATTTTTTGAGAAGGACCTGTATAATACATCTGTTAAATCTGTTCTATCCAATTCTCAAATGGCATGCTTTTTATGTAAAATAAATAAATAAAAACAGCTCATATTAACACCTTTTGCTGTTGCATTTTAAGCAATTAATTGTTTTCTTACTTAAAATAGGAAGTAAATGATTTATTTGTATTTTTATGTACTTCAAATATTGTATAAAATAAGCTTCAACAGTTAAATGGAAAATCTGCAGAATGTACCACTATTTTTACTTTTATTTTTTTGATTAATCAAATAATTGTCAGAAAAATATAAATAGTAATGGATTACTAAAATAATCATTAGCTGCAGCTCCATGTTAGAGACTCACCTTGTTCACAGTTTTCAACGGTTCCACACTGAGCCAACAGACCATCCAGCACCTGACAAAACACACACACACACACACACACACACACACACACACACACACACACACACACACACACACACACACACACACACACACACACACACACACACACACACACACACACACAGACAGACAGACAGAGAAAAATATCAAGCCAAATGGATAACTGACACAAATGTATAAATTTATTTGTAAATTATTAATTCATATTACAAATTTTTCCCGTCTTCTAAAACTTCTGCCCTTTTCTTGGTCAATTCTTTTGCCTATAAGCAACTTAAGACTGGCTTCAAACTAACAAACATTTAATTACTCAGGATTTTTACTCTTTAAATGTATGTTTAATTATTTAAAACTTTCATTATACTTAAAAAAAATAATAAAAAAGAAAAGACGGACAAAATCTTTTTTATGAAATAAATAGTTGGGGTACATACATACGTTTGGTAGTGAGTGGAGCCCTTTTCACATTTTCAGCTTATTTTCTGAAATCAGTTTCTAAAACTTCAGACTTTCTAAACATCTGGCTCCATAATGGCACAAATATAACAATTTATTTATCAGCCATCAATGAATTTTTTTCTTCAAAATGAAATATTAATGTCACAGAATAAATTGCTACATGCTGTAATTAGATAGAAACAAAGAGAAGTCAAAAGAAGCTAATGGAGAATTGTTGGTTATTAAGGTCCAAAAAAAGCTTCTGGTTCTACATAAAAATATTGATGGATTAGCAATAGATTTATTGCTAATCTTTGACATATTCAAGACAATAATCACTATTTATTTTGTGTGAATTGGGGGATATCTTTGTGTTTTTTGGCAATGAGCAATAAACATTTAGGTTAAAATCTCAAAGAAATAATTGTTCAGTAGTTTTCACCAAGTCTTTAGCTGTTTAATTTATTTATGAAAAAGTCAGCAAAAAATGTATTATTTTGTAAAAAGTAAAGTTTCTGCAAATATTCATACCACAGGTTTTAGATGTTCAACAACAGATTAAGCTTGTTGTAATAAGCAATAAATCAATTAATTGCATGATAAATTAAAACAAATGTAATAATTTCCATTTGCATGATTTATTGTTTTTCTTTCTCTCTTTCCACCAAAAACTGGATGATTAAAGTCTTCAGTCTTCTGCATTTATTTCCCCAATTTGATCATTTTTTGAAGGACAATTTTGTTTACAGAGATTTCATAATTAATTTTATTTTTATTGTTTCCGTTTTGCTTATTTAGGATATTTAATATGTCTTGTTAAATCCAGTATTAAATGTTCATTAGAATTTAAAGTTTACTAATCCTTCTTGCATTATTATGTCATTACATTTAGATTACTTGAAAATTGTCTCAAAACAACAACAGTATTGTTTACCGCAGTAACTTCTGGGACGATTTATCATCCAGCAAATCTTGTTATTGTGACAGAAATACAAAAGGTTAAGAACTCTGCCAACAATGCAACAAACATGTAACTCAGTATTATTCAGTAATGATTGAGGCAAGTTGTTGCAGTGAGAAAAAGCAATATTAGAAATAGCATCACAAACCGCTTGCAGCCAGCGATCATAGACAGAATAAATGCAGTCTTGTGTGAAATTGACATTTATGACAGGAACGATTCTTATATGAAGACATTTCTAAAGAAAACCCTTCCCGGGGTCCACATCATAAAAAAATATATATTTATTACAGAAACAGTTACACATACTCAACATAACAGTAGTAACACACTGTATTCATTTGTAAAGGCACAATTATAGTACTTTATGTAGTAAAATAACTACATTTTAAAAGGACAGGAAAAAGCTCAAAAAACAGACTGATGTCCAGCATTCCTGCTGCATGGTGGAAAAGCCAAACGGCCTTTTAAAGAATGTCTTGTATTAAAACTGTGTCGAGTATGGATAAATAAAAGTTGATTATATAAAACATTTGGCATCTAACATACATAAAAATGTATTTAAAAAAAAAAAGCATAAAAGGGCTATTTATTTTTAACCAAGGTCCAACCTAATGATTATGCATATTGATAATATTTGTGTAAACATAATAATTCAGTGCAAGACAAGATGCCATATGTTGGACTAATTGCAGTTTGGTTAAATGTTTTTGGACCACAGCATGGGGCAACAACACGTTACACAAGACAAGCTGAGGCATTTGATTTAAAGATATATGACTGAAACATCTTTTTACAGCAACTAGTTGTCTCCCCGTCACTGTAACAGTGCTTCCAACAGAGCGTTTGGACTGGGGGACAAAGCTGAGACACCCAGAGAGACACCCAGGCCTGCCTGGGGCAGAACATGCTACCTGCATGCAGCAGAGCAAGAAGCAGGGCAGCAGGGAGAATCTGAAAGGAAAATGTCTGACACAGGATTCATCTCTGCAGTAAACTGCCCAAAACATGGCTGAGGAGACTTCTGCTTCATAACAGATGAAAAACTCTGGTTTCAAAAAATGTACAAATCATAAAGGTACTTAATAATATAGAATACTTAAATGTATAGAATAATATAGGTTTGTATTTGCTTCTGTATCATATTCAGTTTGGAACTAATTCATTTCATTTAATTTATCAAACCTATTTTTTATTATTTTATTAATTCATTGTTTTTTGTTTTCCCCAACTAAACCGGGAAAAAAAACTCCTGGAATTGAACATCTTTAGATGCGACTCTCTTGGCTGAGCCAGACAGGCTGCAGCCAGACTGGATTCAGGGCGGTTGGCAGCGTGAGTGCAGAGGTCAGACCCAGTTTATTCATGACGGAACAGGAACTAACCTCCCACTGCAGGTGAGGCGGAATGTTTCTGATCTGCAGTTTTCTGGTCCTGTGAGCAAAAGAAAAACAGGCATGAGAAACCAACATAATGAGAAGAGAAAAGATGCAAAGTCAAATTAGACTTTAACTGAATAATGTAACATATGTAAACTCTAAATCAAGTGTATTTCTGAACATTTCCTCTGTTGGTCTGACAGTGATTCATGCAAAACACCAGCTCTGTGCATGACAACTCAACTCAACCACTGTTTCAAACGAAGTGGACTCATCACTGCTGGCCGCTAACTTTAACGGGAGGATCACCACAACCGACAGCAAGTTGGTGACAGAGCACATACTCCAAGGCCTGTGGTTTTCTTATCAGGCTGTCTTCTTATCCAGCCCATTCTTGAGCTGTTTCCATGGTTTCAGCCTATGGTATAAGCTGTGGGTCAGCAGGTGGTAATGGTAGGGGTCAAACAAGTTCTTTGATGGTGACCAGGGCACTGATGGTCTCCAGTGGCATTGAGGGAGAATGAAGAGTGTTCAGGTGCTGATAAGACCAATTTTCCATGTGAATAGTTTCATTAGATGTGGCAGTGGCTCTGACTCTCTGTGTTTTGTCCAGGTTTAGTGGTAAAGGCCATCACAGAGCCAAGAATCAAGATGAGGACAGATCTTCCCATTGGAGCTACCAGGTATCTGAGGGACACAAAGACGATATCCATGGTAACGCCTCCTGGGAGTTTAGCATTCGGGTGGGGGAGTGTTCTGGTATGAGTGGGGGTGGCCGTTTAAACCTACTGATGCTCAGTTGGGTGCAGGCAGTGATTGTTATGGATGGCAAAGATGGATCATGCAACTGATCCATACATTGAAGCTTTTTACAAGAGTGAATGAAAATCACTGAAACAGTTCCAGAGCAACATTACAAACTTCTGCTATGCCATTTTAAATGACTTATTTTAGTTGTTTGTTTAGAAAAGTTAATTTAATGGAGGAAACATCTGATATAGAACTACAGATTTAGAACAACATTCTTCAGAATCAGGTCCATCTCAACTTACATCTGAAGAGGTGTTATGTGAAGGATGAACAAGATGATGTTAAAAACTGATCTCAGTCATTTGAACACATTCATTTTATTTGAGTAATTACAATTAATTAATTTTAATGCACTTAATCTCTCTTTAAAAAAAAAAACATACAAAAGTTCTGAGCCGGAAACAATGTATTCATGTGTTTTTGGTACGCCCATAAAACTGATGCACAAGTGTGCAAACAACAGCGATGAGCAATAAAGCCACTCTGCCTACTGCCAGTTAGTTTTGTTTAAAAATAACCGATCTGATGGGACGCTGGAAAAGACCTTTGTTGTGTTCAAGCTGTGCTAAAAGTAGTTAACCTATCAGGGTTACATTATTTTACTCAAGCCTAAAATAGCATCTCAATGAAAAGCAAGTAGCATTGACAATGTCAGCATCCAGAGTCCACATTTTAAAGAAGTTCCATCAATGATCAGGAGTTCCTGAAATACTGGGAACCTGAATGGATGGAACAACACTTTGCTTCAATCTGATGGTAGAAGAACAGATTAAAAACAATAAATATCTTTGTTATTGAGCTAATATGTCTTATTTATTCAACAACTTAGCAGCAGAAATGGCTTTTGAATTGAAAATATTTATTTTGTGAATACATTGATCGATTACTATGGGACTAATTTCACTTAATTACAGACTCTGCGATTAACTTGATCAAAATTTTAAATTGAGCACCACAACTAATTAACAGAACAGATTAGAAAGACTTCATATCCAGACTGTCAACACTATCACGCCCTGATCCGCAGCTCCAAGGAGGAGCTCCATGAGAGGATTGCCATGGACAATTGAAGGATTTCTCAAACATACATGAAAGAATCAACGTAACAGTTCAGGTAAAATAAGACCATGTGTTTTCTTTAGTTGCATTAGGATGTTCCACCAGGTGAACATGCGTCTTCAGCAGAGTGAAACATTTATGCTGCATGTGTCAGGAGGAGCATTCAGCTCCAGCTTCTCATGACACAAAGAACCGATGATGAAAAGAACAAAACAGAGAGAGCAAAGAGAAGAAAAAATAAAAAAGGCTTTGGTTTCAAGAAGAGTTAAAGGTCAAGGGTCACAGCTCTTAAGACGGGGTGGGCAGTGATGGGGGGCCGGGTGTAAAAAGACCACTGGCTAAAGCTTAGACAGAGGTGAAAGGTTTTCACCGGAACCAACATCAGTTGGGTGATCCGATCATGAGCAGGCAGCAATAAATACAGCTAAGAAAACCATTAGGATGGTGGAGGACTCTGGGGGCGGGGCGCATCTGTACCAGTTCACCAGTCCAACAGCAAAGTGTCCTGACACACAACAAAGACCACCCACCCAGAGGTGCTGATTGGACTTTTGAAAGGATTCAGTTTAACTATGTGAGACAATATTTTTCAACTTATTGATGTTCTATTATGGTTGGGACGAAACACTGGAACCAGAACCAGTGGAGCCATAAAAATAGTTGTTATTATACAGAGAGAAAACCAAGATCAGCCAATATGAAGCATAATAAACATGTAAAGATGAGCTGCTGCTCCTCTAACAGCAGCAGCAGAACAACAACGTTACGCTCAGCAGAGTTAAAGAGCTGACAGGTCCGACTGTCCAACAACTTCAGGGTGGGCGGGATCTCTCATGATGCTCTGTCCTCCAATTGGATCTGGTAAACATCTGAAGGGGGCCAATAAGCTGCAGCCATTGGTCACCCTCTGCACCCCCCGTTTCTCCACTGCCAGTAACACCAGTCCCCTGCAGGAGGAGCCAGCATGCTAGAGCCTAACCACACCTTCTGCCAACACCCTGAAAACAACTGCTGGGGCTGCTGCAGGCGAAAGGTATTGTCCTGTTGGAGACAGGAATCCCAATTCATCTGAAACTGGTGACTACTTCTACGGGAGATACTGAGCCCATTCTTCAGAAGGTTAAAGTACTGAAGAGATAACAAATCAGTTTCTTAAGGTGATATGCGGTGACTCAGACCCACAACTAACTGGGACACAATTTTGCTTTAACGATTAATTTAAAATTAAAGTGTTGCACTTTTCATTTCGGAGAGGATCAGTTTTCATCTGCCGGACCACGACTCTGCATCCTGCAGGTCTGGAGTCAAAAGTGGCTCCGTGGCTCACTTCACTTATTCAAATAAAATATTGCACTTTTTCTGGTTTTATTCTTTAGTTCTGTGCCTCCATGAAAAACCCTCCGGCCCCCAGGTTGAATGGTCTAGGAGTGGCCCTGGTGCAAATCACATGTCAATACCAGATCTCACCTGGACTGACGACACTGTCTAGACCTGGTGCCAGCACCCAGCTGACCCCGTCACAAGCTGCTTTCAACATGTGTAACACTGGTATGCCATTTAAGCAAATAAACATGGAATTCCATCATGTCAGGTTATGTCATAGTCATTCATCTGCCAAAAAACAAAACAGATTGATCACCTGTTACATCTGCTGAACTATTTTGTTCAACTTGTTTGCTTGTTTTGTCTGCTTTCCAATCCCCTTTGTCAATTTCTCATCTCAGTCATTTCTGTTCATTCCTTTTTTACAGACATCATCAGATTTTCAACAATAGCAAAACTTATATTTCTGGAAAGAAGGGGAGTGACAAACATCCCAGTAACAGGCCCACTGTGTGTGTGCAGTACTTTTGGCACAGGTCATGTCAGGAAATACTCTTTGATTTAAGACAGCCATCACTCAGAACATTTTCCAGATGTGCTCTTAACTTACAAACATGTATTTATGGCCTGAGTGATCAGATCAGAATGAATAGACGGGCTGGCTCGTGGTTTATAATGTGGCATCTCATAATGCTGCAATTAACACAGTAGGATAAACCAGAACCATTTTAGTCCAAATAAACACATCCTCAATATTTGAAGAACACATTCAGCTCACCACTTTTAAGTATTAAATTAGCCTTTTAGGACAAAATGTAATTCAGAAACTCCTGATCATTGATGGAATTTAAATGTTATTTCAGGCTGGAACTTCATAGAGGAGTTTGTTCAACACAGTCAATGTGCTTTCAGCTCAAACTTTCTCCAAAACACATCTAGTTCCCCCACCTAACAACAGTAGAGAAACTCCTTCATCAATTTTGAAATAAGAATATTTGTCTGTGTAATCCACCCCGTCAGTTTCCTTATGTGATTGTGTGGCGTTCTCATATGTTTCATTCTGAGTTGTAACTCAGTCTGGGCAGGAAAGGTGTTAACATGAGACTCCACAGAAAGAACCAGGGAGCTCATTCAGACAACATGCCGACAGGTTCATCTGCCGTCATTACCACACTAAACAATTAGAACACAGTTTGCTCTCAAATGTCCCCTGGTAGAAAGCAAGAGCTGGGGCCCGACGCAAGAGCACAGAAGTGCAGGGGCTTAATATTTTATAAGAGCTATCTAAGCAGCATAAAAATGAAAGATGAATATTTTATTGCTATAGCTGCAGAGGGAGGAGGCCGAGGAAACTAAACACAGGCTAACATGTAAGCTAGCTGTGCTGCCATCTTAACAACCAGTCAGTAACAATCCATCTAGTCTAGTCTGAGTAAAATAAAGCAAATACAGCCTCTCAGTTGGACCTTAGAAGGTTTTCAAAATGTGAAAATGAAATACTGGATGTATCACATGCCAAGTCAGCATAAATGTAACATATCACACAGATTCCTAAAAAAATATAAAGAACAAAACAACTACTCCACATCGCAAACTTCAGTGTTGTTCGTATGGCAATGGCAGATAGGAGAAGAATCAACCATGTTCTGCAAGTTCACTGTAAGGTCAGACATTTAACCCAGAGCGCTGCATGGACGCCACAAGCCTCAGTAAACGTGTTAAAACATGAAGTTCAGCACAAGACAAAACCAAAGAACAAGCTTGGAACGTTAGAAAGCCTCAGAACAAAACACTACAGCTTACATTAGTCAGGATTTATCTGGAAAAACCACAAGACTTCTGAATAAAATATGTTTTAACAGCCAATTTTCTCAGTTATTTTTAATCCAAAACAGAACTTTGCATTGTTTCTAAATAAATAAATAAAGATCTGAACATCCCTACATCTGTGAAGGGGAGTAAACTAAAATGATTGATAACTCATATCAAATTAGACTTTTAAAAGGTGATGTCTGCTACATGATTAAAAAGATTTCTGTAAAAATATAACCACTTCATATGTAGAGGGTTCAATCTTTATTATTTCTGTTCTGCAGGCTGTTTGCTTGTTGTGTCTGCTTTTCAACCCCCTTTGTCAATTTCTTATCTCCGTCGCTCCTGTTCATTCCTTTTCAGTTTTCCCTATTAGCTAAAAATGGATTTAATTAGAAGATTTTAAACAAAAAAATTATTTGAGTTGGTCGGACAAACAAAGAATTGAGAAAACGGTTGTATTTCTGACTTCTTATGGACATGAGGTGTGTTTTAATGTTGGACATGCAAGGGTTCTGCTACGAAACGTCAAAAACACCACAATGTACAAAACACGTTCATTTTTATAACTCTTGGTATAAAAATATGATTAAATGGGCGTTAATCAAAAATTTATCTGCAACTGTTTTTTTTTTTTTTCAATAAATCCAAATTATGAGAGAAAAAGGAATTTAGACAGGGTGGGAAGCATGGTGAAGACAGAGGCCTCAGGTCTGGAATTCATTAAGGCCAAAGGAGAGGTGGGGGTGCCATGGGTCAAAGTTCAGGTTGTGTTCTCCACCACCAAAACCGCCACCACCCCTTCCCCTGCTGCACGCCTCCATTTTAAGGAGCGTCTCCATTTTGAAAGGGGGCGCCTGACTCTGCGTCATATATCAGCCAAAGCAGCAACTTTAGTCCCAGTTTGAGTAAATAACACGACCTAATTGTCAACTCCAAGTTGAGTCTGTAAGACTTTTGCAATGAACTAAAACAGCAGATTAGGAGAAAACTACAAAACCTCGTAGCTCAAGTCTGCCCAAGACGCACGTGCTGCGCTGAACAAGCCTGTGACGTCGAGGTGTGATGTGGTCAGAGTATTTTCTAAAGACTAAAAAGCCAAAGAATAAATGAAATGATCAACATGTGAAAACCAGCACCTTGTAGCCCTTATGCCTCCTACTTTTCCTCTCGCCATTTTGCGCTCATGAAGGCGCGCGGACACAACTGAGTAACAGCAGAGCCACAGGAAGCCATGTTAGTGGATAGAACGCTCCTCAACACGAAGCCTAGGTGGAATGAGTGGGGACGGGACCGGCTGTATGCACCACTACTCGGTGAGAAGGTCACAGGCCGGGTCACGAGCCTTGAACCGAAACAGTATCCTAACCACATATTTATTACTAATTTAGAACATCAATAACTAACAAAACCATATGCTGAAAAATCCCAGTAATGATGCGGACGAAGAGAGAAGGGTAAGAAAGCAAAAATCTGCTGAAATTCAACACCACCTCCCTTCTCCTCCCGTGCGTCTCTTGTTCGTACACAGAATACATACATGTGGGAGCCAGCAAACCGCCATCTTGAGCAGGCAACGCCCATTTACTACAAGAGTGGACTGTCACGTGACGTGGGGAATTCACCAGAAAAGGCACGAAGCGCCTGCGAAGGAGGCGGAAACGCACACATACAAAACTACACGAACAATGGGGCCATGTGTGTCAGACTGTTGGAGCTGATCTCCTGACAGAGGAAGAGAAAACCTGCCCAGAGGTCGCTCCGATAGCTTCATCCGCTTCACATGCACTGACTGGAGGACACACGTAAATCAAGCTTACAGAATCTACAGGGATTATAAACAGAATCTAGAGGAAATGTAGGTAAAATGAGATCTGTGGTGTGGAGAAGAAACTCGCAGCTACGTGAACCGTCCAAAAACAATAAATGACCCTAACCCTAACCCTTTTTTGTTTCTTCTTAGAATTAAAACTCTCAATGTTCCCTGGAAGGAGAACCTCTATGATCCACCAGACAGAAACAGAACATGGAGAAGATTTGAAATCATTTAGGAGAAGTTTTGGTTTTGGAGTTCAACCAAGACAAATATGAAATGTCAGTGAAAAAGGAAATATTATCGCAAAGTATAGAAATACATTACTGTAGTCTTTTCATTAAATCTTTAAAAAAAATAAAAATAAACAGTGTCACAGAGAGGTTACTACAGACAGCACAGGTCAATGTTGGAAAGTTTCTCTTTAATTAGTCCTGGTCCTATAACACAACACAACAAAACAAAATATATGTAATTATTTGTAAAATAAAGCAACAGGGCTGTTTCTTTAAGGAGAATTGTAACACATTACTTTAAGATGCCATTTAAAAACAGGTTTAAATTTAACTAAAATCAAAATGAAAAGAAAATCCTCAAATTTCTTAAGTTTGATTGTTTTGCACTTAAACGTGTCAAAGGCCAACTAAAGAAATCAACAAAAACAAACAGAAAAAGCCAGAAGATTAAGAAGGAGAAAAGCTTTCTTTTAACTAAATATAAAACTGATTTGATTAAAACTCACTTTGATAAAACATAACATTAAGAGAGAGGAAAAAAACAATGTCAATTAAAAACACTATTGGAAACTAAGTAAAAACCAAGATTGGGTTTTTCAAAAGGCAAAATTCAAACACATAGATACGTTATAAAGTTTTTGGTCAAATTAAGGGGGAAAAAAATGGTGAAAAGATTTTGGTTTTGCCTACAAAAGCCTTTAATTTTTTTGTCTGCTTCAATGATATTTTTTTAGATGTTTGTAAATATTAGGAAGTTGCTTTCTAAGGCAAGCGGGTGAATCATTAGGCAAAATTGTGGAACTATGTTAAGTTCCACAATAAATTGCAATTATAACAATTTTGCCTAATGATTCACCCACTTGCCTTAGAAAGCAACTTCCTAATATTTACAAACATCTAAAAAAATATCATTGAAGCAGACAAAAAAAATTAAAGGCTTTTGTAGGCAAAACCAAAATCTTTTCACCATTTTTTTCCCCCTTAATTTGACCAAAAACTTTATAACGTATCTATGTTTTTCATTTAACAGTAGTTTACTTAAGGTAGACTCAGTTTTGTAACAGTATTCCATAAAGTTATGGAATATGAAATGCATTAATCATAATTTTGGTGTCACTTGTTTGCAAGAGTAAGACTGCTTTAAATTCTAGGAGTAATTTATTGAAACACTTTTAATATTAAAGGAAACAGAATTTCAGCTTGAACAGACTGTTAACATTGTTATATAATTAAATCAATAACAATTTTTAAGTTTGTTAGTAAAATGTTTCTGAATATCCTAATAATTATATGTAAAATATATACATTACAAGGTGAAATATAGTTGATTTTTCAGAACAATTAATCAGAAATCAAATCACAACCCTTCAGTCACAAATAATATTTAAATATCTTTTATGGGGGTTTTCCCCCTCAAAACTTTTCTCTTTTTTTCATCCGATTCTTTGTTTGGTCGCATCAGGCTGAAATGGAGACCCTGACACCTCGGAACCAACCGGGCTGAATGAAGAACATAGCTCCTGCTGCCTAAACGCAGCAGACGAGTCAGAGCAACCCCCGCTTTGTTGTGAGTCTGTGAGAAAAGGGGCGGGGCCAACAGCAGCCAATCGAGAAGCAGCACGGAGAGGGGCCCGTCTTCAGTCCACACATTTCAGTGCCTCTCCTCCGTGGATGTCATGAAGCTATTGCAGGTTCGGCCAGCAGAGGGCGAACTCTCCGAGCTCCACACCGGCTGCTGAGCCTTCACAGCATATCAAACCTCTGCGTGTTAAATCCTTCATCTCTGGGCCTCAGCTTCTGCCGGGCAGGAGACGCGACTCTACAGTCGATTTAATTAGATATGTTTGTTAAAAAATAAAAAATAAAAAAAACATATCTAAATAGTCTAAATTCTTATTCTCTTTTTCTGTATGTCACTGCAGAAGCAAAGGAGCAAAGGATCATATGACAATGCAACCTTTGGAGCATTGTCTCATTCTTGTTCAGTGCTTTTTCATTCTACTCCCCTCTCCCCCAGTTTAGATTCACAGTTATTTGATCAAATATATATCTATACTACTCATCAGGTATGATGAGAGCTTATTTACATTAGATAAGCTTAAAAAAAGAAGAAGATTAAAACGTGCTTAAAAGAATCTGAGGAGTTTCTGAGCAGATTCATGACGTAAAAGTTTTCTATCAAACTTGTGGATGCTGCAAACAGAATGATCAGCTCCCGGACCATGATGCACAACGTAAAATACCTAACCAAAATAATAATAAATAATATAATCAAAGAGGACTGCTGTAAATAAAACTAAGTGAGTGTAGCAGTGGTTTATGTTTCTGGCTCCCTGAGGGGATTCCTCTTTGCTTCACATGGACACTAAGCTCTTTATGTTTACTAATGAATTCATTTTTGCACATTTGTGATGTTTATTCAGGACAGAGGTTTGAGGAAAAATGTTTGACTAAATTAAAGCAAACCACATCTACAGTAACTGAAAGCTCAGCTGACATCACTCATTTTCAGACAGATTACACTATAAAATAATAAACTAAAAATGCAGATAGTGACTTAATTCAATTCTGTCGTAAGCAGGAGAGGTGTTAATCTATAAGATGTTTAAAAGATTTGAGTACTAAAAGTATTGTGCTCAGGTCACCTTTACAATTACATTTAGGTTGTTTTTTTTTTTAAAGAGAATTAAAGGCGACATTTTAGTCAGTCAGTCAGGTTACGAGTTATTATTAACTGACTGGATCATCTAAGTGTTTTTGTTCTGACCTGGAGGGAGATTTTCAGCAACAAGTGGGGCCAGAACAATGGGCCATGAAGGCCTTTTCCGCTAGGATAATTGGGCCCTCATTTCCCTGGGGGTCCGCCCGTCTGCTCCAGCTAACCGACTTCCATCAGCCCTGAAGGAGCCATCCCACACTGCTCCATCACATTCAGAACAGGGTGAATAATTTGCTGGGTTGCAAAGACAAAAAGCTCCTCTGAGTTATCTGGAAGAATCTCATTCAGCATAACAATATATACTACTACTGCTGCTGCTGCTGCTCCACCTCCCTAGGAACACACACCTCCCTGCCATGTGAGCCAGGCCTATAGCTGTGATACGGCACACCCCCACTCGCCCACGCCCACTCAGGGGGAGGGAGCTGTGACACACATCTTTACTGGGGGAGGGGATTCCTCCTCTCTGGATCTTGCTTCCTCTCGTAGCAGCTCATACATGTCTGCATGTGCATGTGTGTGTGTGTGTGTGTGTGTGCGTGCGAGAGACCAGAGCACATGCTGTCGTGTCAGACATGTGACCAGCAGGCATAGCCTCCATTTTAACTCTGAAAATCCCAGTTTGATTTGGGTGGGAGGAGGAGGGTGAACAGGGGAATGCTGCCGTAAAGCATTGGTTACTGCAGGAGATTCTTTTCTGAGGCAGAGCTCACTGCAGGCTGATGGGTTCAGTTCAGCCCTGCACCCAAACACAGTTTTCACCAGGACATGCTGCTCCGTTAGCCTCATGTCCTTAGCTTAAATCCAACACTCTGCAAATGGCTTGTCACAGAAGACAGGTGAGATTTTTCTACAAAATCAAATCCTAAACTTTAGGATCTCAACTAACATTTATTTGGAGCTCAGACCAACTCCTCGTGTCATTTAAAATTTGATTTAGTTTACATCGAGAGGACGGCTTGTAAAAAGTGAACCAGAAGGTTCATTGTTTTGTTTAGAAGTTTTAACATTGTGAAGTTAAAGATGGCCTCCTTCATCCAAGCAAATTGGAAGACAAACTTTTCAGTGTATAAAAATCTTAAAACCATCGTTTTAGTTTTCTGGAGACAATCAGCTGCCTTATGATGACCAAAGACAAAGATACAGAAACAACTAAGTGCAGGTAACGCTGCATTCTCCTTCATCTTTATGAAAACATGCCTTTAAAAAAATTGAAGAGTTGTTGCTCAAGTTTTTTAGGGCTGATGTCCTAAAATGGAAATTAATGAAGAAGTAAAAACAGAAAAGTTTACATTAAATTATATTTTATAAAGGTTGCTCATTTTGTTTTATAGTTTCTAAAAGGCAGTTTTTCATTCTGGCTGTTTTGAAGTAAGCGATGTGCTGGAAACATCGACTCTGGTCTGCCGGTGCAGGAAGATTTGTTAAATTATTTTTGACATTTTCCGTGCATTTATATCCCAAATATTTCATTTTCCATCTGCCCAATTTTCTCTAAACTGAGTTTTGATCAATTTGTTTTCCCACCTTATTCACCAGTTTTAATTCTTAGAAGAACAAAGAAAAACGTTTCCTTCTTTTTTTTTTCAAACTTTCCTGCTCCTCTTTTCCATTTTGCTTCCTGCCATTTTCAAATCACTTTGTGAAAAAATACATAGTATTTTAGATAAAATCAATTAGCAGGGAGCTGAGTCTGCTTAAAGTTTGTATAATTTCAAAACTGTCTACATTACATTCTCACTAACCCTCAAGTAGAGAACAATAAATATTTTCCCAATGAAAAGCTAATAATTTCAAACATACTCAGAATGAAATGAAATGAAAATGAATGAAATGAAAATTTCATTTCATGAATGAAATGAAAATTATTTAATAAAAAAGAGGGGGAACTAATTTCAACTAGGGCTGAAATGATTGAGATTAATTATTTATTAATTTATTAGTTGATTCGTCATTAACTTGATTATTTAGATTCAAAAAAAGGTCATTTATAGAAAAAAAAACATTCACAATAGCAATTAAGCCAGAACTGTGCAAAAAATGTATTTTGTTTTTTACATTTTACATATTTTGCATTTTAGATAAAACTCCTTTAAATATGTTTAAAACTTATCTGGTTCAAATTTACTAAAGAAATGTTGTAGCATTATATTTTAGGCAATAAAATGTTTATGTTCTTAATTTAAAAAAGAAACTAAATTATTTGTTATGTTGCATCTATTAATGCATTTCTAATATAGTGTAAAAAGGCCTAAGTGCTTAACTGAAACATCTGTAAAACGTTCCATTTTTTAACCATCAAAACAATCCATTAATTAATTGATTACTAAAGCAGTCTTTCACTGCAGCTCTAATTTTAACAATTGCATTTATTCCGTTTTCACCCACGTATTGATAGAAATAATCATGAAATCTGGAGGAAATGTGACCATCAACATGTTTTTTTTTTTGGTTAAATGAAGAACGTGTCTGCTGACCCCACATGACCAGAACAAGCTGGGTCGGCCTCCGTCCGTTCTCTCCGGGTATTCCAGCTTCCCCCCACTGTCCAGAACCAGCTGAGACATTTGGGTTCACTCTCACTCCAGAGTGGGGTGGGGTCCGTTTGTACCCCACACCCGCCCAAAGCCCGCTGGATGTAGTCAGCAGCCACCCCCCCTCAAGACACTGCACGGGTAATGTGTGTGGGGGGAGGAGGGTATAAAAATTGTAAACATGGTTTTAGATAAATCTGATGTAACTAAAGAATTGTAGACAAGAAGGAAAATAAGCCAATCTGGGTCAGACAGGCGGGCTGCTGGCAGAGTGACTGTTTACATACAGGAGCAGTGAAAAAACCCGACCACAGTTCTATATACATGGAACTATAGAAACGGCTCTGAGCCAATCAGAAGTCAGCAGCAGCCAATGAGAAGCTACGATGGCCTATAGGTCCCTTCAGCTTCTCTTCCCCTTTTTACCTGAATTCTTCACATTTTTTTCAGCAGTGAAGTAGGCTGTGTGCTTCCCTGTCCGTCCTTTCTTACCCTTCTGAAACACACACACACCCTATGCATCTTCTGCTGGCTGTTGGGGGAAGGGTCTTTTAGACAGCTCCAAAGGTTTTACGCTCAAAAAAGAAATTGTGACATAAAGTGAAAAACTGAAAAAAAAAGGAACTAAAGAAGGAACACACACACACAAAAGGGGGGGGGACCCCAAAAACTAGCATGAATGCAACTAAACATTTAATTCCTTAGAAAATAAAACGCTTAATTTGCCAGGATGGATACGAGAGATTTTTGTTGTGTTAGGGTGTCAGACAGGAAATATTCGGGACAACTTCTAAAATCAATTTCCTTTCTTACTCCATAAGTGCAGCTCTGTCTTTTTTCCCCTGATGGTTGCACAAGGGGCCTGTTGTTTTAGTAACACAGAAGCGGAAGTGGGAGAAATGGCAGCTCAGTTTTACTTCCACCAGCAGACAGGAAGGGTCACTTCACAGAACATGGTCAGAGAACATCTGATGAATTTATCACTTTTTATGCTCATCTTATTTTAATGACTTTTCTTGCAAAGCATATTTGTTATCAAAATATCAATAAACTGGTTCATGTAGTTGCTCAAAAGCTACAACTGCTGTACTTAGTCTATATAGAAAAACTAGCTAACATGTTAAAATCAAGTTTTCTGACTTTTCTTGTCTTCCTTTTATATCCAAGATTTACTTTGATATTTAAACACACAAATATTTATTTATTAGTCATCCTGCTCTTTACATCAGGATAACTGATCAGTAAAAAAAAGAAATGCTGTTCAGTCAAAATTGTGTTTGGATGTTTTCCATCTGCAATTTTAATTCCCATAACTCCACTTTGTGTTGGAAAAAAATAAAAATAATAAATAATCTGGTTAAATATCTGTGGTATAGAGTGTAAACATTCAGCTGGAGACATTTCTCATTAATTACTTATTCAATTTGATTAAAAAAATTTTTTAGCTAAAAGCACCTTTGTAAAATACACACGATTGATCAATATAATTTTCTATTACACCATTGTTTACTGGCAAAGACGATCAAAATTAAAAACAGGTGGTACAAAAGTGGATATTTTTAAAACCATTTTGTCAAAGTCAACTGGTTTTAAGAGCCATATAAAAACCATACAAGCCAAACCAGAGAATCATTCATGTGCTGAAGAATATGTAGTTAGAAAAACATGAAAGAAATAGGAAGAGTGGCGGCAGATTCCACAGATGAAGGCTTTGGGCAGGGGCATCAAGGTTCGACTGCTCCAAATGCCCCAGCAGGTCACCCAGGGGTCAACATCCTCCATCATCCGACTAAATGTTTCTCTGATATCCAGCGACAGAAAAATGTCCAATTAGACCCAAACGAGATCAGAACAGGCAACCATCTAAACGTTTCACCAGAATCAAATTTTATTAAGAAGTAAATTGGATATTTCACAGTTCAAAAATGCTCCAAAAATCTAAAACTCAGAGCCATCCCGGTCCTTCTCCCTCAAACAAAGCATTTCTCTCAGACTTTATTTCTACGGTTTGTGGAAAGGAAAATGTGAACAAGTGAGCCATGCTGTGTGGGAACAGAGACAACAACAGGGTTAATATTCATGATACATATATATTTAAGATTGATATATGCAGCATTTTTATAACAACTGAAGTTAACAGTTACTTGATTGTGCTCCAAAGTGGCTATATGTGACTGGAAAACAATCCTCCTTCTTCTCTCCCTTGAAGTATGAGCCAAATCTTTCTTGCAAGTCAGGGAGACCCTTCTTCAGAAAGCTGACCGGCAGTGCAGAGCAATAGGTGGGAGAGGGGCAACGCATCCCAAGAAATCGTCAGTACCATCTTTGACCTCTCATTAAACTAAATGTAAACCACAGGAACAGCAGAAACCTTGGTACACCGTGTTACCAGTAACTGGTCTATGCATATATAGATATATGGGTTCATGGGTTTTATTTATTTTATTTTTTTATATAGTAACTTTGATGTGCACAAAAAGATTAAGAACTTATTGATTTATGTCCGAGACCTTTTGTCATGTTGAAAAGAAATGTAGAAATGGAGGAAAACAATAGTCAAAACCTGGAGCGTCATGTCCTGAAACCGAACCAACACACCAAGACTTTTCTCATTAATAAACCCAGAAAATAGAGGCAGATATTAATTTGCACATTTTATATCACTGCCGGGGCGCGGTATAGGGGGGAAAAGTGATGACAATTCCAGGATCCCTAACCAACAGGGGCCACTCAACTTATTTATTGTTTGTTCATAGAAATAAAAAAAAATTGGGGCCCTGTCAATTACAATATTAATCATATTGTATTTTCAAAGATTATTTTTAGCAGTAAAAATGTAATGTCCCCACTCCCTGTTCAACAGCAGTCAGTGGAAGACAGGTTTGTGGCAGTTACTATGCTGCTAAGAAAAGTTATAAAATCAGGTTTTTAAAAAGAGAGAGAGTCAAGGAGCCAAGAGTGTCAATTTATAACCCAGTTCTTCTCCAAGAGAGGTGGGTAGACTGTGTGAGATTATCAACCATTTAGCATAATTAATTTAGCTACAAACTAATGTTTGCCTCCTTAATTTAATGAATTAAGGAAAAAATTAAGGAAAAAAAAATTACCAACATTCATATATTTAACTTGTCCCTTGTACCTTTTACCACTTAACAACAGATGAGCAGCTCTAACCCACGTCCCTCCTAACCCGTCCTCTCCTGAGTGAAATTAAAGCTGACTGGGCTGGGGTCAGTATGTAACTTTTATATAAATATTTTTTTCACATATTTTTTAAAATTGTCATTATATTGTGACAGTATGATATGAGAGGTAATCTGTGAAAAATCTATTTCCTCTGCCTTCTCCCAGTGCTAGAAACAACCAGTCAGTGGCAGGAGAGTTTTAGTGCTGTCAATCACAATCTCGTGGTGCTGCTCATCCTTTCTCCCCCTTGATTTGTGCCGTGCTGCAGCTAGCATAGCACAGAGCTGTGCAGATTCAAACTGAATGCTCAGTTTAGTTAGCATAGCTACCAATGACAGCAGATAAAACGGTTTCTTGTAATGATAAGTTGTTTCTCCACCATTAGCACATTTAGCAGTGAGGGAATGAGGCTAATTGACAGCGCTAAGAGCGTCCTAGTTCTGATTGGTTGTTTTGGTCAGAACGGTGTATTACTTTAACCAGCAATAGTAGTTCAGGAAGGAGGTGGAGGAGATTGATTGTTTTCACAGATCATCTGTTTTATAACAAACTGCTACAACATCGTGACAGCTTTAACAAATATGGAGAAAGCATATTTTTTTATTGAAGTTATATACTGCAGCTTGAATAAAATGCGACTATATTACATTTTTGAGAAGTCTGGATTGCTTTATGTTTATTTTGAACGTTTCTTTTGACTGTTGCTCATGGGGAGAAACATTTCAGTATCTAAAACTAATAGAAAAAATGTAAGCAACTTACTTGCATACTGGATGTGGACTGTTGTATGTTAAATTCATGAGCAGTAAATATTGTGCTAATTATCAGTATTGAACCAAAGATAGCAAGGCATTTGCAAGCCTTTAAAAGTGTGACGCTTTTAATGGGTCAAATAGACTCAAAAAATTCTAACAGCAGCTGCGCAGGGGGGCCCAAACAAATTTTTTGTCAGGGGGCCCACGATTCCTGGCAGCGCCCCTGTATCACTGCAATAAATCAAGAAGCAGCACTGAATAAGATCCCAGAAGATGTTTTACAGTAATATTTTATAACCTCTCTGGGACAAAAATGTTGTTTTTTCATTGCATCCAGTTCACTCACAACTACTAGTGTTAGTCTGTGGCCAAGGTAAGAAAAATGTAGTTTATTTTTGTTGTTGATATGGAACACTAACAGGTTAATTTCACCATGCTAAAACTTCAGCACTACATCTTACACATGTAGTGTTGTGTTGACAAGTGCACTTTGTCAACACAGCTGCACAGAAAACATGATGTTTTGTTTAAAGTCAGTCTTGTCGAGTATTTCACTTCCTCAACCACAGACACCCCTCATCGATTATCTAACTCATAGTTAAAACAGCAAAGTGAAATAGACTTGAGGTGTGAAAGTAAATGCAGGCTTGTCATTTGCATCAACTGAATTCAATGAGAGCTGCAGCGCAGTGAGTGTCAGGCTGGGCTCAGGGGTAGAACTGACCAACAGGCCAGTGGAGGTAAAACCTGAAGCTGCAGCTCTGCTTCAACAAAATATCAGAGAAATACAGGATCCATGAAACAATGGAGCATATTAAAGCAAGTGGAAATGCTAATCAGTACCAGCGGTCACCACCTGTGAGTTTCCATGGTGACTAAAGTAAGCTGAAAAATGAAAAAAAAAAAAAAAATGACGAGTTAGTAACACTTATCCCTACACTATAATTTTCACGCCAGACAAAAAAAAGCAATAAAATTTTTTTTTTAATTCTAATCTTTGGATCCAAAATCACAGCGCCCCTTAGGCGGCGTAGCCTGACAAAAAACTGACCGTTTTACGTTATTCGTTTCATCCAGAGGGTTGAGAAGAGATTCCTTCCCAGAGACGTGGACGCTGTTGAAGTTTTAAATTTTATCCTGTTGCTAACATTTGCCTATGTACTGCTCCATTTCAACACCAAGAAGTTAACCAGAAATTCTCTGCGCTTTAAACAACCATCCTCCACCGCAAAGAGAGAAGTGCTGAGCGCAGCGGCTGTTAACATTACATCTATTACATATCGATATTAGTTAACTCAATATTAAGAAGTGTAACCAACACAGACTGAACAGCTTCCTTCACTTCCTTTGCTATCATTGATAAAACTACAGGCAGACTTCAATTCTAAAGCAGCGCAGAAAAACCAATATCATTGTTCAGAACTCCTTCTGATTGCTGATAGATAATCAACTTGAGGCAATCAGAGTTAAAGGGAGAAAGACCAGACTGAGCTGAAAGCAAGAATTCTTATACAAGCATTTTTGTATAGGAAGGCCGTCGATTCCCAATGTCCCCTCGCCTGGTCGTCACCAGGCGAGGGGACATTGGGAACCGTTTTCCTTTGTGTTCCCTCGCAATAAATGGGCTAATACACCTCTACCTATTTTATGCAGTTAGTGATTTTAATTTAAAATTGCACATATGGACACAATTAAAGAGCCTTGGTGAAAACATGTTTCTACTCTTTAGTGTAGAAAAAGGGTTTAAAAAAATCATGTGTTCATGTTTGTTTGTGAGGTGGAGATGTTAATGAATTTGAAAATGGCCCTTTATTAATCAGAAAATGGCCCTTTATTAATCAGATTGCTAAAATGAATATATTTCTAATGCATAAAGTCAGCAGTTTTTAAAGTTATAACATAACTAAAAATTTATACCAAGTCACTATTATGGATTCTTACATTGAAAGCTGGGAAAGGTATACTGACTTTTTTTTTATTAGTTTGATAAATTTCTGTCTCTGCAGTTTAATGAGATTCCAGTTAAAGAGGAAGAACAACTAACGTTTCTCCAGCTGCCCCTCCCCAACTCATTGCTGAGCTGCTATGCACTGCAGCTCATCAATGTTGACTGCTGCAGTTTTCTTGGAATTCTAGGAGGACAATTTTAGATGTTTGGAAAATATTTCCAGTCACAAAACAGAGTCATTGTGTGTCCAGGATCACCTGGCCTAGTGGATAAATCCAAACCATATGGATTATTATAGTATGCTTACTATAATAATCCATATTATAGTAATAATATGGATCATTATTACTATAATAATAATCCATATTATTATAGTAATAATATGGATCATTATTACTATAATAATAATCCATATTATTATAGTAATAATATGGATTATATTATTATAATCCATATTATATAATATGGATTATTATTACTATAATAATCCATATTATAGTAATATGGATCATTATAATAAACATACTATGTTTACTATAACATTATAATTATAGTAAACATATAACTATAATAATATAAACATATAACTATAATAACATATATAAACATATAACTATAATATAATAATCCATTCACTATATGGATTATTATAGTAAACAGCCTTATAGTATGTTTACTATAATAATCCATATTATAGTAATAATATGGATTATTATAGTAAACATACTATAATAATATTATAGCAATAATATGGATTATTATAGCATGTTTACTATAATAATCCATATCATAGTAATAATATATAGTAAACTATAACATGCTTATTATATGTTATAGTAGACATATTGTATGTTTACTATAATAATCCATATGGCTTTATTTAGCTAGTGGGTTTTATTTACCACTAGCTGTGGGAGCTGTAGACTTAGTGATGTTATATTTTGCAGTATTTATTGCAATCACAATTAAAACATTCATAAACATTTTCTTAATTCGTCATAGCCCACAATCCACAGCATTGTAGTTTTTTTGAGTTTGCAAATATTACCAATTATAGCTGAATATTAACTCAGCTTGGCTAACTCATCAGGACACATGAATGACACTTATCACTAGGGCTGTGTAATAACAATTTTACGATATAAAAACAAAATCAATATTCATCCGCAAGTATCATAACATCCAACTGTCACCTTGCTCACTCACCGCTTGCTTCGCCGGGAGAGTGATTAGGTCATCAGGCTTAGAGTGATTCCTTCAGATGTTAAGTGTCAAGGTTAAAAAGGTATCAAACTATTCAGAGCAGGGTGCTTGGTGCACTTTATTTACTTTACAAATGCATGTAAGCTAGTTTGTACTGTGTCAATTAAAAGAAACATGTTTTCTCACCACTTCTCTGATTCATTTTGTCCAGCTGTCGACTAAGTCTGTCCATGTCCAACCAGAGCCAGGTATTGTGTAGTTGGTGCTTTTAATCAGTTTTCAGTTAAATTCATTCAATCCAACTCTATAAGTCGCAAAATGTCACCAAAATCGCAAAAGTGTATTGAATTGTATCGTTTGCTGAATATCGCAATATATATCATATCGTGAGCAGAATATTGCGTATCGTATCGTGATATTGCATCACTACAGCCTTACTTATCACCACATATTTTTTCATTCCTAACCTTTCAACTGAAATAAACTTTTTTTGTGTGTGTGTGAGAGAGAGAAAGAGGGAGGGAAAGAAAGTGCTAGGAGTCCCCTGTCTGTACTGTACGGTGTGTGTGTGTGTGTGTGTGTGTGCGCGCGCGCGTGCGTGAATGCGTGCACTGCATACATCACTTCTTCCCAGCCTTACTTCTAAAGCAGCCCCGGCAGATAAAGTGTCTGCTTCAGAGACAAATTGGCCCGGCAGTTCCTGCGTAAAGTTTGGGACTTCTTGAAGGTGTCGGTAAAAACAAACAGGAGCCTGAGACCCAATGGAAGTTTACTTGGTTTAACACAGAATCACAGCACGACGCATTAGTGTTAGACATTTTTGATGAGCCAAAAGAACAGACAGAGCTACCTACATGAAACAGCTCTCCCTCTATGCAAGTTTGACATTTTTATGGGGATAAATCTTGAGGCAGTTTTTGATTAATGCCTTGGCGGGTGTGTCTGTGTGCAGACGGACATTTTCATTTGGCTTCTTCTCATGTTTAGCCCATTACATCTAGGAAACTTTTTTTGTTGTCGTTTTAGATTTTTTTTTGCTATAGTGGCCTTTATTTGATAGTAAATTGACAGGAAAGTGGGTAATGAGAGAAGGGGGAAGACATGCAGCAGAGGTTGCCAATCGAACCTGCGACAGCTGCATTGAGGACCAAGACCTCCATATGAGGGTTATGCTTAACCCCTGCACCACCACAGCACACCCACATCTAGGAAACTGTTAATGAATATTTCAAGCAGACAAACTCAGAAATAAAATAAATTTAATTAACAGTTGAGAAGTGTTACAAAAGTCTCCATTGTTGCACTTTAAATACAAAGATAAACAGAATGAAACTTTTTTCTACTCAACTGAGACACATTGTTGCCCATTTTTGTTCAGTCACTATGAGGCCTTTACAACATGCTGAATTTTCAGGATTATCATTTTTAATGAAGGATTTGTTTTACTCGTTCCTTGGCTGAATTTGTACTTTGTACTTGTGGACCATTTTATATTTTACCTGTTGCCTTCTAAAGAAAAATGTTTCTTTAGAAGGCAAATAAATTTGGTGATTTATTAACAATAAATGTAGTGGTCACGCTATGGAAACTAAAGAATGCATTATTTGACATTTTTCTTTTTTTTTATGCAGCACTGCTTTAAAAACCACTTTTATAATTGTAATAAAATACTAGAACTGTAAACACTGGGATGGTAGTTTTATTTTTTGCACCAGTTGAAATAATTGTATTTTTATTTTAAATGACAGCAATTATTTCATGTTAGAAATTTTTAACAAATAAATTATGGTATTTTCACATTCCGACCCATGCTTAGTTTTTCTTCATCAAGTTTTATAGATTTGGAGGAAATCTGGTAGATCATAACTCCAGGTCTCTGCGCTGTTTTTTAACTGAGGTTTACAATTTGAGGGAATTTTCTTGTAACCTTGAACTTCTGGGTGTTTTACTGCTGCTTCACACACATCCAGGTGTTCAGGAGGCAGGATCCACCAGTCTGATGAAGAAAACGAGTGTTTGTTTACAGCCACGCACAGCTCTGGGTTGGTTCAGGAGCAGCTCGGCAGACAGCCTCTCAGTTGTTGGGTTTTCTATGAGCAGTGTTGTGACGGACATGAAAATCAGAACAAGCACGCAGCAAAGTCAGCCACCTTACAAGTCCCACAGGCCTGTGGCCTATGCAACTCAAGAGTAAGGGGAGAACAACCTTATACTTCTAATGAGTCCATAAAAAAGTCGTATTGCACAGGAAAGCAACACAACAGCAGCCATCTTGCAGAAACACCTGTTGAAATCCACAAGTGACTGAATCTGAGCCGACTTTCCAGAAAATAACACGAAACAGGCAGAGGATGTTTGTTAATGCACACCATGACTGAAGCAGTTCACATAACCACGGGCTCTCAACCACCACACACACCCGACCCTGGGCCCCAACCAACAAGCTTCCACACTCCTCCTTCCTTTGTCTTCATGTCTTGATTGTTCCTCCGGCCCCTCCCCCTCCCATTCCTCCTGGTGTGTCATGCATGTACCCAGATGTGTGTGCAGTTTATTTTTGGTGAGAGAAAGAGCAAATCGACAGAAAGAAAGACGGGACAGATGGTTTGAACCAGAGAGAAGAAACAATCAGAAAAGGGTGAGGGAGAGGTTGGTGAGGGGTTAAAGGGTGGGGGTTTCTTAAAGAGACAGGTTTGATTTAACTCTTCTTTAAAATGCGACCATATTGTTCCGTTCCAGGACCCTGAATGGAGCCCAAATAAAAACAAAATATACAGATTTTTTTTTTTAAATGAGCTGAAATTCTTTTTTGTATTAATATACAACCTTACAATATGCGGGCTATTCTGGGCTATTTCTAACCAAAAGTGTAGCACTTCTATTTACAACCCAAATCTGTCTGAAAAAACTCCTTTTCCCAGGAATACACAAATTTACGTAGAAACACCGACTGATATTTGTCTCTTCACATATTGCAAAGACAGAAAGACCTCAATAAACTTTTGCCATGACTCCAGCTATACATATATAGCAACTCCTCCTATCAAAAACAGAACAATAACATTATTACAACTGAATAAAGTTAAGAAAACGTTCAGAGGGTTTGGCTTTGGGAGCCAGTCCCAGATGCCACTCATTCTAAAAGCAGTTCTGATGTGTTTGGATCATTATTCCTGCAGGAACAGCCGACTACATCAACCCTCTGGCCCACACCGCCAGAATAAGAGGAAAGGAAATTATTTGAGACATTTAGGAACCACCAAAGCTCCAGCCAGTAATCAACAGGAAGATGTCAGAACACCGCCCTGTTGAATTAAGTTTGTCTCATTGAAGACTGACCACAGGGAGATTTTTTCAAGAGCAGATCACTCATTCACCTTCGTCTCAGTCATATCGCTCCAGCAGTGAAGAACATTTTCTTTACTAATGAGGTTAAAATAAATATTTTTGAAATGTTTCAATGATTCTATCTGACAACTAGAACCTTCCCACATTTAAATCACTGCTCTGTGAGAACCAAAGAGACCAAGTGGTTAATTTATTTTCACAGTATAGAAAAGACATTCAGAACAAATAATCAAATATTGTTTGATCATTTGATGTGGTACACATTGACCAGAGTTTTACACTAATATGGAAATGTGTTTGGTTATGAAATCAAATTGAACTCTCAATTTAATGTTTAGTAACCCATTTAAATGATTGATGAATAAATTTGAATTCTGCCATTGTTAGTCAAGTTTCACTAAATTAATATTATATTCAAGATATTCTCAATTTATAGTGGCACAAGAAACAAATAAAATCTGACAGTTTAACAAAAAGAAATTATTTTTGTTCTATTCTAGCTTAATTTTTTTCCCCCTCATCTTTTCTATTATTTCAGTTTCTATGTATATATTTTAATTTTCTTTGAACACTGGAGCAACAACTATGCGGCTAATATTTGGATGTTTAACTTGAGACGAATGTGACAGACAGCAACAATCAAAGAGAGACGGAGGACGTTTAATTCCCACAATTAAGACGACGACTTTTGTGGTTTTTGTTCACACTTCTCCTGGCAGGCTGTTGTATTTATTTTTTTAACCATATTACAGGCAATGTTCGGAAAAAGCACTTATGGTTCATATTTGTGAATGTTACCATTCAATAAAAACTGATTCAATAAAAACTGCAGGTGTTCACATGAGGTGTCTCATGTGAACACCTGCAGCTAATACATAAGTGTGGGCTACATATGGAGATTTTTTTTTTCTTTTTAAAGTTTGTGGGGCGTCTTATGAGCAGGCGCAAACAATTATCTAGCTTACTAGATAATCCGGGTCGTAACGGATCTCAACTCATTTTGTCTCAACAAAACTTTGAAGATGCAGAGAAAAGTTTCTTCTCAAACAGTTAAGAGTTTTGCTTAGCACAGCCTATAATATTTTTAAGCTATCCATACAAAAATAAAAAGCTGGCCTTTATTGTGCTAATAAAGCTAAAAGGTACTGCAAAAGCTTAATTTCAACCACAGAAATAGTCTTAACATTGAATTTTCTGATTAGAAATTAGATCTATGTTGAAGAAGTTGTTTCAACAGCTCAGTGAAAACACGATTTTCTCAAGAGAAATCCCTGACTTTCTCTTTTTATTATTTTATCTTTTTTTTCTACATGTTCAGATATCATCCCAAACACTGACTTCATAATAACTGCCATTCACAGGTCTTATGTTTATAACGGCAAAACGCTCTGAACACCAGTCTACACATTACAGTAGGAACTGACAAGTTCAATCTCAGTACCAACATGAACTGAGATTTTTTTTTAAGTTAGCGGCTCCAAAAATAAAAATAAAAAAATGTTAAAAATATTTGAGCTTCTCTGCTTTTCCCCTGTGGTCTGAACAAATACACAGCTCTGTCAGAAACAACCAATCAGAGCCTGCCATGAACGCTCAGGCTAGTTAGCACGGCCACCGATGACGGCGGATAAACGCTTTTCCTGGAACAGTAAGTTGAGCAGCGTGTACATGAGTTTGTTGACTGCGCTAAGACACTCGTCCTGACTCTGATTGGTTGTTTTTGACCAGGAGCGTTGCATTATAATAAAATAGATTATAATAGCCGGAGTAGAGGAGCTTTACTTTTTCACAGACTACCTGACTCATACCTTACTGTCACAACATGGGGACAGTTTTAACAAATATGAGAGAAAAATGTATTTATTTTTTTTTATAAAAGCGCTGGAGGTTTTCTTCAACTAAAATGGAGCAGTATAAAACTGCACTGCCCCAAAGTGTGTGAGCTGACTGAGAGAAGACTGCTTCACTTTTTCTTTTCTTACAAAAAAAAAAAACTAACAAAAAAACACAATATTGGCCATTTGGAAAAATATCAACTGGTGGCAATCAGCCCCAGACTTAACCAGCCTGGGTTACAAATAACAGTCTGCACAACAACTAACAAAAACAGGAACACATATGAAGACCAAACTGTGTTCACAAGCTAAAGATGAAAGTACACACAGAATTTAAAGAGGTGAATGATGGGATTCCGGTTCCATGTACAAAACGCAGCCAGTATAGAACAGACTGAAGATTTTGGGGGGGTTTTGTCCGTTACCAACAGATTAGTGAGTGCAGCCAATATAAAACCATTTTGAATTTGTCTTAGAAGACCTTTGAAAAAAAGGTATTTATTCTTAATCACTTTGGAGTTCTGACATAGATCATAACTCAATATACCCGCTGTATCTGGACGCACCATATAAAAGGGCAGCTTGCTAGGAAATCCCTTCTGTTCAGAGGAATCCTTCTGGCCCCGATCTGGTGACATACAAGAAGCGTCTTTAACAAACACGTTGAGTTGTTGGTACAGTTTGCTTAGTGAAAACAAGCGAGCTGAAACAAGAGAGCAGCAGCTTTTAGCCACGCAAAACTGCCACCACAATTAGAGAAGCAACAGGAAGTCTGGGCCAGACAACTAAATACTACGGCAACCTAGTTACTGGCCTATGAACATTACATAACAAAAACATTTTAACAACAGCTTTGACACAGTACAACACACAATAGCACTCCTATCATGTCTACACACCAAACTGTAAGACAGCTACAAAGACGAAGGTGGTATAGGATTTCACTAACGCCTTTAAAAACACAAATTAAAAACACATAATTCAGAACAGCTCTAACTGTATACTTGACAATGTGCAAAAATAAAATTATCTAATTCTAAATCCAGCTGGTGCCATGTGTATCCCTCACATCTCTGCCACAGTTTATTTCATCAAAGCACTTAAAAGAAAATCAGGAGCTCGTCTGGAACTTAAACTGATCCTCTGTTTTCCAATGAAATTCGAAAAGGAATACCAGACAGCTTTTTATAAAAGCATTTTCAGTACATACCTCTAAACAGAAACACCAGTATGTATGAACACAGGATTTTCTGAATTATAATTTGTTCATTTAACTCTGCTGAGCTTACAAAGAGAAAAAGTCTTTGGAGCATATTTATGTCTTTCAGGTTGGAGCGACTGTTCCCATTCCCGTTTCCTAAGTGTGTTTTACTCTTCAACACACACACACACAGGTCTACAGCGGCTGTCTGGAGGCACAAGATCACTTTCGCCTTCCAGCAGCCAAAACTGTTTGTCCGACGCTGAAAAACTGCAGTTCAAATGTAAACCGCACTGATCCATCTTCCAGCCACATTCACTGCACCGCTTCATCTCGCCGACTGCTTTTGTTTTCACCGCGCAGCGTCGGCTCTTTGTGGAAAGCACTAGGGTGGTGCAGCGAACATGGCAACACGCCAAGGGACGGCCGGGCATAACAAGAGAGAGGGAGAAATGAACATACTGTACTGGAGAGAGAGACGGAAAGCGGCGAGTAAATGTGGACGCAGACGGAGCGCGCTGTCAGAGCATGCGTGTGGGGGAGGACCCTGTCCCTCCAGTCATAGAGCTGGGTGACCACAGGTAGCTCTACCAGACGATTGGTCGCACCCCCCTTGCTCCCTCCACCCACTGTCCCCTCCTCCTTCTATTCTCCAGCCACAAGAGGAGAGTAAACCCAGCCATGGCTCCCTCTCTCTGAACGCTGCGGCGTCTCACCTGCTCCGTGTGTTCCACATTTACTTTCTCCATTTCATTTCATGTAGAAGAGCAGCTGTTATATCTATATTTATAACTCCTTCACTCTGAATACTCCTGGAGATTATTGTGGAGCAAAGCAGTGAACAGGTATAGCATCTGGGTGTAGCGATCTCCACCAACCCTCAGCCTCCGTCCTCCAGGCCCAGCAGCTTTGCCCAGGGTTCATCTGTACACCGATTCTCTGCTGCCTTCAACACCACATGACCATCATGCCTGATAACTGAATGTGATATTTGAACTTTTCAACTAAAAACAAAAATTAAAAACAGAAATGTCTGATTTTAGAACAATACAAATACCAGGAATCACTGATCCAAAATATGTCTACCTATTTAAATTATAATGATGCTCCCTCCACTAGGTCATCTGACAGACATTGACATTTTCTGAACACATATTTAACTTTACCCGTTTACTGGTCTTAGCTTGTAACTACAACCTGATGCATTGTGTGAACGTCTGAAAGATTTCCTTGCTTTTGCTGTTATTGAGCTCTCCTTGTATGCTATTAAAAATAGGAAGACCAAGGTTAGCTTTGTATATAATGTATCTTTAGTCTGATTCTGATAGTCTTTAGTTTGCTAATGCAAGTGCTGGAAAAGTATTTCGAAGCAATTCCAGAATCATATTTGTGGTAGCAGGAGCATCAACCAGATAACACAACCTGATGTGATTAAGGGTTTTTAATCAAGTACTTCCAGCTCACTCCATGTCGTCCAGACAACTGGAACCTGTGCTCCATACTAAGAATAACCCATCAATTATTTGGGTCCAGCTTTATCATTTGGACACTTGAATCACAATCAAACTCTTCCTGTGGTGCTGCTCTGCCGGGCTGTCCATGGGCTCTACAACCTGACCAACAATAAGCTAACCAAAGCTACAATACCAGCAGAACAAGGAGCATGATGCACCATCCTTCCTAAATACCAAACAGATACAAAAACAAGTCGAGATCTTAACAGCCGCTCAACGTGTTCTTTGTCATTCAAATATGAAACATTTAAAGCTTGCACTTCCAAACCAGTCTCTGGAAATAATCTGCAGTAAATTTGACGTGCTTAAACATTTTGCTAATTTGCTGAAATACATTTTCTGAAGTCAAAAATAGACGCAGCATTCATTCCTATGGGTCTGCCGAACGTCCCTGAACCCTCCACAAGCGGGTGGAGCTGGGGAAGAATGCCAGATATTTTTTAATGACAAATTCAGCTTTGGTTGATGGAAAAAGTCTCCACTAAGAATTCAAACAAGACCGTTATTGTTTCACTACATTCTTCTTGGACTAAACGAAAGCAGAGAAACGGCAGACCACATTCGTAACCCTTGTCATGTCAAATATTTTTCCTTCTATCAATTAAACTATTTGTTTGATATTGAAAATAAGTGACATAATAGGCTAATAATTGTTTATTATTAATTATTCATTGTAATAATTCCATAATGATAGCCATTTAGAAAATTAATGCCCAGATTTGGGCTGCAGTTATTATCCGAAAGCATAACAGCAACAATTCATCCGTTTGAAAGCAATAATTTTCAAATTCACCTGTCATCAGCGTACGGTTGCTCTTCTTCAAACTCATAATTTAAAGACCGTCATCTAGAAACTATTTCAAACAGCCACTAAATATTATCGAAGAAAACATTTAATGTTAATGAACCCAAAAATACTGAGTCCCATAAATAACCATGATTAAGAAGAAGCTATAGTCTAAATATGTATTTTTAGCATGCACACATCCTTTTTTTTAAATCTTTGCAGACTTGATGGATGTAAAAAATATAGAAATAATAAAGACTGACAAATTTCTACTTGAATACATCAAATTCAACACTGAAACCCGTTAGTGCAGCATAAATTCAACTCAAAATCTACCTGAAATTATACATTTCATTTCAGATTAAATCAGCACATTTTATTGTGAAATTAATTTTTATTTAACAAGCAGCTGTAGAAAAATGGAGTTGTGTATAGAGGATCCATGCTTACATCTTCACTTTGGTTTGTCCAGACTGTGTGCTCACCATTCCCTCCTGATCATGAATACGAAGAGATGTCCCCACCCAACAATAAGAACTCCATACATGTGTGTGCACACACACACACACACACACACACACACACAAACTAGCTAGTCTGCTCTGAGCTTCCCACCGTAGGCTTCCCCGGTTCCCCCCATCCTGCCCAATCTCCTCCATCCACCAATACCTTCCACAAACATTCCAAAAACATCATGATGAATACTATTACTGTCTTAGAATGTTAAAACCTATCCATGTGCATCTTCCACAAAACACAGACAGACACACACTCACAGCTTCCACGTTCACAACATGACCAGGGTCAGGGGCTGCCCCCTCCCCCTGTAGCTAATAAGTTCAAACCTGCCACTTGCAGCATAAAAAAAGAGAATTGAAGCCTTTTTCTTGTAGAAAGCGGGCTGCCCCTCCCCCCTCCATAAGGGCCAGTTCCCTCTGAACACCCCTCCTCCTCCAGCACAAACACACACCTCCATTGAGGTCCCATTTCACAAACAACTGAATACTGCAACGTAAAGGTGTAGAGGCAATTTTAGAGCAACGCCAGTAGCTTCTTCATAGACTAGAATTGAACCAGCACTCATCACACTCACACAGTCAACATCCCTGAAAACACTTAGTTTAATGTGGAATTTTCAAACAATTTGATATTAAACAGAAACTGCGCGTCAGGTTTTGTTTGTTTCCCTTTCCTGATTTATTTGACCCGTAAACATGGATTCAATGGAATCCACTGCTGACTTAATGAGGTTTTTACAAAAAAAAAATTGTTTTGGTAATTTTGTGACAAAACGTCTCTAAACTGCGTGCAGGGATCCAATACATTCAATTAATTAAGCAGCACGTTTAAATAATTTCCACTATTTCGTGACATTTTAGATAATCTTGCTGTTGATGAGTGGGTGTATGGACGGCCATTTTAAGATGGGGTTTCTAAAAGTTGGGTCATGAGATGGAGATCGCGGAATTAAACAAGGGACAGAGCCGCAAACAATCCGCTGTTAATTGTGCCGCTAAAACCGGGTGCGTCAGCCGCAGAAGGGCCCCAGACGCACACACTGCGGGTGGGGAGTGAAGCCTGCTGCCTGCACACTGTTGCAGCCAGCTTTTTTCAACTGAAAGCTTCGCCATTTTGCTGACTGCCTGATGTGGAGTGCTTCTTTTTCGCCTGCTGATACCACGTGTTTTAGCGCCATAGAAAGCCTGTGGCCCACGGTGATCCCTACAAACCGTCTTTTACACAAATGTTACCATATGGAAGGCCTGGGAGTCTCTTTGTACAGCACAGTAACTTTACAATAATTATTTGGACAATTCTAACATTTGCCACCTTCTGCTCTTCCCGCTGTTCGAGTTTAATCCTCATTTTTCGAGATTTGTCCTTCCAACTCAGCGTAAAACAACGAGGGGGTTCTCCTACAGTGTTGCACAATTTTAACTGCAATCAGGCAGCAGGGCGGACACCTAAAAACTGATATTAATCAAATACATTGTGATGTTATCATACAGGGGAGTCTCCAAAAACATAGTTGGGTTACATATGAACAAGCACAACACGACCTGATCACGGATTATTTTGATGTGCTCCTTTATCTATGTAGATGAGCACATGGGAAGCCAAATGGCGGAGCTGTGCCGTATCTGTGCCAAAGGTTACAGGCACGAATCGAGGACTATAAGCGAATTCCATAATGCTGCTAAAAGCAGGTCTGGTCTGGATCTTAATACAGAGCAGCTGAGCTACAGATTATTCTCCGAAACGAGGAATTTTAAACGCTATATGTAGATCTATGTGGTAATAATAATTCAAATTTACCCCCAGCACAACAGGGAATATTTTACAACGAGGTTTGGTCCGTAAAAAATTAAATAGTACTAAACTAAAAATAATAGTTGCTAAACTAAAATTAGGAAATGTCCAAAAAATTTTAAACAGTGAATAAGAGTTTGTTTTGAGACTCCAGTACAAATACTGTAAAATCCAGCAAGCCAACAGTAGAAAACAAGCAGGACTCCACATTAACGTAAACATGTTCCCAATACTTGCGTACAAGACGTTGAAATCAAAAGTGGTTGGATTCACAGCACGTGCATGCAGAAACAAACGCTACACATAAAACAACTTTTCCGTAATGCAGAAGATAAATGCATTAAAAAAGACATTTCCAGAGCACACCACACACCACTGTTTAACACACTGTGGCCACGTTTAAAGCAGTCAGTGTGGCCTGCTGAGTTTTAAGTTTATGGCGACGACTTTGTCCAGAAACTTGTCTGTAGCACTTATTGCTACAGACAATTACTAAGGTTTCATATCTAACCAATATCAACACATTTAAAAGAGGGAGGAAATGCAAGCTACAAGCAGCCAAGAGAGCACAGCAGGCTCCACCACCAAAGCTGTCACAGTGCAGTTCCTCAGCAATGGCCGACAGCGTTCAAACCAACTACACAGCACGGTTCTCCTCTGCTAGCTTCCCAGACCGGCTTTACACTACAACAAATTACACTGCTTCTTATGGCTTCTTATGGGCACACACGTATTATAAAATCAGCAGAAAAGGCGGTTTCATCCTTCTAAAATTCTACAGAACGAAAGTGGTGAAACACATTTAGAGGTGTGTTTAGAAGAGGAAGAGTGTTGAAAGTGTTGAAGGGTTTTCAGTACCTCTGCTTCTTGGGTACAGAGTGCTCGACCTCAATACGTTTCCCATGAAGTTCCACTTTACCTGGGGAAAAAATACACAAGGGGAGTTCAGAAAAAAATCGTGGCTACATGCTAACTGTTTACTAGCTTTGCAGGCCTAAGGAAGGGGGTTTGAAGTTTTTAAGCTGCAGAGCTTAAGCAATGGGGCCACTATAGCAACGTGTTTTTCAGCCTATTTATTAACTAAAATAGCACATAGGCTAAGAACACCCAAGCATTATCTTTAAAGTACTGAAAGAGCCCGTCACACAATTGTGTAAATTCAACCCAAACCTTCAGTTAAAATGCGTGTGTGTTTGACATTTTAGGTGAAACTGTCGTCAAAAATATGTTCTCGTAATTAAGAGAGTTCAGGCAGAAGAAGAGGCAGCTGGACTGGCATGGCGACCTCGCCACTCATGTTACACATGTAGGAAACCATGAAAAATTCGCTGCATGGGGACCACATAGAAGACCGAAGGAAAGGAAGGTGGTGATGTTCAGAACAGGGTTTCTGAATTTGCTGGACCACTCAACATAGGTCAGCTTTTTATCTATCTTTGTCATAGTGGACTCTCATCTTTAAGGGGGAGGGGAGATTAGTAAAGCTTCACTCTATATCACACGGAAAGCTGTTCAATCAAACCTTCTGAGGGGAAGGGAGATGCAACATATTGTCCTTTTTAATTCAGAAAATAAGTTCTTTTGTTTGGTACATTACAGCAACCTCCAAGATATACGTTGACCACCACGACCGTAAATTTCCAGAATACGTGACCCTCCCCCCTGCAGAAGTTGAATGGCTCCCCAGGGCGTATAATCCATGGCACCCCTTCATTCATTAAGTCACTACCGAAGAAGTTCCCAAACAGCATGCATGGATTATTATGTATCTTCTACTTGCAGAAGCCTGGGAAATTTCACAAAGAATAAAATGAGGACACACTGTTGAGGGTGAGCATGGAGCCGGGGCTGCATGTCGGCGTCTAAAGCCGAAATTACTATGAATTAAAAATAAGCTTTTGGCGACTAGAAATCATTTTAAACTCACCCGAAAAAGTCTCGATTGCTTTCATTGCCCAGTGATCATCAGGACAGTCCACAAAGGCATAGCCGTTTTTCATTAGGAACTGTCCGGAGTATGGGATCTTGTGATCCTCGAAGGTTTTGATCAAGTCCTCGGCAGTCACGCTGTCGCCTAGATTCCCAATGTATAGTTTGTGCATGGTGGCTTATTGGTTGTCACAGTCCAAAAATATGGAAAATAAAAAAGGAAATCCAAAAAAAACTTAATTTAAAGAAATCAAAAAGTTTCGATCGTAAAAATCAAACAGCGTAACCAGCTCCCCTATCACACCGCTCTCAAACAGAAACTGGAATTCACGCTACAGAATAAAAATTTAAAATAATAATAATAATAAAAATGGATAACCAAAATGACTGGCTACAGAACAAAAGTTACAAATCGGACAAAAGTCAAAATTTAAAAGAAAAATTAACAATTTCAAAAGTCGAACCAGGAGGTGAGTTAGTGTATTTGTAAATCCAGATGGATTAGAGCAGAAGAAATAAACTCCGATGAATCGCAGCCGGCTCCAGCAGTCGAAGCAGCAGCCTGTGGGCTCTCTATCGGACTGTGGATTACAGGGGGTTGGAGCTGATGGGAGGATGATGGGTCTGTGTTGGAAGAGTGGGGGAAACTCTGGCGGGACCAGATCAAATCGGGAGTAGGCTTGTGTTTTCCTTTCTCTCTCTCTCCTTTCTACCCGTCTTTCTTCGCGAGCTGCCGGCTGAGCGGTGACACCGCCCCTCTTCAGACTCCGATTCACGTTTTTTTTTGACCACGTGGTCTGGAGTAGGTTAGAGGCGGAAGGGGAGGGGCCACGTTTATATTTCAGCTTCGCCAGATGAGAAATGTTTGTGAGTGAAAAAATCTCTCATATGTGGATCTTCTTTTCTGCTTATTTTTAAAACAATAACCAGTTTCAGTTGTTTCTGCTCGTCGTAACAGTAGCCTTTATGAAGTAGGCCAACAGTGTTAGCTGAGTGCTTGGATTTCCACTTGTGTCCTGTCCAACGCCTCCTGATGTTTATATGGGGGGAAAAGTGCATAGGCATGTTTGAATTAATCACTAATAGTTTTGCCCCTCAAACTTACGCAGTAATAAACCTCAAGTCCTAAGTTTTCTTCCATAGCTGCAATGGCCCTAATGGCTACACTAACTACAAAATTATCTTTATTTTTGACCAAATGGAGCATTTGGCAGAGTTCGAATTTACTGAAGCAATGTGTCAAAAATGTAGCAGCTTTCCTTTGGTGCTCTGACATTTTCCCAGGTCAGACGGATATTAATGAAAATGTCTTTTAACTGCTTCAAATTTGGTACTTGAAACTGTTATTTATCGCCCTAGATGTGTTTTGTGTTTTTAACCTCAATCTAAAGGCACTTTAGCTAAATTCTCGGGAGAACGGGGCTTCGTGTTTACATGAATTTTAGTTGTGTTGCACAGGCGAACAAATAACATGGCGTGTTCTCAGACCTCCAACCTCTCAAAATGGAGGCTGCTACAGTTCCAGAGGCCTGTTCTGACTGCGCAGGCTACGTGGAGGTGGGCTGTGTCATTATGGCGCCGCGTGGCGCGGTAATAATCCGCTTTCTCGCTTGTGGGTTCATTGTGCTGCCTCTAACCCGAATCTGAGTTAACATGATTATTTCAACACAGTGATGGGTGAGGATCATCATGTTCAGGGTGCTACGTGGCGTCTCCGCGTAGAAGATGATCCGAACCCTGAACGCGAGTCCAGAGAAGCTTTCAGACTATTACTGGGTCCTAATATAAAAACCCAAGAGCTCTGAACCCTTAAAAACTAAGTAGCATCTTATTCAAACATCTCAGTACGAGCCTAGAATTTTTTTTAAATACTGAATGACTGGAATGCTTAATTTAAATGTATAACTACATTTAAAAGCCTTAGTATAACTCCCATTTTAAGAATACATTTTATTTGACAAATCTACCAAACCTGTGACAACCAATCACTTCATACAGTCAGCGAGAAAACTTCAGCTCCATCTCTCCAACCCACCTTTCTTCATTTAGAGAAACACACAGGTCAAAAGGCAGTTCCTGTGGCTCAAACAGCACTGACATGTTTTCAAACAAAGGGAGAGAACATTCCTGTTTAAAAGCTCAACATATATATATATATATATATATATATGTGTGTGTGTGTGTGTGTGTGTGTGTGTGTGTGTGTGTGTGTGCGCACACAAATGTACAGAGTAATCAATACGTAAAAAAACAAACAGCTGTCATCAACCTATTTGTGGTGTCCATGTTTCCCATGTCTTAGACACAACCAGGTTTGCTTGAAGTCCAGTAATGATTTTAATGATTTTTTTTTTCTTGTAGAAATAATAAAAAACATTCATATGTTGTGACCTCTTGGGTAAAAGTCCAGTATCCATGGACTTTTACCCCACACACCTCCAATCACAGCTCCATGCAAATTTCATAGTGTGTTTTCTAATCCTACCTGTAGGAATACTCAATAGACCTCAAAATAGGCTATAAATAACTACAACTGAAACCAGAAATGTCAATAAGCACTATTTTAAACCTTAAAGTTCTAAAAGTAATACCTAAAACATGAACAATGTACGTATTATTAAAGATCGAGTTCATGGAAATTCCACACTCAAGTCCAGTTTAGGTCTGGATGCTGCAGTTTCACTATTAAGCATCTGTGATTGAACACATACTGTTGAGAATGTATTATAACTATTATTCGATCAGCTAGGGAAATGTAGCATGGGTAAAGATCAAAATGTTTTATCAAAAATAAGAGCAAAGATGTGCTCTGATATGGACAAGAACTGGATTTGTCAAGGCTGAATGAGGAGTTGCTGGTTTCCAAGAACTCAACTATAGACTCCATAATTTCCTAGCAATTCAATTCAGTGTTTCTACAGCCCTACTTCTCAGAAAATGTCTCAATTTACTGAGAAAAAAAAAGTAAATAAAAGTCAATCTAATCATAGACTGAATCAGATACATACTAGCAGTAGCTAGCAAATTCTATGGGTAGAAAGCATTAAAAATATAGTAAAAGTACCTGTTCATGAGTACTTTTATAGTTGATTCTACTTAATAGCATATAGATGCTATTAAGTAGAATATGTGGATTCCTGACTTCTTTTCTGCTTATTTTTAAAACAATAACCAGTCTTCCATATAGATGCATATAGATTCTATCAAGTAGAATAAAGTAGTTTTTATTGTCCCACAGTGGGGAACTCCAGGTGCAACAGCAGCGACATTGAGAGGATATCAAGCCATGTAGGTTCACACAAAGATAAAATGTTGCATTTATTTAAGAATAAAGTTACTTCATTGCTGCATATAACATATTCAATGATAATTAACTGATTTTTCTTTTTCATTTTTCTTCCCCTCTTCAGAAGAACACATGAGCAGCGTTTTCTGTGTACTTGGGGGGGGAGATGCAGAGGTCAAAGATTGGGGAGAAATGGGATGAAGTGGGTGGGAGACAGCCTGTTAATGCTGATGTATCCTCTATTCTCTGCATTTCACTCTTGGAATGTGAGATCACCACATTCCAGATTAGATTGTTATCCCTCTGGTCAGCCTGTGTCTTTGAAGTGTTGCATGACAATATTAAATATTGTTTAGGTTTTGAGCACAGAGTTTGTCCCACTCCTGTTCCTGACATGTTCCACACTTCTTCCAGAGCCAATCACCAGCAACCAACGAGAGCACAGCTGTGTCACCCCACTAGATGACCGGTATTCTGGTTAGTTTCGCTGTAACAGAGGTATGATTACTAAAATTAATTTCCAATTTACACCAAATGTTGGCAGCAGCTTTTAAGAATCCTAAACCACCAGGTTTGCCTCCGCCAGAAACGTTTCATCAGGAGACGCAGAGGAAGATGCCGAGCCAGGCTCAACCTTTGAAAGATGAACGTCCTGCAAGTGAGAGAGAAAAAAAATTTCTCAATAAAAAATAAATTAGCGCACAAGTTATTCTGCTATTAACAGAAGGACCAGAGCATGTCATAAATTCATGCAAACCCAAAAACAATACAATTTATTTCTATCCAAAATTTTTAACAATACAAACACGAAGGGTCACAATACAAACTTCAGTTTTTGTAAAGAATTTTGTGGAAATTATGAAGATTGGATCATAGCAACAGTTAGCCATTTTGATCATGATTAAATAACCTGTAAGAAAGTATTTAGCATATATTTTTATTAATCCCATATCTATGGATTATTTTTTTATTGGTCTGAAGTAATATTGTGATCTTAAGTGTTGTGTTTTCATTAACTGTAGGCAAAAAAAATAATTAAGAGAATTAAAAGAAACACCAGTCAGTGTGGAATTAATCTACAAACCCATTCAATAAATCTGAATATCACTGAAATGTCCATTTAGTTCAGGAACTTTATCACTGAGTCAAACACATTATACAGATTAATTATAGAATTGAGTATTTGAAAGCCCTTAAATCTGTTAACTGGTAATTTTCTACTTATAGTTGATGAAGCATTACATTTAAAAATAGAATATTACATAAGACCAATGAAAGACTACTTCACATAATATCCAGTTAAAGGTTATAAACAGGCCTCTTCTGAACGCATAATGTGATTTATTTTAAAATGACTGTACATAATGTGTTCCATTCTGTGAGTTTAGTTACTGAAATTAACTTTTCAAACATATTCTGATTGGTCAAATATGACTATAGATGCAGACTTATTTGATGTGATGCCTCTGGTCCAGGTGAAGACCTAACTCTTCCTCAGACGAGACATACTCCCTAAATGTAGAAACAGAAATAAGCACATTAAAAATGCTTAAGGATTATTTTAATGGAAACTTAAAAAGGAAGAAAACCAAAACGATATTAAGACAAACTTCCATTCACGTTTTTCACTGAATTCTTTTCAGACACAGAGCTTCTTTTGTGCTGCAGGTTTGAAGAGTCTTGTGTAAATTCAGCGTCTTCCTGCAGAGACAAACATGTTTAAAGACCTTTGGCCAGTCCATACTTACTCTGCAGTAAGTATGGACAACATGCATCTGCTTGCTTCCTCGTCAGTTTGTTCCAGCACAGTAAATGTGAAGCAGACCCAACGCTGGCCGGTCCTGAAAGTATTCTGATGTTTTTGTGGCATATCTGCTGCTGGACTAACGGCCCAATGTAACAGAGCAGAGACGTCATTTCAGTTCACTTTCCCGTTTCTGACAGTGTGGGAAACCGCTGATGTAAAGATGTAAAGCCGGGTTCTACGTTAAATTACTTGTGATTATGAATTTGTAAATAACATCCAGATTTCAGAAGCACCAGAAGTAACAATTGGACCTGATTTCTTACATTAGGCAAAACCAGGACCAACAGCTGAAAACTCAGAACTTCCACTCACTGCATATTGTATGTAGAATATATGAAATATAAAAAACTCCTCTTCATCAAACAAGTGCATCTGTTTCTAAGCCATGAAGATGGATTATTAACCTCCATTGTGCAAGATACACTTTGTTATTTCAGTAAAGTGAAGTTCCTAGAGATAAACTCAGTTTTCTTTATGTTTCGAGTTCAATACATGGAACATGTTAAAACAAAACATTTGCTTGCTAAATGTAAAGATATTTGGTATCTGGTCTACTTTTAAACCTGTAACACCCAGAACTATCTGGACTGCATTAACTCCAGATAGTTAATGAGGTCCATGATTTTTGATGATTTTTTCTTTAAAATCACAATGTGAGATCTTCTTCAAAACACAAAACAAATTTTAAGGTTTGAGATCATTTGAGATCCAGTTCAAGAACCACAGGCCCAATTTAAAGCCCTGAATCAAAAACATGCTGTGAAATGTCCGTTGTTTGATCAGTTTTTCTGAAGTGTGGATTTATGCGAGGGTTTTATGTCAGTAATTCAAACATCTAAACATGCAGCATAAACATTACAATGTGATGTGGCAAATCTAATATGAAGTATTTGACCTAAATATAAAATTATATAAAGAAAAAAACTGGGGAAAACGGGGTAGAAAGTAAAGTTATTTTGATACTTCATTCTATTTTTTCTATATTAATGCAAATTTGATTGATAATCAGTTTCCACAGTTAAGACCTTTCAGGACAGTGTACAGGAACCTGTTAAAAACAGAGCAAGGTACAGAAAGTTACTTCTTTAAAAAACCTGAAATGCTTCTATGCAAAATTTAGAAAATCTAAGCAGAGTAGAACTGAAGCCAAAGCAACAGGAGATTTGTGATGAAAAAGATCAAATATATTGAAGCACATGCACAGTTTTTGTGCATCACTATATTTGGTAAATTCAGAAACATTTTATTCTGAAGTCATGCAAATCAGTGTACAAATTTTAGTTATTCTTCAATTCCAAAGAAATAGGATGTACAGCAGATGGAGATGAAAATAATGCTCCACACTTACTTCCTAAATGTACAAGATCAAAAGAAGTAAAAACAGAAATACTGTGGAACAGCACATAAGCGCTGAACTGAAGTAAAAATACTCAATAACTTTCCACCACTGCTGGTTTCAAAGTGATTTCATCTTGTTCTTTTAGTTTCATCATCAGATGAAGTTCTGAGGTTGTCCTAACTGGGAAATTGATTTGCTTTGCTGTGATGGAAGCTGTGGTGGTGATCATCTGCTCGCATTTATGACATAAGATCATTTTCCCCTGCTTTTCACAAATTTAAATTCACTTAAATCTGTGAATTTAAGTGAATTCACAGATTCACAGATAACTTCCAAAAACTCATTAAATACTAAAAACTAAAGTTAAATAACCTTTAAATTATCTGAAGGAGAAAAATCTAAATAATTTCAGTTAGTTTCATCCAAAGTGATTAGCCTGTTAAAATTAAATGTTTTCACAAGTTTTTTGAAAAACTGAAAAAAGGTTAGTTAGGTTAAAGTATTTGTCATCTTTTTCTGAAAGTAAAAATTTTAAATATCTTTAGTCTGTTTAACACTGTGATGTAGTTGCTTTCTGAAGTTAAATCATTGGTCAGAAATGCCTGGTTTGTAATGGAAATCCCTCTAATAATATTCATTTGTATTTCTATTTGTAACTTTTAAGGTCATGCAAAGTGGCAGATTACTAAACTTCCTACATGGTGCTCATTTGTTGTGACTCTAATTTTTTATATCTCTTTGGTCCATTTTTGGTGTTTAAATGCAAATGTTTATCACAGATTTACAGCAAATATTTCTACAGTGGTCAGGCCTTAAAAACAGCATGAAAAGTCACAGACTATCAGTAAATAAATAATCAGGAACTACATTTTTCCTAACAAATGTATATTTTAAAAGTAGAACTGTTCACCTCCATCAACATGAGGATATCTGGCAAATTAAATCTATGAAAATGAATTGTTACACCTCAGACTGATAGTTGTGGCATCAGCCTCCAGGGTTAAATGTGAGGCAGTTACTGCTAAACGCCTTGCCTGGCCAACTGCATGTAAAAATTATAGATGTAATATTCTCGTAAAAACCAAACGAAGAAAAAACATCTGGAAAAATACCATTTTGTTCATTCTGGGGTTTTTTCAGATATTTATTCAAACCTGAAAATTCTATGTCATTCTTTTAGTTTTTTCTTTGTCACTGAAATTGCTAGTAAATGTTTCTAGAAGAAACTTCAGGTGAAGTCCCAGCAGAAAGGTGATTAAAGCTCCATGTCCAACTTTGGAGATGAAAAGTTTAGTCTCTTTAGTATTGTACAAAAGTAAACAAAGGAAAATAGAAGCAGGCTACCCAGATAGCAGGTGGCTCTTACTTCCTGCACTGACATCATGGAAACAGGATGTGTTCTCAGAGTTTTCAGCCATCATAGAAATTCACATTTCACCAGGGATTTACTGCTGCATAGAAAGAGAAACGGTTAGGTGCAAACACTGATTCAACACCCAGAACAGACAAGAAAACTCAAGTATTAGAAAAGTAAAAACAAACAAAAACAACACATGCATCCAAACAACCAGAGCTGACAAAATGGAAAAACACAAACCACACAAATAATGTCACATTTGGTGCTATAGCACCATTTTAGTTTGGCTTTGTTGTGTTTAATTAGTGAAGCATGTTACATGAAAATTAATATACAACTTGTTGCAAATGTTAAATTAAATGAATGTTTTAAAATATCGCACTCTTATGATATAAAGATAGTGTTTGAATATTATCTGATTTGTAGATTTTTTTTTCTTAAATTATGTGTTGCTGTTGTACTTTTTTTTTTTTTTTTTTTTAATTCTACAACACCTGACAAATGAAAAAGTTTGTTGTGGCTGAATGTGGCACATTTGATGATTAATTTCCCAACTTGGATTTCAAACAATCGGTCATTCCCCACCAGATTTAATAGAAAATATTGTAACTTACCAAATAAAAGATTGTTTTTCTTTTTAAATAGGTTAGAAACATTGTAAGACACGCCTCCCTTGATTTATATGTTTAAGAGTCCATTTAGAAAGTTTTTCAAATGATTTTTTTTTTCTTCCTTTGCAATTTTGTGACTCAATTTCTTCCCATTTTTATTCTAACTTTTTTGATGATGTTTTTGCTTAAAGCTGTTTTGGTTTAGGTTTAAGTCACCATCTTGGGCCCAACATGTTGCCAAGGTACATTTCTGGCTAAATAAAGGTTCATTTGTTTGCTTATTCGTTTATTTATTAATTCCTTAGCTGTTCATTAAAGTGTGCGTTCCCTGTCTAATAAACTACAAAACTAAAATAGAAAAGTAGATGAGTGATGATGGGAATAAAGTAGCATGAACTGCTTCCAGTACAAATGCAGCAGAATAATAAGGACCCAAACAGCATCTTTACATAAAACGAGTGTGCTGTAGCTGTATAAACATGACACAATACGTTTAGATGCAACACTTAATAATAAATATCCAAACTAAATATAGAAGAGAGAATATGAGATGTTTTAAAAACTGCTCGCATAATTTTAATTAAAATCTAAATCAGGGTTATTTAGGATCTGGTTGCCCTCGTGCAGGTCGGTCACAAATTACACTGAAAATATGGTTGTTAGCACAGACATTAAGGACACCATCATGGATTTATCATTATTAAAACAACAACAACGATAAAAACAGAAGTTGACTGTTTGTGAGCCGGACTCACCGAACTTTTGGAGTTCTAAGCCCAGAAGCTCCTCCTGTGGCGGACAGCAGACCGGAGGAGCTCAGCTCTGCGTTGCCACACAAAATGGAGCTACACGCACCGGCCAGCGAGGGGGAGGGGGCCGAACATTCTAGGAAACAAAGCACAAAAACATAAAGAATGATATCAAAAGAACAAAAAAGATTGTTTGATTTCAAAATAACGTGTTGGCTTCAAGGACACTTTCAAAAGTGGTAAACATATTTTTGTGGAGCTGCCGGTACAAAAATGTAAGTTTTCATCGTTGTATATTGATAATTGAAAATGTTCAACTTACCTTATGAACTACATCGTTTGAAATGTCGAAGAGGAGGGGGAAACATATAGTTAGGGTAATTGTTGCGTAGAAACAAAAAGTGGAGGCGGAACTAAGAAACCTCCTAAAACTGCTTCATCAGGTCAACTACTTCGTTCAGAATCAGCTCGCTGATATAAAACAAAAACACTTCCAAAGTCGTCTCTATATGTCTGTCGGTAATTTAGCCATGTAGCTTACCCCTACATGTGGACGTCTTCTAAAGTCTTGTTGAAACCATTTAAAACATCAAGATGCTGGGATTCTTTCTGTCTGTGTCACTACCGCCACCTACAGGAGAACATGTACCATAACACCTGGGCCTGCGCTCCAGCCGAGGCCTCCAACTTGACTGGCCCGCTGAGGCCTTAAACATCCCCGGGGAGAAACTCGTCAAACAAGACAGAAACCATTCTACTAATCAAATAAACACCGTCCTGCCTGTTACAGGCTTAATTAGCCCTAATATCTCTTTCAAATATAAATAGTACAGCTATTAGTAATAGCTGTACTATTTATATTTGTACTATCTAAATAGCTGTAGTATTAAATAGTACAGCTACAGTTCTTTCTTTTATAGAAAGATCTATAAAATCTTTCTATAAAAGATTTTATAGATCTTTCATAGAAAGATCTATAAAATCTTTCGCGGAATTTATAGATCCGCGAAAGAGGCTCGCGCGACCAAAACCTTAACAACGTATAATCTGCTTGACAAAGGCGCGTGTTCCGCTGAAGGACTTTGCTTCCGATGCGTGCTCCCGACACGTGCACGCGGCGATTTGGAACTTTTTTTTTTTTTTAAGTGAGGCTAAAGATTAAAAAAAATCTTTAATAAGTTATTAATTGAGCATAATCTTGGAATTATCACAAAACGTAACAGTGCAATAATCAAATATTTGGCTCCATATATTTTACAAATTTTATAGAGCGCAAATTAAGGGAATTTATAATTAATTAAGAAATGTCCGTCTATTAATCTCAGAAAGTCGCTGAATGCTATCTTTTGTTCCATTTGACTGATTGTCAGCCGTCAGAAACAACTGATAAGCATGTTCACTGCTGATATGTTAACGAAAAATGACCCCGTTTGAAGCCTAATCTGGATGCGCAGCGGCCCTGCGACGGGCCCGTGTAGTAATAAAGAATAGGCGCAACTAAGCCGCGTATCGAAATGAGAAACATTTTTTGATCAATAACTAGCGAACGACCCGGGCCAATGCTCCACCCACCGACTACTAGATTTTAATTCGCTGGGATCCGCGAAAGAGGCTCGCGCGACCAAAACCTTAACAACGTATAATCTGCGTGACAAAGGCGCGTGTTCCGCTGAAGGACTTTGCTTCCGATGCGCGCTCCCGACACGTGCACGCGGCGTTTTGGAACTTCTTCTTTTTTTAAAATTTAGACTAAATTAACAAAATAAGTCGACGTTAGAGTCAGTGTCATTATGTCTTCTACAATCATTCATCATTATTATTATTATTATTATTATTATTATTATTATTATTATTATTATTATTATTAATTATTTCATTGTTGTTATTATTAATGTTACATAAAGAAATTAAAATATACTGACGGACTATCCTCCTTAAGTAATGGCGTTTAGAATACATCTCTATGATAAACGGAAGTGAATTTTGTTTCAGACGTCACACCGCAACAGACCTGTGTAACTGACAAATATTTTTGAAGGTGTTTTTAGCAAACTGGCTTTAGAGGTTATTCGGGTATTCCGGATTTACAATTATTAAATCATATTGGATTAAATGTGTCAGTGACGTCACTCATATCAACCTGTTGAGAGCGAACTGAACTGAAAGGCTTCATGCTTGTTGTTTACATCCAGAAGTAAATGGTTGGGTTGTATTGCGTCACAGTCTGCAGTGAGAGCCACATTCCAGAAAATCTGAACAATGAAGTTCATGAGCAAGTAGAGAAATACTTCCACTTTGATGCTTACTGTAATGTGTCAAACGTATCCGAGACACCTTCACATGAGAAGAAAGTTGAGAATTGAACCAGTGATCCTTTGGTTCAGGCATCAGTAACAAAGCACTCCTTTACAGAAACATCAAATTCACTTTTAGACAAAGCTTCTCACAGCAAAGTTGGACAAATCAATCTGTAGTTATAGAGACCTTAGTTACTGTGAAACATGATACGGTTTTATATCTTCATTCTGAAAATGATCATTTCCACAGTTCCTGCCGGCAGGCCATGAAAACAGAAACATCCTGGCATCTCTAATGAACAGTAAATCTGAGCTTTCACAGAGATCTGAATTGCTCATCTTAATCTTGAGGACAGAACTGAGAACAAAGCAGAAAGAAATCGTCTTTATGTATTTATGATCAAAAGTGAAAGCCGTTATGCAGTGACAGAAATGTATGTGACCCCACTTCCTTTAGGCAGAAAAAAACACTTCTCAAGGAGGTCAGCCATGTTCTTATTGGAGGTTTACTGATCTGCAAAATAAGACTTTCAGCCTCATAAGGCAGAAGATACAAGTTGCCTGTTCAGTGAACTGAACTGTGTTTGGTGGGATGACAATGGATTCAGCTGAGATTCAGGAAAGATGGGCTGAAAACATACTGGAAAACTGCAAAGAATAGAAATAACCAGAGCCTGAATAATGTTATATTAAAATACACATTTTTCTGAAAGATTGTTTCTGTATGTTTAGTTGAAATGAGATCTATGCCGGATACATGTATTTCAGAGGACTGAGTCAGAAAGTGACTAATGGATGCTAAACCAGGTTCAAAGGTTGACATTTTGCTGTACTCCTAAAAGTACAAAGAAAACGTATTAACTCATTATAATTTATGCAACTATAGTTAAAGGTTTTGGAAATTACACAAATGTTTTTTGAGTGTTTATGACTTTTGTAACATTTCACTTGAAGAGGACGGAGCAGTTTGGTATGATTCATTACATTTCACCTTATTTCATAAAGCATTTTGTATTTAGCCATATTCTGTTAGAACAGGTGTTCTGATGAGACGTGTCAGATTAAAAGTACCTTTTGAAAAAAAACATTTATGCAGGGATGAAACATATTTTCAATGATACACCTATGTATTACAAGTTATTGTTCTGATGTGAGAGTTGTCTGGATTTATTAGCTGTAAGCAGAAAATCATAATTAACAGATGTAAAGGACTGAAAACAATCTGGAATTATTCTATGATGTTCCACTTAATGAACTGAGTTTCTGAAATACATTTTCAATAAAATTCTGGTGGATTATGACTGCATATAAAAGTGCGTTAGTGTTAGAAATCTTCAGTTGACTCCAACTTTAGAATTATCAGGAAATATTTTCTTTTATGTGGCAACCTTACCAAACCAAACGACCTTTGGAAGGATTGTACCCAGAATCCTCCTGGTGCTTAGAATGCTCAGCACTGGTTTCATAATCTGAGCTTGACGCCATGGCAATTATATGACTGTCTTTGATAACCTGTGGTAAAATGAGAACTTTACAAATTTGATATTACGAATGTTCAGTATGGCAACACGTTTCAGATATATTTTGCACGTCTTCTTCAGGGACACCTTTTCAAATTTGGAATGAATAAAAATGAGATGGCGAAAACACATTTCGGCTGCCCAACGTGAGAAATCTGGTTGTTCTAGAACTTCGCTCTTTCAGAAATCACTCACCGTAGTGTCTTTATCCTTGGATTTGAGCTTGAATTCTGCATTTTGCCAGTTAAACATCAGCAGCTGAGCTTTGATCGTCTGCATTCATCTATGGCATCCACAGCATCAGATCCACAAATCTAAAAAATACTCAATGATCTGATAAAGGTTGGTTCTGTTCTGGGGACGACTGAAGAAACTCTGGGATGATGATGATGCAGAGAAGGATTTTATAGAAAGTCAAGATTATGGACAACCCTGAGCATCCTCTTCACGAGACTGTCTTAGAAAATAAGAATATCTTCAATCAGAGGCTTCTTCAAATTTGCTGTAATACTGACCGCTACAGGAGATCCTTTCAGCCCATAGCGATCAGATACTATGAATTACTTGAAGAAACTTGAATTAATGTGGTTTACAGCATTTCATTTTCATTTGGAATTATTAAAAGTATTTTTGAATTGAATTTAGACTGTAGTTCATTTTAGCTATTTCCGTCACTGTTGCTTACTTTCTGCTTACACCTCACTTGGCCCATGAACTGATTAAAGTCAACATTACAACAGAAAAAACATCCAATTTTATCCTTTTGCAAAGGAAATCTGACAGTGGAATTCAACCAGGCCCACAGTACTCTGGTCATATGCTACTAGAAGCCACAGAATGATGGAAGAAAAACTGACAATTCAGAAAATGTTTCTTCTACAATCATTTCTAAAGCCTCCGTCATCCCTGCCAAAAGAACTGTAACCATAGACACAATGAGAACTGAGCGGCAGGAGAAGGCTTCAATCATTGCCTCTTGGTGATAATAATAAAACATTTTTATTTGTATAGCACTTTTCTAAATACTCAAAGACACTTTACAAGGAGAGAAAGCAACAATGAAAACATGTCAGGAATAAAAACAGAAACAACTTTAAAAAGAGGAAAGACAATGACAGTAGAATTGTGGGTATTTCAACAACCGTCAAGTTAGCAAGATAAACTAACTACATGCTGGATCCATGAATGAATCATTATTCAAATTCAACAGTTTACAAAATACTCTAAAGTTAATGTAAGTCAATCGTGATTGGCTGCTTACTGAGACCTAGTTATTATTCCATCCTGGGAATAGTGAGACGAACGCATGATTTTATTAAAACAAAATTATTCTTACTTTATTTAATTTTTTTTTATAAATACAAAGACTAACTTTGAAGTTGAAAAGTGGGTTTTGGCCGTGTTGCTGAGATCAGTCCTGGTCGGTTCTGCTGAGGGCTCGCTGGGTCTGGATCAGGAGCCAACCTCTGTCTCTCACTGCAGAGGCTGCAGGCCGATGGCGCTGAACCCTGTAACAGTCAGGTCTGGACACAGAGGTCATTCCCAGTACAGACGTCTTCAGCTGCTCCTTTGTGCTTGGACGTGACAGGCGAGTGCTGAGGGGCGACACCTCCTGATGCACAATATACACAACACTCTCTCCCCAGCGGGTCAAATGTTAGACGGGGTAAAAAACGTTTTCCCCTTTTTTTTTCTTTTGCAGAAATTGCATTTAACAAAGATAGAGATATTGGACCAATGGAAAAAAATTGTAACATTTAACAACAACTTGGTTCTTGTTCCCAATTTGCATTTGGCTCCTGATTAAAAAAAAAAAAAAGACTTTATTTTATTCAACATAAGGGCGAGGGGTGTGGGAGCACTATTCATAACGGGAAGGATAGATATTTTCATAACTATGGGGGAGAGCAAGAAGGGGGATAAATTCTTACCAACAGGGCGGGTCAGGGTGGAGACAGTTTAACTTCTACCCAGTACATGGCATAGATCATACATGAGGGTCAAGGCAACACATTGTTTTCAACCTAACTACTCAGAAATCAATCTCAACTAGTTCTCAACAGTGCCCTCCCCCATTCCCACACACAGCATTCCAAAAGGAGAGGTTCGGAAAGCGGCGGGAATTTCAGGAGTCCTCCATCCTCCATCCCGGATGTCGGATGCTGGATGTGAAAGGGGCAGGGTGGAAGAAGAGGCTGTGTTGTTGAGTGGCCGAGGTGACGACAGGAAGTGCTTGGCTGTCAGGAGTCTCACTGATTGTAGAGGGAGCGCTGCTCCCAGGGCATGGCCTGGATGGTCCGTGGCACGGGGGGAGGCTTGAGCGAGGGAGCGCCGTTCGGATGGAGAGAGTGGCCTATGGGGTTGATGGTGGGGAGGGGTCGCTGGGGGGCCAGGGAGAAAGTGTCCTGGTGCTTCTGCAGGGAAGGCGGGTTCAACAGGGAGGCGGAGGACAGCCAGAGAGAGGAGGGAGAAAACATTAGTGTCAGCACAGAGGCGTTTAGAAAGATGAAGCACACTGAATGTTTTGGTGAAGCCATCATGCACATACATGGTGCGGCACTTAGAAAATATGATGCACAACCCAGGAAATTATGTACATTGAAAAAGGAAAAACAATAAACGGAGTAAAATGACAGTTCAAACAGAAGACCAGGACTGACAGTGGTGATTATTTGAGTTATCGATTATTCTGACAATCGCATAAAAAAAGAAAAATATTGAGCAGATTTTTCATTTATTTTATACCCTATTATAAATACACTGAAATATAAATAAACAAGTCTTTTTTTAAAAATAAGAAAACTGTCTAAACTGCAATTCCTTTAGTGAACAATTGATCACTAAATTGTGTGGGTGCTACTGGGTGTAGCAAAGTATCAGTATGAGGAAAGCTCAGCTCCTCCTTCTGAACTGATCTGTTGATTCATTTTGGACAAACAGATTTTTAATTATAGAAAGAGATGCTTAGCATCCTTAGCAGGGGATTTTTTGTTTGTTTTTATTACAGAATTTGAATCACTTGAGGAGTTCTGAGTAGAACAAATTTACAAACTTTTTTTTTCATCTTAAATTTAGGATGTATGTATTCTTGTACAGTTTTAGTTTAATTACTGCTCTGAATATGTTGTTGTTTCAGTAATTGGCCTTTTTGCAGACTGTATAGAGCTTTGGAACCTACGTCACTGGATGTGACGTTTACGTCTCACGCAGTCGCTCACCGCCATCTTTGTTGGCCACAGACCAAAACAAACTAGTCAGAACACCAGTGTTTTCATTGTGTTACCGACCGCAGCGAAGTTGTTTTCAAGTTGGATACTGGATATTCTGCGCACCGTGGAATAAGGGGCGTTCAGCTCAAGTTTGATCCGATTTATGAACGCTAATTTCGGCCAGCTATTCTTTAACGCTCCCTCCTCAAGCACTCGGAGGTTCACATAGGGGCCGTCAATTTCCAAACCAAACACTCCTGTAAATAAATGTCTTGTCTTGTGACCAACTGATACAAAAAAAGTGGTAATTCATGCTATTACACGAGGCACACTATCCTCTATTAAAATTTTAAGTCATATTCAATATTTTAAATAAGTTTAATCAGTGATTCTTGAGAATAGGGACAAAATGGGTTTTAATTTTCCCCAATTTTTTAAATTATACCTCAACCTTCTGTATGCAAATATGACAAATAATGTTTTGGAAATGTAAAGATAGTAAGGTGCAGGCTCCCAATTGCACATTTTTTTTAAATTAAATTTTTAAATCGACTTGACCCAGAACTTTGTCATCACCATCTGACAAAAATAAATATACATTTATTTTTTTAAATACCCTGTTAGTGATATTTTTACAGACAAATGCTTCTCAAGAAAGAAATATTATTTAAAACAAAAAACAACAAAAAGTCCATCTGGCAGAGTTGACTCAGAGCTGAAGGTGGTGACAAACTAGTGAATAAAAAGAAATACTTGATACATGTGAAGTAATGCAATTTATGTAAAATACATTAAAATGAATTAACTTCACATTTAAGTGAGATTTGTCAACAATTTCACTGAAAGAGTCACAAAAACTGATGGAATTGATGAAATGCCAAACTACCTCAATTTATATGATGTTATTTTGAACGAGGCCATGTTGTAGCTCATCGGGTCCATAAAATCTTTACAGTACACTAAAATTAAGCATTTATTTCACAAAATTTCATCAAAGTTTTGTAAATTGTCAGTTATGGTGTTGACAGATCATGGTTGTGACGAGCAATTTAGGAATAAAACAGAAGAAAAAACTAAAGAATAACATAAGCTAACCAGAGCTAACTAGCCCTCTTAGCAAAGGAAGAGAAAGGAAGAGATCATGGGGTCCTCAGAAGTTCTGGTGCCCCCCAATAATGCCTGATTTTTTTTATTTTTTTTACATCTGTGTTGACAAAAACTTGGGACAAATTTCAATGGAGTTGGAAAATATATAAAAATGATTTTTAAATCAATTGATACTTTTATAAAATTATTTATATGAATACTTATACTTAATTGTCATAATATATTATCTTAGTATTCCTTTAATTGTTTTAAACTATTATGTATTGAGTTCTGTTCCAGGACAAAGGATTTTAAAGACACCATCCACCTACTACAATGTTTAAAATAAAAAAATATTCAGCAAACACCAGAAAAATACACATTGTTGAGCTCACATGGCCCAGGTTAGTTTAGTCAGATATTTGAAAAAAAAATTATATTTTGTGTATATTTTATTAAAATTTTGTGCTTTATCCATAGTACCTGTTTTGTCGGTATTCTCAAGAATCACTGAAATATTAAATGTTTTCTAAAATAGCTTCCAAATTGTGTGCCAAATGAACTCAAAAATAATTCAACTATATAGATAAAGCATATTTTTATTCCATTTTGACCCCTTTCTTATTTTTTAACCAAAATTATATTTAAAAATAATTTAAAAACATTTTTCATAAAATGAACATTTTATGAACATCAGACATCAGATGATCATCACATTTGTTACCTGTAATGTTCAATTACATAAAATTTTAGGACAGGATCTATTTCATTACATGTTCACTTACCTGAAATGTTAAATACAACAAATATTTACTTAAATGTGTGATCCATTTCATAAAATTTACTCGTCACCTTTATTGTTTAATTACACGTTAAATGTTTAAAGATGGGCTCTTTCATCTGGTTTGTGTCATGATGTGGTGTGGCGGTGGAGCCAAACGCAGCAGGCAGTGGACGTACTTTATGTGGATGTTATTTTTCTGAACAAAATAAAGCAAAACAAACCAAAAAACCCAGTGTCCTGACAGTTTGCTTGTTACATTACATGCAACAAGCAGATGTCTGATTATATAATTGTTTAATCACATTTATTTAAAAATATAATCTTTCATTATGTGTATGTTTATTACCTGAAATATTTTAAATATAAAATTTTTACTTAAAATATGATTCATTTCTTCACGTTACATGCAACTTGAAATACTTGAATCAAAAGTTTCATGAATGTTTACCACATGAAATTATTAAATGAGAGAAAACAGCCACTTCCAATTGTACACATATTTCAACACAAATGGTGCAGCCTTGCTGAGCTCCTCTCCTGGGGTTTCTTCCTCCTCAGCCTCTCCAACTTGCTCCTCTTCTATTGCCTCCGTTACTGTGTTTTCATTATTTACCTCTTCTGGGGTAAATAATGAAAACGGTCTCTGTAACTTGTTGATCCATCATGGTCTTGCTGTATCGCCTCTTTAATTGACGCCCATGTCGGCCCGATGTTGTGGCGTTTACCTCGCAGTGACCCATATTCACTGCTGGAACCCAGTCAGGATTGAGCTCATCCATTTCACACGTCGGTTTGCCTTGAAGAGGACATATCAGAACACACATCAGTATTAATACTGTAAATTTAATAACACTAGAAAACTTAAATAGTTTACTTCACAATAATGGAATAACCTCGATGTCCACTGACAAAACTCAGACTACGCTACATAAACAATATAAGCCCGACCTAAACAAGGCTGAACCCATTTAAATGAATTCAACATAAACTGAACATCAGTACACCCGGACAAAATCATAGCAAAAAATTATGACACACCACCAACAAAGCAAATTTAGACACTCACCAGAATGGAAATGTCTGGAGCAAACTTGTAGGTATCTGGGGATGATGGAGGTAATATCAGGACGTCTCAACCGCTGACACCCAGGACATTCGTTTTCTTTTCGTTAGCTCCCGTAGCTTAGCCTCCTCGCTTTATTTCCAAGCAGGAAAATAGTGAAACAAAAGTCCGTTTTCCATTTTTTTACTGTTTCAGTCGTGTGATCGGGCATCACATTCAATAACGCAGCAAGTTCGTACCCTAGCTAAATTATTTTAAGTAACTTGGATTAAAAAAATCTGCGAGAATGTTGTTTTTGTCGGTTATGTTTATGGCCCCAAAGATGGCGCTGATATCCGTCCGTCTACAGCAGTGACGTCACGTTCCAAAGCTCTATTCTCCAGAACAATTAATTACTAAATTAATTGACAACTATTTTAATATTTGATTTGTCACGACTAATTGTTTCAGGTCCAAAGAAGACAACTTAACAGCAACTGGGAGACAAGTTTTCCTTTTCTGTTCACTTCAGTCATGGCACAAAAACTAAAGATTCTGCTGGTGTTTAAAGTCACTTTAAATGACTGTTTCAAAAGACTTCATTTTCTGTACTAATCTAATGAGCCGGTATGTGTGCACGCATGTGTGTGTGAAAGGGAAAGCTCATGCCTGTTTAATAATTAAGATATGGAAAAAGAAAGATTTTTTTTACGGAATTTCAGAAAAAAAATCTCATTTGTAAACTCAAACCAGTTCAGTGATTCACTACAAACAGCACAACCAGACAAATATTCCAGTATGAGTGAAATGTTTCTTATTGCGATGTGCAACAAACATGGCCGTAACAGCAGCTGTGACGGGATGGAAAGCAGACTGAATTAGCAGCGCAGCCCCAGGTTAGAAGAATCAGAGATGGGATCCACACGCACGCACGGTTTATATCCCAACAAAAAGAATCCGTGTGTCAGCTGAATTTCACTCTGTTTTCTTTGCAGGCCCTGTGTGTACTGGTGGGGAAACTACGAGCCCAGAAGCAGAACCTCGGTCCAGGTTCTGGTGAAGGGCTGACGTGCTGTCTGACACTAAACGTTCCTTCACTGTGGTAGAAAATCTGATTTCTTACTGGAAGGATGGCAGAGACATTTATAAAGTTGCAAAAGGCAATCAAGTGTGTGGAAGCAGTTACAGTTTCTCTCGCCAACATTTTTAGCATTTAAATATATATTTTTAAAAATATTTTAAAAATTTGCTTCAGCTAAAGTCAAAGTGAACGCAAAATGTTTATTTGTATTTAGCCCTCAGAAGCCAACGCTTTATAGTCACCTTTCTTTCTGGGAGATCTACCTTTCTATCCATCTTGTAAATTTCACGCAGCTACACTGATATCACTAGATCACAACAAAAATGTTAGTTTCACTGAAAACTGTTACAGATGGACAGACGTCATGTCTCCATGTCCAGATGCAGGACTGATGTAGCTCAGATGTTCTAGAAGCTAACCCTGGTTTCAACGTCTCCTGGGTTCCTTGGTCCTCATCAGGCTGGTTGTTCTCTAAACATGACAGAAAAATGACCACGTGTTCCTGATCCTTCCTGCCGTCATCAGCAGCTACAACTCTCTGAAGAACCTCATTTCCTTTGCAATCAATAAAAGTATTTTTGAGACTTATAAAGGAAGTTAGTTGCACTGAGGCTGAATACAAATGAATATCAAACTTTTACACTTTATATTTGTTAAAGAACTGAGAACCATGTAGAACTATCCCTCCACTTCACTGGGATACACTAGTGTGTGTTGGTCTTCTGTTACACAAAGTCAGAACAAAAGGTTTGTGGTAGTAAAATAATTTAAAGGGCATGGCTTCTGGAAAGCATATGTTTGCAATTAGGATTTTTTTACGGCACCTCAAATTTTAAACTAGTTTTGAGTCTGATGTGTGCAGCAGGCAGCCGGTTCACATTAGTGCAACCAGGAATCCTGTTAGACTGTCCAGAGCAACAATCGCAGACCGAACGCTGTTTGTAGTAAAAGAAAGCGGTCGCCATAGAAACTAACTTAAGCTGCAGTACGTAACTTTTATAAAAACAAATAAAAATATTGACATATTTGTTCAAACTGTCCCCATGTTGTGACCGTATGCTATGAAACACAATCTGAGAACAGATGGACGCCCTCCACCCAGTGTTGCTATTGCCGTCTGAAGAAATACACTGGTTTAAAACAACCAATCAGAGCCTGATTGACAGCCAGCCCCTGTTATGGGGTTGATCAAACTTCACCATGTTGACAGTTTGAACTGTCAACATGATTTTCTTGTACAGGGGTACAAAAAATCTTTTGTACTCCTGTTATGGGGTTGGCTGTCAATCATCTTCATGTACGTGAATTTATGTCATTAGACGCAAGCCTTACTTCTGAATTCTTAGATAACCTTTTATTTAAGATAACTGACAAACTGAAATATCTTGGGAGTTATTTTGCCTAAAGACCCCAAACAAATTTTCAAATTGAACTTTTTAGAAAAAGTTGATAATCTTAGGAAAGATGTTGATAAATGGAGAACACTCCCACTCTCGATGATGGGCCGCATAAATGCTATTGAAATGGTGTCCTTGCTTAAATTTTTATATCTTTTTCAGGGTCTGCCTATTTTTTTAACAAAGGCCTTTTTTAAATTGTTAGACTCAATAATTTTGCCTTTTGTCTTGTGCTTTAAAGCCCATTGAATATCAAAAACTCACTTACATAAACTAAGAGAGATGGGGGGATTAGGATTACCCTGCACTATTATTGGGCATTGAATGCAAATACCTTGGTATACTGGCAGGAAGGTGATGCTCAAGAACTTTCTGCAAATTCCCCCCCTGGCGTGGCTATTGAAAGAAGTAGTGTTATAAACAGTTCTCTTCCGGCACTTCTTTACTCAGCACCAGTATCTCCTACAAATGGTGTTATAAATAATTTGTTTTAAATTGTTTGAAAATATGGAAACAAATTAAGGTATACTATAACCTACCAGAGACCTTAGTTCATGCCCCAATTTACCGCAACCAGGCTTCTCTGATCACTATCGGATATATCATTTAAAAATTGGAGACTAAATGGCCTAACTACACTGAAAAATTTGTATATCAACAAAAAGTTTGCTTCATTTGCAATGTTGAAGAACTGTTTCTCTTTTCCGAATGCAGATTTCTGCAGATATTTGCAAATTAGAAATTATGTTCGAATTAACATCCCAAATTTTGTATCTCTTCCGGAAGAAAATAAGATATGCAAAATGCTGTTGGGCTCTCCAGAATGAAAAATAATAATTTCAAGCTTTGCTGACATCTTTGCAGAGCAAATTAATTTTACCACAAACTCCTTGAGGGCTGAGTGGGAGGAGGAGCTGGGTTTGCAGATTGGGAGTGAGGTCTGGGAGGATCCGGTCATGTTCCATCAATGTAAGACACCAGTTAATTCAGTTCAAGGTGTTTCATAGACTCCACTATTCTAAAATGAAATTGCACAGAATATTCCTCCTCAATATCTTCAAAATGTGATAAATGTAAGTCCGCTGATGGCTCCCTGGCACATCTGTTCTGGTCATGCCCCAAACTCTTCATATAGGTGTGACATTTTGAACTTGTTTTCTGAAGTGTATAGGTGAACGTTGGTTTCAGATGCCCTGATTGCATTGTTTGGATATTCTTCTTCACAGCATTTCTATGCAAATGACTGTGATGAATGGAATGGTAGCGGCTAAGAGAGTAATATTGAGATTGTGGAAAACTGACATTGTTCTTCAGTTTAAAGTGGTTAAGTGATTTTACTGAGATTCTTCATTTGGAGAAACTACGGTGTGATGTTGTGGGCTCCACTAATAAGTTCTGTAGTATCTGGCAGCCGTTTTTGGACCAACTTTCTCAGTCCAAGACTGACCCCGACGCTCGCTCAGTCTCTTAGTATTCCACCCGGGCCTTTATAGACAGGTAGTACCGTCCTAAAGTGGAAATGGTAACCAGTGCAGTGTAACCAGTTATTTAGATAATTGCCCTAACTTGTTTTCATTTTAATTTTAGTTACTGTATGTTTTTATTTTCATTATCGTATTGGTAAGAGTATATTTTTCTTATACAGTAATTTGTTAAATTAATGATATGCTTCATACTCTTGCGTATGATTAATGTATGCTGTATTTTGAAAAACTCAATAAATATATATATTTAAAAAAAAACCATCTTCATGCAAATGCTGCTCAACATGTCAATGCTGGAGAAACAACTTAACTTTACAGGAATAGTGATTGACAGCGCTAATCCCCGCCTCCTGGCTCTGATTGGCTGTTTCTAGTTAGCACCAGGAGAAGGCAGAGGAGCCTGATTTTTTCGCAGATTATCCGTCTCATATTAGACCGTCAACAGGTTCAACAAATATGTAAAAAAGTATTTTCTATAAAAGTTACATGCTACAGCTTTAAGAAGGCAAAGCATTTATGATTATAGCTATTGAAGTATACAGATTATCCCCCAACCCAATCTAATCATTTAAACTCTTTTGTAGCTTGCTTTGGCTAACAGCACCTTTAGACAAGTTGAGTTCAGTTGAGCTTAGTTGAGCAGAAGTGTAATGGAAGCTTGAGAAGAATTCAAGAAAAATATTATTTATAATTGGACTGAAATTTAAAAAGACAGAGCAATGGATATGATGAGCAGGTCTATGTCTATGGTTACCAGCAATCAGTAGATGAGAGTTTTTGACAGAGTAAAGCTCGTAAATTCATGGTAAACATCAACAGAGAGAGAAACCCCCCCCCCCACCCCCCGTCCTAATGTTAGTAGGCAGACTGGGAGAAGGCGGGGGCCAGCAGGGGCAAGCATGGCCCAGCGGGGGCAGGTGTGTGGGGACTCTCCTACCATGGGGTTGGCGCTCAGTCTAGTGTATCCCGAGTTCATCTCCTTTACCTCAGGCACCAGGGGCTGGAGCAGGGAGTAGGAGGAGGAGGGGGCGGCGCTGGGGGGGGGGACGTGCTTGTTGCTGGAGGAGCTCCTCATGCTCTGCTGGCTGCTCTGAGAGGACACGGAGCTGGGCCGGCCCTGCTGGGATACACAGCAGCACCTCAGCGATGGTCCTCCTCAGGAACCTACAGACGGTCTGGCCGTCCCCTACCTGGTGAGGATCCGCCACAGGCTGGCTGGCCCCCGGCCCGCCCTGGGACATGGCTGCCACGCAGTGGGACGGGAGCGCCTCCTGCTGGCTGTGTGCTCCGTGCGGCGGCTGCATCATGGAGTTAGTGCTGTTGTTCTGCTGCTGCTGCTGGCGGCGCGGAGTGGCAGAGAAATTGGAGCGGCGACCGCCAGTCTGGATTGAAGACCAGCAAAGAAACAGAAGAGAGCAGAACTTTTATAAACCTCCGTCGCTCCCAGCCAACAGAGAGTTCATGCAGGCAGATCACAGTGAGAGTTCAGGGGAAGTGAATGATGAAGGTGATTGTTCTGTCACTCAGCTTCTGTTACTCTCCCGCTTCTTTCCCTCCTGCGCCTCAGAATGGTCTCCTGGCAGGGCCCTGATTACCTTAACCCACTGATATGAGATGGTGTTGTCAAAATGCACACACACACAAACAGAGCCACACACACAGACACTAACTCTGCAGTTAAACCTCAGGCTTTAACAAAGACCGCAATGGAGTTGAGAGTTGGGAAGCTTTGGTTTTAGGTTCTGCTCGGCCCTGCTAGTGATGCAGTCATTAAGAGAGCCTTCTGACCTTTGGCCCTCCCAGCCCAGAGCTGGCCACTCCTGCGCTAAGGTCACCTTCATTTCTATGTTTTGTTACCATAGAAACTGCCTAGAGTGGTCATTCCTGCCACACCGATGAGATTAGGATGGAGGATGACATTATGAAGCTCACTCTTCCAGTTTATGCCTGATCTAGGAGCTGCAGCTATTGATTATTTTACTAATCAATTGTTCTGATGACTAGTCCAATAAAAATTGGTGCATTCTGTATTTTTTCTATTTAATCACTTAAGATCATTTTATATAATACTAGAAACATATAAAAAGAAAAGGAATTAAATCAGAACATAAACATTATATTGCCCAAAATTTAATCACATTAATCTGTAGCAAAGGAAGAATCCTCAGCTAAAAATCCTTCTGACATCAACATGAGAAAAGTTCAGCTGTTTCTGCCGGACTGACCTGAGGATGATTTATTGGATAAACTGATTAATAATTGGATATCAAAAAGTGCTTAATAATAGATTTGTTCAAACAGAATGTGAATCAGGTGAAGTTAAAACTGCCACTTGAGTTTTACTTAGAAAAAATGTACAAAGATTTTTTTAAATGTAAAATGCAAAATGTACATATTTTTTGCACAGTTCTGGCTTCATTACTGCTCTGACTGTGGTGTTCTTTCAGTAAATGGCCTTTTTTTGAGTCTGTATCCTGCAGTTAATGATTAATCGACTTGGTAATCAATTCTAGATTAATCAAAGATTATTTATGTTTAAACAAAATTAATTATGTTTAAATAATTAACATGAATTATCTTTTTCCTGGATGCTCATGATGCTGGACGGACAGACTCATCACACCTCCAGCTGCTTAAGTTTCAGCATTATTTCTGTTGTTTTACACAAGTTTAAACTTTGTTTTAAGTGAAAGTATGCAACATAAAAAAATCTTCGGCTGTATTATGATTAGGACAGTTAGGGATGATTAGCTAATAACTATGTCTTTATGTGGATTAATTTTCACTAAATAAATGTTATCAGATTAAAGTTATTATTTGGTCTGAGATTATACTAATGCAAAACATGATGTTTTTATTTACAAACATCTTGACCTGAAAATGCACAGAATGCTTTATACAGCTCTGGTTATTCCACCAAATATGGATTTCTGAACTCTTCCCGAGTTCAAACATTAGTATTGTTGTTTCTACATGAACATGAACTTTTTTTCTGCATTATTTGAGGACTGCATCTTTTGACGTTATTTTGATCATTTCTCATTTTCTGCAAATAAATACTGTTTTTGCTTGGAATTTCAGAGACATGTCAGTAGTTCATAGAATAAAAGAACAGCATTCATTTTACTCAAACATATAGCTTTAAAGAGTAAAATCAGAAAACTCATCATTTTGCAGGGGTCTCCTCATTTCATTTTTGTACAGCACCAAAACATCAGCTGAGAAAGAAAAGTCTAAATGTTTATGGATCTTATTGCTGTGGTGGCGCAGGGGCAAAGCACAACCCATGTATTGAGGCCTTAGTCCTCATGCCGGTGGTAGCAGGTTCGATTCCCGGCCTGGTGACATTTGCGGCACCAGGCCGGGAATCTTCCCCCTCTCTCATAACCCTCTTTCCTGTACAACTACTTTCAAATAAAGGCCACTAGAGCCAACAAAACCTTTAAAAAACTAAATGTTTATGGATCTTTTATTTAATATGCAGTTTTATTTTCACTTCCAAAATAGAGGTTAGATAAACATCATATGTGAGATTTTTATGATGTCACATCCTGTTGGTCCTGCTTGTGTGGGCCTCAAGTAGCTTTGTTCTAAGCTTAGCTTAGCATCCCTGGCTTAAAATGAAAGAGACATGAAGCCATCAGAGCAGGAAGGACAGAGTTTCATCATACAGAGAATAAAATGTTTGTTGAACTCCAGTAAATGTTGGCCTTCCCTGACAGCTCCAAGTCTTTCTGCTGACCTCTGACCTCTCACACATGCTCAGTCACGCTCACACCAACCTGGTTTTTGGCCGCGGCGCTGCAGCGGTGCTGGGCCAGGTCCAGCATGGTTCTGTAGCTCTTAAAGCAGGACGGGCAGTTGAACCGGTTCTTATGAACCAACCCCACACACACACACACACACACATGCACACACACACACACACGCACACACGCACACACACACACACACAAACAAACAAACAAAAACACACACACAGAAGTTTGGATTACTACACTTGTGCAGAAGATCTGCTGAGCTGTTGTCCAGTTTGTCAGTGAGTTTTAAAGCTGTCCCTGAACTGAGCCTGCTCTAATTCAATCAGTGGGCCGGCAGCAGGAGGCTGCTGGAATTACAGCTGGGAGGCACAGAGTCCAGGAGAAACACACTATGTTAGGTCCATACACACATGTAAAAAGAGAATCCTACTGCTACATGTTTCTGGCAGTCAGATACATCAACATCCATACAGGCAGGCTTTCCTAATGTTGCTTTTCTCATCAAAAATGAGGATCTAAGTAGGCTTACAAACTCCGCATGATATTTCAGTAACTCAAATAAAAACACTCGTATCACATGCTCGATTTCATCTTGTCCATGTATTGTCCATAATTTTCTTCCTTTCACTAAACTTTCTATTAATGTTAGTGGAACCTTTTACCTTTAGAGGCTACTCTTCTGGTGGACGGTGTCTGTCTGCTGGACAATTAACAGTTCAGCAGTCTACCCATAATTAAATAAGCCATAAAATGAGCATGGCCAACTTCAATACAGTGTTTTTGTGGCCATAGCAACCACTTAAAAGATCTTCTACCTCTCTCACTGTGCTGCACCCACAACGTTAAAACAGTCAAACTCAGACTACCAGGCAAACTGTGGTAAACTCAAATCAAACCAACATCGTGTATTAAAAATCTCTTTTATTGCTCTGATGTAATCATCTCATTCTCTGACAAACTCAAATTTGAATCTCATTTTCTGTAAGCTAGAAACCTTAATGTCAACAGAAAGTGTGAACCACTACAGTTTTACATTTGAACAACCAACAATCTGCTTATATTTTATTTATATTTGGTGTATTTTACTTTTCTCTTATTTGTGCTTGTAGATAACATTTTGCTATATTTCTGTCACTTTTATATTTCTTACCTTTTCGACTGGCGTTCTTACAGACAGCAAAGTACATTTTTCATTCTACAACATTTCTACTGACCACAAATCACTGTGTGGAATCAATCTAAATAATATACATTTCACTGCCTGAGCCAGGTCACCAAAATAAAGTAACTTAACTATTTTCTCAGTGAGTTGCTCCTAAAGTAGGGCTGCTAAAGGAACTTTGACTCAAATCCCCATAGTTTACAAATATTTCCTTCACAGTGAGAGAATCCCAGAGGGCATCAGATGCTTAACCAGGTTATGACTTCAACTTCTACACTAATTTACTCTAGTCTGGATTTTGGAGACAAAAAGGTCATATGTTCAGTTTTTGATTTGCAATTATGTCATTTTTTTTCTCTGCAATTAAATAATTCAGTTAACTTCAGAAATCCTTTGGTTTCATCATTTTATATTTACATTCTCAACCAGGATCTTAAAATGACAGCGAAAAATCTTCAGATCTTTATGCAGAGAAACAATCCAGAGGTTTTTTTCCAGACTTGTTGAGCTTAAAAAGCAGGAACATTATATTCTTGAAAAACATTTTGGATTTCCAATTCATTACTGAGTGAAAGTAGTGAAGTTTTTTTTTTATTATTTAGAAAAGGCTGATAATTCCCAACAAAATGAACTCCATGTTATTTCCAAAGTCTATGTTTATAAGTGAAAGGGAGAAAATCCTCTTCTACACAATTTCTTAAAGAGTGAATAAATCTTGTAATAACTTTCAGAAGGTATTTCAGTGAATGAATAAATAGAGGAAACAGCTGACTAACAGCTGTTAGATCATAGCAGGTCTTCCTGCACGACCATGTTTTCAACTGATTCTCTGCTAAGCCTGTCATCAGCAACGTTGCTCAACCCCCAGCCCACAGCAGCGCAGCAGCTCAACGGCGTACCTGGTTGGAGGCAGCGGCAGTGCAGCGATGCTGGGCCAGCTCCAGCATGGTGCGGTAGCTTTTACAGCAGGACGGACAGTCGAAGCGGTTGGGCCCGTCGTCGTGTATCCTCTGGTGGTTCCGTAGGTACCGCGCCAGGCGGAACGCCTTCCCACAGAGGTCGCACATGTAGCGTTTCTGACCATGGATTCGCATGTGGTTGCGTAGTGACATGTAGTTGGTGTAGGGCTTGCTGCAGAAGTCGCACCTGAGGAGAAACCGACAACAGGTCAGAGCAAAACAAAACTCAGCTTGTGGACAGAGGTGCACAGATCCACTTTCTTCACTTCAAATACAGATATCTGATGTTTGGTATAGGCCGACACTGATACCAATCTGATAACAAAGAACAGCTGAATTGGCTTAAAACGTTTATTTATTCAAACACACATATAGGCTACGTTCACACTGCAGGCTTTATGCTCTATTCTGATTTTATGTGAAATCCACATTTCTTTGCGTGGTCGTTCACATTTCCAGATATATGCAACTTGTAAGAAAACAGCAATCAACCTGAAAGTGTCCCGCAAGCACAGCAGAGGGCACAGTAACGTTACACGTAGCAAGCATGCTCAGTGATTGTGGTCCACACCCTGATTTTAAAACACATCAACAACTTCATCCTTATCGTCCACCGTGGTTGTTGTTTTTCTGTGTTTCAGGAGGCAGGATAGTGACGTGTGTTGAGTATGAAGGACGTTCAGGTCGGATGAATGCGACTCGGCTGTACAGACACAGGTCACATTGGAAAAGATCAGAACCGTATCAGACTCAGGGTCACATATCCCAGCAGCCAAAAGATCTGACCTGTGTTGTCCAGACTGTCATGAAAAGATCAGACTCAGATTGCATAAGAGCAACAAAAAATGTGGGTCACTTTAGGTTGCAGTGTGAATGTAGCCATGTACTGAATTAGAAATGTATGATAACTCTGCACCAGTACAGCTCACTGAAACACACCAAGAGCTTCAGGGTCTCGGTCAAACATGAAAAAACAACTTTCACTTGTTCAGTTGGTGCAATTAGAAGTAGAAAAGCCAATGGAAATAAATAATAAATAAACTGATAAAAAACAACAGGTTGACTACGTTGGTCAAACGTAAAATAAACTGCAACAAACTTTCTTTCAAATGTTTCAGAAAGTGCAATTAGGAATTCTAAATATAATCTGACCTTATGGATCACTTTGTCACCTATAATCTAATTTTTTTTTTTTCAATATGGAGATCAACACAGATATTAATATCTAGATTCTGAGAGAGAGTTCTCACTTGAAGTCTCCAGTCTTGTGGGTGAGTTTGTGGTTGAGAAGAGAACTGGCGTGTTTGTAGGCGCAGTTACACAGGTCGCAGACGTACGGCCTCTCGTCTGACTCCATGTCGTCTGACGCCGTCGTACTAGGCGGAGGAGGCGCGGGTGCTCGGGACTCCATGGAGAGGGTGGAGCTAGAAAGTGACGCTGAGGTGAGACTGGAGCTAGAAAGGGCCGCAGAGGACGGAGGCAGCTGGTCACACCAGCTGATGGTGGAACTTGGCTGTAGAAGAAAACAAACAGCAGAGGTGTTAGACTCAAAACAACATGGAGCCTAGTCAAAGTTTTCTTGACAGCAGATTTGCAACAACCTCAGCTGACCCAACTGATTCACAATAGTTACAACATTGTAGATAGAAAAATGATAAAACAAGAAATAAATTTAAGCTTGATCAAATAATAACATATATATATATATATAATTGGTAGTAAAATATCAAGAAAAATAATATGAATAGAAACCAAAACATACTTAGGTTGCAGCAATTTCCCAAAAACTAAAAGTAAGTATTTTTTCCCTTTTTTTAAACTGGTGTTGAAGGTCAGGGAAAACAGAAAAGGTGCAGGGTAAAATGGGCTCAAAGGGCACAGTGGAGGTCTGGCAGTCTAAAAGATGTGGGTTCAAATCCAGCCTCCTCCTGCCACACTGCCCTGAAGCCAGGCAGCCTCTGACCTGAGCGCTGCAGCAGGGTTAACCTGAATTTTTAATTCAAAATATTTTATATAAAAAAGTCAACTATTCAATTAAGCTCAAACTAAACCACTGTTTGAAAAAGTACTGGCACTCATTTTAAACTTTATGTTCAATATTTGAAATATTCATTTTTGTTTTATTCATTATTTACTGTATTTAGACTAAAATAGCCAATGAATGTAATCGCTGTTGTCATGTCTCAGTTTGTTCAGTCATTGGCTGTCAGCTGACTGTCTCAGTTCACCAGCAGATCAGCCATGACTGAGCCCAAGGTCGGCTGATTTTCACCAGGCTCCTACAGACTAGCCGTAGCAGACGTTTTGGGCCAGCCATCCATGCTAAAGGCTCAAGCCGACACAATGACGTAAACAATTCCTGACAGCCAATCAGGACAAAACGTGGAACGTTCACAAACCTGGACAGATAAAGATTCATTTCCCAACGCCTGTCATTTTAAAGCGCTGGGAAAGCAGCTCTTTCTCCACACACACAGTGTGAACCGATGGACTGATAAAGAAGTGAGTTTCTGACTGGCAGATTAAATGTCCGGAACTGTGATGAATTTGTTTTAAAAGACCCTGAAATCCTGCTTAGCTACATCATAGTAACTCCCTCCCATAGCTTTCTCTCTCTCTCTCACACACAGAATGACTGATTTCGTAATCTAACAGTAATCAGAGCCTTTTCTTTACAGATCCTCCTGTTATGTTTTTTTTTTTTTTGAATGGATCTTGTAGATCAAACATGCATAAAACAACATAGTGCACTTCTGCATTAGTTAGGGAGGTTCAACTGAACCTACAGGGAGATATGCTGTAGAAACGTATTCGGCTTTCATCTGTACAGACGCCTCTATCCAACACTCAGAAGGATTTCATATTATCTGATGAAGTGTGCCGCCATCTAACCTCTTTATGTTGTATTAAATTACCTCAATGATAAACAGGAAGGTAACATCAATGTTCAGCTGAACGCAAGATAGAAAGCAATTAATAGACCTACCAAACTGACAGCTTGTAACTTCGCCAACATTAAAACTGATAAAATGTCATAATTCAGTTGTGGATGTGTGGCCTTACACACTGTCAGCAGGCTGCTGAGCAGTGCACAGGTTGGGTGGCGTGCCAGATTATCACAGTGGACCATATATTAATATGCTTTGTTGTTGTTTTTCCATTTCTAGAGTTACTCTACATAGATGCACTGAACTGGTTCTGCTGTGCAGTCTGTTACAGTGAAGATCAAATCAGACTGATATCATTCTACAGCACAAATACACATCAAACTGTTATCCAATATAAATGTGATTTAAAGGTTCATAAATTACAACTTCCAGTAGAAATGTTCAGATGTATTTGTTTTGAGATATAATAAACATTTATCTAATGAGCAGAACCCCACTTCAACAAATGTGAAATATCCATCTTAGGGACTCATTGGTGGATTACTAGTGAACTGTAGAGCAAGCTGCGGTAAATGCAGAAGCCATAATAACCATAATGTGCAGTGGTGGCTTAACCAGAAGAGGGTCCCCAAATCAAATACTGCTCCCGCCTCAACAGAAGCTTGGGCCGGCCCTGGGTGTCAGCGTGCCCCTGCTTTCTGTGGGCAGACTCCGGTCATGAATGAACCACAGTCTGGCATCACAAAGGGGGCTTTGAAGCATTCTCCGCGGGTCGTCTTGAAACGTTTCCTGCCGATCAGCCTGGTCGTGTTTACTCTGCGCTAACAATATTCCAGAGCTCAGCAGAAACCCCACAGTCTGACAACTGAGCTGTTAAAACGCACTTCAACACAGGACTTAACCAAGGGACCATACTGCCTTGCTGTACACAGTTAACGGTACATCTTTATACTATGGGAAACCTGCATCCGAAATTAGCTTCAGCTATGCTACGAGTCCCTGTGATGCGTTATGTCAAAGCTATCACTATTTTTCATCTTTCACAGCACAGCCACGGCGTCGCGCTTCGGGCTGCTCATACATATCCATCACACAGGTTATAAAAGAGTGGAGAAAACGGATAGCCTGTTTGTTATCTGAGAGCTAATGGTCAAACTAGGCCAGGAGGCGCTCAGCATGACGGTTGCTAGGTTAGCCGGATGCTCACAAGGCTCTAGCATTACATGCACAGTTGCACCAACGAATAGCCAAATGCAGTGCAGACTGCATTCCAGAAACCTAAGGAGGTGTGATAACAAATGCTTCAGTCACTAGTTGGCGAACAGAGTGAGCTGTATGTTTGTGGCGGGGGTTCGCTAGCTAATGGTGGTGGGAACAACTGGCTTTCTTACTCCGGAATCGTTCGGGTCCTTTTTCCAGAACAATTGAGAGCAGTGGCCGAAGGACTCTGTCGACGAAACGTAGTTCACTCCATTTCTGTCCTGAAAATCTCCATGTGTGCTGCCTGTGTTTGTCCTGGCGTACATCGTCGGTTTGGAAGATTTTTTGTACTTTTCTTGCTGAAAAGAAACAGGGCCGCTTTGTTGGGCTCTTCTTCCGAAAAGCAAAATATTTCTTCTGTGAAATGAGCATTTTGGCGGCGGACACATCGAAATATTTCAAATTTTACTGCCATCTACAGGATTGGAGGATCACAACTCAGCCAGAAAACCCGAGGCCGATAAATGACTGGACATGTAATAATGTTATCCATGCTTCATTTTTTACACAAAATGTTCTTGAATTATTAATCTAAAGCTGTTCTACTCAAAAGCTTTGTTAGTAATTCAATGCTTGTGTTAATGTGAGACTTTGTGTGCCAAGTAAATGATGAATTTAATTTCTAACTATACTAAAATATAAATAATTGTACATATTTTTAAAAGATTTTTTTAAGCAATCAAACTATAATTCTTCAACATCATGAAATCTAAACTTTAATAGATTTCTTCAAACTAAACTTCTTTCTTGCCTTACGTTTGTCAGATGAAAGCAGTAGTCACAGTAAGAAGAACAATTAATTGAGACTGTTATTCAGAAAGATGTAAAATTTGTTTTTTATTTAAACAAGCTAACATTTGGAATAGTTTGAAAGTTGATTTTAGAGATTTTAACTTCTGTGAACACTGACGCACATCAGCTGCTGCAGCATATGAATTTAATGCATGGACTATTTTCTCAACATTCAGTGTCCATGCAACAGTGGACAGGATAATTCTTACAACAGTCTAACATACTGGAAAGAAATACTTCTCAGTTTCTCTGAGGGCTGTTTGGATATTGTGGTAAAGTATTCAAATGTTTTAGATGGTGTATAAAGCACTGAATGGTTGAAAGGATTACTGGTCAAATATGAATCACATAGACCTCTCCGGTCATCTGAGACAAGAGAGCAGAAACTGCATTTAGTTTCTATCCTCCTCTGTTTGACAACAAGCTCTCTGAAAACCTGAGATGGGAAGAAACGGTAGGTCCTTTTAAATCAGAAAAGGAAGCATTAGTGTTTACTACAATTATTCCATCGTTTGTGTTTTCAGTGTAAAGCTGAAACCAGACATGCACACAGGATAAAAAGACACATCTTTTTATTGTGTCTTCAAAATCTAAAGCTTACATCCAGTGTGATTACTATCTCTTTAAACATCGAGGGAAACCCCAGATTGTGATGTCATCATTGCTTGGAGAACTTCTGATAGGTTAACTGATAACTGTTAACTGATTTGACTTAACTGCAGGTTCCTCTGTGGATGTTTGTTAAGGCCAAATCTGGAGCACACTGGTTATGCTTTTTTTTTTTTAAACATAAAAATTTCAAAAAAACAAAACAATAAAATACAAGTTTCAATCAACCAAGATATCAGGAAGATAATCATGGAGCTGCATAAGTCTGGTTCATCCTGGGGAACAATTTACCGATGCCTGAAGGTGCCAAGTTTATGTGCTCAAAACAACTATGTGTTCAGTGTCTCAGAGGGTTCTGGTCCAAAATGTGCAGTTACACCAGAACAAAAGCTAAAGTTGTTGTGAAGATGCTGCAGAGTGATTATTCCCAGTGAAACCAAGGTTGTCCTGCCAACATGGGTTGAAAAGCTGCTCTGGAAGGAAAAAGTTTTTATTTCAAAAGAAACATAAATAAGCCAGACTGCAGTTTGCAGATGCACACACAGACAAAAACCTTCACTTTTGGAGGCATGTATAGTCTCTGTGGTGCACTCAGAGTTTTTAATCTGAATGATATCTATTCCTTTGTTTTCCTGTAAAGCACTCGGAATTATCCTGTGTACGATTGGTGCCAAACAAATAAATGTGCCTTGCACTAAAGGTTTGTCTTTTTAAAAAGCCTAACCTTTCAAGTCTATAGTGTCTTCTAAATGTGGCACCTTTTCATGTTATGTCTCTGATTACATTCAGAATGTTAAACTCTAACTCTTGTATTGGTCAGGAAATGTACCCTGGAGCTCTGAACCTTAATAAGGACAAACCACAAGAGCTGACTTGCCAAACCAAAGCCAGTAGATTTTATTTACACAAGTAAGCAAAAACAAAATGAGCACATGTGAATTGTGACAGGTGATATCCAACAGGTTTAATATACTTATTAAATGTATAAGTATGCTCTACATCAATCTACATATTTTGTGTCAAAAAACAAAAACAGTTTGAGCAAATGGAGCTCAACAGAAACAGTGGAACTGCATCTGTACGACATTTAGGACAAATAAATGAAAAGTATAATGGCAAAGTACAGCAACATTAATTAAAGATCATAACAGAAACTATTCAATCTGAGGCCAAACAACTTTTGATAAAACTGCCATTTTCTATGTTTTACAACTTAATACAAGAAGTGAAAAAGAAGAAATCACAAAGTTAGTGCAACACAAAAATACTTGTATTTGTTAAAGGATGTAGAGCTTTTTTTGCAGGTTAATAACTGCATTCCTCACTCACAACTGTGGACTGCTTTAACATGTTTACATAGTTGTTCAAAGTGACAAAGTGAGCATAAGTTTGAAAGTGATCTGAGTACAATATCTTATTAACATTGGTTAAGGAGAGAATATTTACAACATAAATCTAAGACGTGGTTCACTGTGTGCTGGACCAGGTCAGTATGCTTAGGCTGGACAAAATGAGTGAATGGTGTTAAATGTTGCTGTTCCTTTGTTTCATTTATTGTTTCCTACAGGAACTGCAGAGTTCTTGTAAGAAAGAACATCTGCAGTTGGTGGAAAACCTGGGTGTCTAAAATGTGCTGAATGTGCTTGATTTCCATTAAAATATTTATTTTCATTTCAACGTTTAAAGTGGATCCACATTTATTTGCTAGCAGTTTTGTGACGTTGTGCCAGTAAGGGGAGCAGAATGGGACAAACTCTTTAGTCTTAGAAACACAAACAACTAGAAACTCAAGATAAAGCTATTGGGTGACATTTCACTCTCCAACTCACTGTCAGCTAAAACCTTGATCATAGTACAAACATATGAAATATGTGTCACAATATAATTCCAGACATTCAGGCTTTAAGAAACGAGCAAGTTGTTCAGCTTATATAAGGTATTTCAGATATTTGTTGAGTTTTCTCTCTCAATCAGTGAAACTATTTGGCACACCATTTTCAATATTGGCACCTTGAAGACCTGAAATTACTCTTAGGCTCATATGTTATAAGCATAAGAAATGAATGCTATGCAGAGCATATATCATATATCTTGTAAACTTTCAGCTGTGTTCAAACAGACACTAAAATATTAGAAGGAGAGAAATGGAACCACAGATGGAGGCAGTCCCTGAAATGCTCCTTACTCTAAACATGTTGTGTACGTTTAGAATTAATCCCAGTCGAACCATCTACATCAGTGGTCCCCCGAACAATACCAGAGAGCGTTCAGATTTTTTCTCATAAATTCTATTTTCCGGTTTATATGTGGATTTTTCTTCAACCACCAGGGGGCTCTTTAGCAGGAAGTGTGTCCTGTAAACTGTGGGTGTTTTGTTTAGCATGGCGCATTGCTGCCATCTGTTGGACTTTTAGGGAACTGCTTGACTTTTATGTTATTTAATCAGCTCGGTTGTTGCGCTAGCGGTAGAACGCCGCTAGCCAACAACACAGTTGAACGCCGCATTCCAGGTCGAAATCTTCGAAGCGATGCCTGTAAGTAGCAGCTTATACTTCAAAACGAGCCTTCATGTTAACATATGAGGAATTCATATGTTAAAGTTACTTTCCCTCAATGGAAGATATACTAGTCAGTCCCGGTGACCGTTTCCCTAACGATTTTTGCCCATGTGCTTTCTGGGTAAAAATCAATCGAGAAACGCGCAGGTGATAACCGTGTAACACTTTTTCTGGTACAAACTGACGCCGGACCCACACCAGAGAAGGGAAAAGTTATGTGGCCCTCACAGGAAAAAGTTTGGGGACCACTGGTCTACATGATGGAATCAGGAATATTTCTCTCTGAATATTCACTAAATGCACCACATCAGCTCCTGCCTAAACAGATTGAAACTGTGGCTAAAGGCAGCCAGTGTCATAAAGACGTTACTGATGTTAAAACAACGCACAGTTGGTGTTTTAACTAACTGACTACTGAGATAAACTCTATTTTACTTTAGTTTTTTTTTTTATTCTATTTATTCATATTTTACTGTGTTTTGTGTAACTTGGACAAAATAATTTCCTTGTGGGATCAATAAAATGATTTTGAAAGAATGCGTTAAACAATCCTGACTTTTGGCATATTTGTTTATGTGTATGAGCTAAAAAAAAAGTACAAACATATTTTTGGTCAAAAAAAAAAAAAGACAAAGACTGGAAAGGTTAAAACAAAACATGTTCATAGAAACTGGTGCCATGGCTAATTACCACCACTACACTAAAACAAATGTAAAGTTTACTGCTTAATCTCTAGGATGGAAGGATTGTGATCAAGAATGGCCAGAATGATTTTGTCCATATATTGTCTCAGACGCAGGTTGATCTCTTCCTGTTCTTTCAGAGCATCAACAAGCTGTAAGAGGAAGAAAGTTCAAATGATTCAATTCTAACAGACAACAAAAAGCAAACAACATTCTAACAAACTGATGGACGGACATAGACTCCATCCATCAGCCTGACCTCGTCTCTCGAAGCGTTGTCGATCTCAGCAGCGAGGCACTGCGCCTTGGTGTGGCAGGAAAACAGGTTCTTTGCTTCATACAAACTCAGACTCAGAATCTGAGCGTTAAGATCGTCGTTCTGGTCTCTGAGTTTAAAGTTCTCCTGAAAGAGTTCGGAGACAACAACAGTGTTTCAGCAGCAGTGGGTGAAGGTTAGGATCAAACCTGACTGCAAGGGAATACTGTATGTGAGAGCAAAGATTCAAACATCTGATGAGTAAAAAATTGTTTTTCACTAAAGACTGTATGCTTTTAATCTAAGGCGTCCTCACTGATTCTGATGCAAATAGAATCAGTGACTCTTTACGGCTGGTAATAAAATTCCACCTATGAAGCAGTAACACAGTGGGCTGTCAGCAGCATCATTCTGAAAAATATTTACAGATCATTCACTTTTTAGTGGAGTTATTTCTGATCTGAAACACCTCAACACTGAACTGTTTTTATGTTGCCATGAATCCTGAAGCAAAGAGCAACAAAAACATTCTTATTTAAATGTACCTTTCATTGTACAAACGTACAGATCCTTTTAAATATGAATATTAGTTTTAATTGTTAATGAAATTTTATTAATGTTTTGTCTTTTCATTAATGTTTGTTTTTAATCCAATTTTAACTTTGTGACTTTTATATTTAAATGAAATGTCCTCATTACAAAAACACTGATCAACTTAACAGACACATTTAAGCCGGTCACAATAAGCAGTTAAATACATAATAAATTAAAATGAGTTTGGTCATTTACATTGTGATGATTAATATTTTTTGTGTGCAATTTTGTTCACAGAAACTCTATAATCCATTTTATTTATGGTTTCAGTTGTGTTTGGTTTCTATGTCCTTTATATTTATTGATTTTGGTTGTGTTGTTTTATTTTGGATAGTTAAAGCATCTTTCATTTCCAGTGTGGCGTGTTTTGAACAAAATGAAAGTTTCTTAGTCTCTGATGACTTGTGGACTTGCTTTATAATGCTATTATCAACATATTACTTGGGAATGGTCTCAAAACAACATTATCATTTATCAAGATCATTTGTGGGACATTTTATCATCCCGTAAAATTTGTTATCATGACAGGCAATATAAAATCAGTGACAGAAAAATGTGACTTAACAGCACAAAGACACAGGATTTTTCTCAGCAAACCGGAGTGTTTTCTGTTCATTGACCTGTTTGAGTCTCCTGACTTCATGTTCCATTTCCGTCTCTCTGGTCTTGGCGTTAAACTCAGACAGCCCTTTGCCCTTCCCAGGATGTTCCATTTCCAACTTGAACAGCTGCAGATGCTCCAGCTCCCGGCGCAGGTCATCAATCAACTGCAAACAAAAGATACAAAATATTTGATAAAATTTGTTGGTTTTTTTGTAGATTAATTTTAGTTAGCTCAGTTAAAAATACATTACTTAAACCAAAGAGAATGAATAACCCTAAACATCCATGTGTATTGAAATAGTCATTAGAGGCTGATGGTGTGGATGAGAGGAGGTCCTGATATGTGCAGGTGAGTCACAGGAGGGTGAAGTTCTGCTTTTCTGGGTGCAGGAGAAAAATAAAATATATTAAAGATCTGCTGTTGTATCAACCTTCCAGACCTCTCCGGTCTTCTAGTTCTGGTTTTGCTCTGCATCACCAGAACTAGAACCAAACATGGAGAAGAAAACATCTGAAAGACTGAGTTCCCTCAAATCTAGACTATAAACCTTGGATTTGTTACTGGGGACTGGGAAGCATCTCACTGTTCTGGTGGAGATACAAATAACACTGCATTCTAAATGTAGCTGGGTCCTTGTTAGCACTTGAGTTTAATCCATTTCATATTGTAGAAGAATCCTGAAGTTCCTCCTTCCCTCTCTCCTTTCTGTACTCTCGTCTGGTTCTGTATTATTTAGCCTCGCAGCTAAATCAGCTGCTCTGGGTTGTAAAAAAAAAGTTACATTATGATAGCTATGCATCATGACAACTTTGCAAAAGTAAAAATGTAGCAGTAAAAACTCTCTCCAGCTGCATAATATCCAAAATCAGAACAAAAAATCTTTATAAAAAGCAATGTTTCAACCAGAAAAACTAAACGGGAAAAGATTTAAGGAGAACAAGTCACAAGAACGGAGACAGATCTACTTCAACAATCAGAGAGAAAGCCGGCCTCACCTCCTGCATGGCCTCTTTTTCTTTCTGAAACTCATGGCGGTTGTGCCAGAGCTTATCCATGATCTTTCTGTACAGATCCACCTCATCCTTCAGCCTCAGACTGGTGTCCTCCAATTTGTCCGTCATCCTTTGCTTTTCCTGCAGAGTGAACAGGAAGACTAGGTCAGGAAGACTGAATGTGGCAGAGAAATCACAGCTTTTTACCTGAACCTTACAAGTTAAGCAAAAGGCATGTTTCACAGGGACGGTGTTCTTTTCTTGGTAAGTCCTGTGAAAATAGAGCTGATGTATAAAAGAGCTCCAGTTTTGCTCTGAGAAGTAGCTCCTATAATGAGCTCAGCAGATGCACAGTTCCACCAGGTGTTTACCAATTGTTGCTGGCTAGTCTGAAGGAGCAAAGTGGGAGAGTTGTAGGGAGGGCTGCTCTGAGAGGCAAAAGCTCAGAAACTTGGAGCTGCAGTTCTGAGGAGGAGCTGTGTCTTGAAGGCGGAGATAGATCCACCCAGGTGTTTTACACAGCTAAATGGTTGCCATGGAGATTAAAGGATTTCTCAAACATGAATGAGAGAATCAAGGCAACACTCCAGGTATGTTTTTGATGAGGGAATAACTCTTTGGTTACCATTCAGACTGCCCTTCTCTTAAATTTGTCATGACTCACATCACACACTAACCACATCTGTCAAAACACAAACGCTCAGAATGATGGAGGCAAAGGTGAAAGAGACGAGAGAAGAAAATGGACATAGACTGCGACTGATAAGGTTTTCCTTAATAAGAACATAAACTCTCAGATACAGAAACAAACATGCTTGTGATATTCACTAGAAGAGGTAAGATCAGAGCAGGTTAACTGTAAGCAAGATGTCAGGAGTGCAGCATAACTGAAGGTGCTATTCAAGTTATCTGCTGAAAATTCTTATTTTTTTCATTTTGCGATACTATATATATCACAATGGTAGAAAAATGGCAACATCAGTTTTTTTTTTCCAGTGTCCTGCAGCCCGGGCCTGTCAGTTTGACTCACCTGGTCCAGTTTCTCAGACTGAGACTTGAGTCTGCTCACATTTACGCTCATGTCTCCATTCTCCTCTTCCAACTGCTGGACCCTGTGCACAAGTTTGCATAGAAATTAAAATCACATTTTAATTTGGGCTTACTGTCCCTTTAGCACTGAGCCCATTCAATAGACTGGTTATTAATATGGACAAATAAATCAAATTATTTTTCATGTCTTTGCAATTCTAAATGTGAAGCAAAAACTAAATGAAAAGCATAAATTTGAAACATAAAATATTTTTTGGCCTTCATGCAAAAAACACTATAGGTGATGGAAGCTAATACTGTGCATGTCTACAGTGAAACAGTAGTGGCAGCATCATGATGTGGGGATTCTGCCTTCAGCAGGGACAGGGAAGCTGCTCAGAGTTGTACACAAAACAATCCTGGAAAAAAGTCTGCAAGAGGCTGCAAAACGTTTCAGACAGGAGCACAGCTTCAGTTTACAGCAGGTAGTTGCTTCTGTTTCACCTACCTATTGTTGATTTGATTTTGGTACATACAGAGTCTTCATAATAAATAGAAACACCCAGTGAAGAGAGTGTTTACTTCCTTGTGCAGAATATTCTATATCTCTAAAGCAGCACTGAGCACTGAGATATCTGACTGTCACTGACATTAGTTACAGTCACACTGCTTATGGCCTCCATAAGCAACTGTGTTCTTCGTGATGATGATGATGATGACTCAAAGTGAATGTTTGAGTCAGTCTGACAATAATTAATGTTTTAGGCTGTGCTGCAGTCTTCTCTGCAGCGTTTTTGTAGGTTACCGGCAACAGAGCAGATCTATCTCTGTGTTTCTGTCTCTCTCCATCTTGCTGTAAGCCTCACGGTGGCGCTTCATCTCCTCTCCCAGCGTCTCTGCTGCTTTTGTCTCAGCATCCTTCACCTGCTCTTCCAGCTCATGCACCCTGAGAGGCAAACATGTACATACTGATCAAACATGTATAACATAAAACTAGATCTATGTGAGTTAAGCTGAGTCACAGGAACTAAAATCTCAAGCATGTACTGGATGTTTCTCCCACCTGTGGACCAGGTGGGTGTTCTCCTGTTTGAGTTTAGACTTCAGGTTACTGTTGGCCAAACTGTCACTCTCCAGCTCAGTCACCTTCTTCTCCAGATAACTGACCTGAGTGAGAAAAGCAGAGGAATCACAATCCATGTTACTTATTCAGTCAATATCAAGGACGTTCTACCACTAATGTATGTGCCATGTGACATAGGTGGAAATATCAATAATAAACTAAACAACAAATATTTGACATTCTGAAAATGTTTTTTTTTTTTTACCCCATACGTTGAAAGCATTACCTTTATCAAATAACCTGTGGTACATTTTCCAATAATAAGTATATGTGTATATATTATAATAAGTATTCAAAAAGAAAAAAATAAATTAGAATTGGCCAAAATTGGCCAGAATTGGTCAAAGAATTGGTCAAATAACTTCCGTAGAACATAATGTCTTATAGTTGCATATGAGGAAATCTAAATATAACTTCATTTTTGTGTCTGTGTGTGTGTGTGTGTGTGTGTGTGTGTGTGTGTGTGTGTGTGTGTACTTTGTCTGTGATGTCGAGGTCACAGGAGTCGATGCTGTCTGTGAACAGGTCCTCTGTGCTGCTGCCCTGACTGGAGCCAAAAACTCCAAGATTGGCCTGAAACAGCTGCCTGTAGAGACACCAAGACAAATATACCTGATCACTCATTACACAGAGAACACTGCTACATCTCACATCTGCTACAAAAAGGTAAAGTTAGCTCATCAGGACGAATGTCAGTCACTCACCGTCCAAACGCTGTGCTGGAGATCTTCCTGTTAGGACTGAAACACAAAGCAAAGCAAAGAGTCAAGCTAACCATGACAGGTTTAAAATGGCCTGCTTTAAAAAAAGAGAACAATGCTGCTCTGACAAATACAACCAATCTAGTCTTTATTTTTGTCCTATAAAGACTATTCTGCAGTCAACAATTTATGTTTCAATTCCCTTCTGATGTGAGTTTAGCAAGTACTGCAATGACTCGCATATCTTGCAACCACTCATTGTACCTGGTCTGAAATTAGTTGCCGTAGATACAAGTCTGGCTTAATTTGGAGTGATAAATGCATAACATGGGTTTAGTGTTGATGGCTTCACATCTCCTGCAGTAAATCTGTGATGATAATGCTGAGTCAGCAGTCAGGGTGTTATGGTAGTGGCTCTGGTTAAAAGTAAATCTACAATCAAAGGTGCGAGTGCAATGCAATTTTTCTATTTTTGTCTACCTGTTTGCCTTGAGGTTTCGAAGACGAGCCTCCAGGTCATTGAGAAGATTCACTTTCTTGCAGCACTGAGAACAGTAGATGTCGAGCAGATCACTGTTGTACAGCTGCTGCATCTTCTGAGGAGTATGACCAGCACTGTGTTTGGAAAAACAAGATCAACACATAACACGGGACCACTAAACCAGACAAAACCTTCCATATGTACCAACAAAACAAACCAAACTAATTTTGTAATTTTTTACTAAAAAAGTAACAGTAAACAATGAAAGTAAAAGAAGGAACACTCTTAACTATTTTTATCCTCAACAGAAGCGTCTCCATTACAAATGTGCACAAGACTTTGTTTGCATTATGATGATGTCAAAAAAGCATAATTCTGCAATTGCTGTGATTCCATCAAACAGGACATGCAATTAAAATCACACATGAATGTTGTTCATGTAATAAGTCAGTAAAAATCAAGCTGTGCCATCATCCTCCAACTTCCTGCCATCTTCGAATGCACCAATGGTAACATCTGGTTGTTGGTCATGTGACTCGTGATAAAAAAAGTGTTTCCTTTGGAGTTTTGCAAAATAAACCAATTTTGATAAGGCTAAAAACCACCTCAAAACTTTTTATTAAAAAAAAAGTTTTTTTTTTTTTTCAAAATTACCATGTTTCCATTATGCAAATGTATTTTTGAATAGTTAAATTGCGCAATGATATGGTCAATGGAAATGACTAAAAGAAAGAAACAAAAAGAGATGTAGATAGACATTTAGAGGAAAACTGAATTATTACAACATCTGAGGAGCTGCTTGGTGCTCATTCAGGCTGGAGTGTGTTAAAAGTGACTAGCACCTTCTTCCCTTAAAGCTGCTCTGTGGTTCAGCATCACAGCATCTGCTTCGCAACCTTTCAACAGTTCCAGATGGAAAGAAGTTACAGTTGCTAGCAGTTCTTTTTAGCTTCCATTCTAACAAATGTGTTCAGAATTATTTTAGACCAAATTAAAGATTGTGATTTGTTTGTATTTCCAGACAAAATCCAAACCTGGAAGGGAGTGAGGAACCCAGGTCTGAGAAGCCATTGGTCCTGCTGTCGTCTTCAGGACAAGGGCTGCTGGGGCTGAAGTCTACATCCACCCCCTCACCATAGTCCTCAAACTGCTCCTCTCTGGGGACAGCAGGGACCGACGCCGACCCCGTCACGTGTCTGTAGCTGCACAGCAACAGTTTCAGTCAACACACGCTTCGCTAAGTTCCAAATGGTCACTTGTTTTTTGGAACTGACCTGTCCTGTGATGTCTCTTGGGAGTCAGAGCTGTGGGTGTTTTCAGCAACGCTGTCCATGTCACACTCTGCCTCAGCTCCACGCCTCACGTTGTACACACTGCATTCTGGGTAAGATCGCGTACATGTGATGATAGGAGGGCCGAGCTGCACCTCACCATTCTGCAAACATACAAAATGAAATGTATTGTTATGTCAAAATAACAGCAATAATATTAGTAGGTGAGGTTTTTTCTTTAGTTTTGTTTTATTTTATTTCTACATCACTGCAGATCATATAGTTTACATCGAACTGAGAGGAATAAGATCATAATGAAATCATAAAATGAATCACAAACTAGATCATGTTATCCTGCATTATGTTAGAGGATAGGGATTTCCCTCTAACATATCATAAATTATGAACTCATTTATGATAATAAATTATAATTAATATTTGCAAAGATAACAGTGCAATCCAATACCACAATTTATGCATAATATGGGCTCAAATTTGGATTCAAAATGTTTCTTGTGATAAAAACAGGTTTCCCAGTCTGATGAAATGATGGATTTGTGGTCTGCAAGTATGGGAAGTATAAATGCACAAAATGTATCTTACTAAAATGAATCAAACTGAATTGGTCCTTATGTACCGTAAACAGTTTTCGACTGGACCCATTTATTTTGTTTACTTCTGACACACCTGAATTAAAATACTTTTTCAGTATCTTCTTTCTTTTAGTGGTCCGAGTCTGTTAAATGACAGAGTCAACAGTTTGCTGTGGTGGTTCATGGTGGTTCACCTTACAGATGTAAGGTGAGACTGATGGAAATGCCTGGAAGCTGTTGATGTTTTATGGATTTTCGACTCATCTGCCATGATCTGCCGCCGTTCGGCCTAATCAACAGGATTGATTGACAATCCACATTTATCCCAGAAAAAACTGGCTTACAGCTGACTTCACTTCAAATTGGAACAAAGTTGATGATGACGCTGCAGTTCTAGTTATTGTTTGGCTATGACAACATCAGTATATTCATTGGATGAGTTATTAATCTGTTCGTTTATCAGACAGGGTAGCATGGAGTATGCTCCAGATACAAACATTAATAATACGTCTGGGCTCTGGCACTCTGCTGAAGGCCACGCCCAATCTAATGCAACAAAGGACTTTCATATTTATAAATGGCTACTTTGGGTTTTATTTTATTATTATAAGGCTACAATTGTTTTTTTAAGAAAATGCTGGACAGTTTTCACTACCAGACTGCCTTCTACTCATTAATGCATATTTTGTTTGTGATGAAAAGGTCTGTGGCACATAAAGAACTATAAAATGCTGGAAATTCTCCATTTTTATATTTACAAAATGCACAAAAAATCCATCTAATATTAGAATAGATACAGTAAATTAGCCAGATAGATATGTGCTGCAGCATATTTAGAGATTATTAGAGAAACCGTAGCGACATAACTGAAGGCTAACTTCCATAATGCTATTATTTTTTCGGTTATTGGCTATACTTTAGCTTTGTATTTCTCATTAGCCCAGAGTAGAGACTGGTATTGTCTTAACAACAAAGCTGGAGGTTAGAGTTAATATCGTCAGTAATTATGTTTGTAGTGGTTGTCCAGTTCATCTGGACAGAGCATCCAAAAAGCTTTCAGTGGTTAAATCATAATGGTATAACATGTCTACGGTCTATATTCAGCCATGTTTGTTTAAAATATGAGAAGCTAAGTGAAAGATTCAGAGATCACATATGTCTGAGAAAAGAACTCTTAGAAAACATTTAGGTGAGCCGGATAGTAATTTATGTGGTGAATCTCATAAAAACATATCAAATCATCTGAGCGCTGTGGAACGTCTTTGGTTAAAATGTGTGGATTTTACATGTTATCCTGCATAATGTTAGAGGGATAGGGATTTCCAACAATCTGACAGAAAATTTTATTTCTTTATTAAAATGTTTGCAGCTCATCAGCACACTCATACATAATTTGACAACATGCATCTCTTTAGTTTTACACCCAATTTAATCACTGGAAGTGAATAAACATTTTAATTCTAATATTTATTCACTATTACCAATAAAAAATTCCAGATGCACACCAAATATACTAATTTATTCATTCATGAAAACATTTACAACACTTAAACAATTATTGCATCACTTTGTTAGAGGATCTTTGTCAGAACAAGGCTACACCTCCGTCTCTCTCACTTGTCCTCCTGTTGCTAAGCAACTGTGTAGCTGAGCTCAACTCTTGCAGGGCTGAGCAACCATCACACCACAGCGAAAACATCATGTTTTACAGTAAATTCACATTAACTCTATCCTTTAAGAGTCAGATAGACGTTGGTGTTCAAACATACTCCTAACTCTACGCAACGGTCTGATAAGGGCCAACATTGTACTGAAGAGTCGTGATGAAGAACGGGCGGATGCTCTAGTTGACGTGTTGGAAGGAGGACAAGCAGACACTGTGGATAAAGTGTTTCATTTATGTGTCCCACAGCTGTGTTTTTTTAAGTTTGAACCATTAGCACAAAGGTTTTACCTGATAAATGTAGCCGTTGTCTGTGACTGACTGGTGCTGGGATGTCTGACTCCGAGGGATAACCGCCATCTTTAATATCTCCTCAAAACCTGCAGCAGCAACGGAAGGATAGAAGAGGAATGAGGTGGAGGTAAATGAATTACTTTTCAGAATTGTAAGAAGAGGTAATAGTGTAAATACAATAGACTGTAGAGGTTAATGTACACACACTAGATGGCAAGACTGCATTCCTTTAGTATAATTATTTCAATTTAAGGCAACAATCTGAAGTTCAGATCCCATTTCTATGCACCTTGTGCAACATTTAGGTTTCCACACAAACTGAACTTCAGCACCAAAACTCAATTAAGCCAAATAATCCAGATCCTGATGCTGGAGAGTGTCTCTCCGTCCACATGTTAGGTGATTGGTATCATGTCTTCTTATGAAATGCTGTTAGATTCACACCACATGTAACGGGGTAAGATCTTTGAGATTCCCATTCTGTTTGACAGTAACTCAGGTCAGGGAATGACCAGGTTACTGAGGTTAATCATCATTTATTTATGATTTCAAAGAGCCAGGTTGGTCTGAATAATGTTTTTCCGCTTAATAAATGAAAGAATTATTTTAAAAAAATGATATGTATTTTTCTTTGTCTGGTATTCTAATCTATTTTATGATCTTAAATTGACTGACATGACGATGTCTAGTTCTAAATCTGTGGCTAGGTGAGAAGCTCCAGGGCTCACACAGGTTTTGATTTTCTGTTCCCTGCTTTGTTCCCATAGGACAACAAGTATGTCTGAGGGACGAACAACCACAGGTCAAACCAGGGCTGTGCTGTTGTGTTTCACTGTCTTCCTCATCCAAAAGGAGGGTGGACTTTTTTTTAATGGTGATTGTAAACTAAAGATACAACTTGGTGCTTATTATTTATTGACATATAATAAACACAGATGGAAGTCATCAGAGTGACAGAAGTGGTCTTACCTTTGATAGCGAACACTGCGTGGCAGAACTCTTTAAAGTTGATTTTGCCGTGAGCATTGGGGCACAGATGCTTAGTCAGCTTTTTGACCTGCAACAACAGACAGGTTCACTTTCTGTAAAAGGAGATAGCGGTCCGCATTTTGATAGAACGATGATCAAAATTTATCACCAATACCTGACAACCTTAATGCTTTCATGAGTCGATATAGACATGCTGCTGAGCAATGTGTCTCTGTCTCTCAGCCAATTTAAAGGTTGCTAAATAAAAACGGAATCCAAAAGGTAAATGTATTACAGCAATAATTAAGACTCAGGGATTTTGTATGCAAGTACAGCAACGTCCATTATGAGGTTTCTCATAAAATTTGCTTAACTCAAGCTGTCATCTCAGAACGTTCACACAACATGGATGTAGATCCAAAAGCTTTCATATAGACTCTCTCACCTGACATACATTTGATCAAATATCTGTATACATAAAAAGTCACAGTGACATTTTATTTTTATTTGTTTTACTTACAAAAAGCAAATGAAGGGAAAGAGAAGAAGTTAATGTTCTCCTAAAGATTAACAAGTAACATACATGTGATGCATGACCTTGAAATATTAACATGCAATTACAATAAAATACAATAAGGGTTAATGTATTGTTATTGTTCCCAGAATTAAAAAAAAATGCTGTTCCCAAGACTATAACTGATCAGATTACCTGCAGATTATGTTTTAAACCTGGAAAAACACCTGACACCTTGAAATTGGGTCTCTGTCTCTTTAAGAAGCTCCTGCTCTTTCTGACACTGACCCTTCAGTGCTGTTCTTAAGAGCATTGGATTGAGAAGTCAAATGTATAATGAGCTCAGCAGGCTAACAGTTCCACAGGTGTTTGCTAATGGCTGCTGCTGCTAGTCTGGAGGAGCTGCGTGTGGTTGTGGGGGGGAAGTGGTGATCTCTGAGGTGGAAGTTCGGCTGAGGGCTGCAACCCCAATGAGGAGCTTTGTGGAAATAGTCTGTGTTTTGTGAGAGCAAGCATTTGGTTGCCATTCAACGATTCCTCAAACATGCATGAAAGAATCAAAGCAACTCTCCAGGCATGTTTTTGATGAGGGAATAACATTATACCATGACATAATATCTAAACTTTCTATGGCTTCTGAAATGTATAAAATATGGAAGAATCTACTGCAGAGCTTTGAATGTGTTCACATGTCATGAAATCTAACAGAACCAGGTAATTAATTGGATCCATTGAAGCCGTTTTTGTTCTGATAAAAACAGCTTTCAACAGTTTAACATTCCAACAGTTTTTCTCCTGAAACTTGAAACACATACCTATAAAATGTTTGAACAATTTTATAAACTTGACTTTGACCTCATGGGAATACTAGGTACAATCTGTTGAAGTCAGGTTGGTTGTAACGGTAAGAAAAAGAGCAAAGTAATAGAATATAAATTGTATTATACTCAGATTCAGAGGGCTGGCTGCATATAATTAATTCATAAAGCTAACAGTGTCATTGTTTGTTATACTAACATGATAAAAAAAAATAGGACAGAATACTGGGAACCCTGCAGAGATTACATGGAGTGTGATTAGACCCTAACCCTGATTAATACAGTCCAGGGTCCTCAGACTCCTCCATATCTGTGGTCAACAAAACATAATTTTATTCCATTTTTTATTTACAGAGTACAAATGACCAAGCACTGAGATCGTCGTGGTGCTAGGAAGTAGTCCCCGAAACCAAAGTCAAAGGCCCCGCGCAACCTTCCTGATGCTAGAAACTCTCCGGCACCTGTCAAGGTTTATGACTGGCTGTCTAGATACCAAGCACTGGACTCCATTATTCTCCGACTGGCCCCAGAGAAAATGTTGGAATGCTTTTTAAAGTAATAATATTCGTTAGCGAGTCCTTTATCCTCAACTAGCCCACCTTGTCTCTTTCATTCTCCTCAGCTCACCTCGTCTCCTTGACCGAACTGAAGCCCAAGGTCCATCAAGTGCTCCACCCGGATGAAGCCGTCAGCATCCTCGTCACAAACATCAAAAACCTCCTTCAGCCGCTTCAGAAACTGCAGCAGCTGGTCCTGGTCGGGGAGACCCTGCCTCTCCATTGTTGGCGGTTCTCTGATAATGGTTTCAATTGTCAGGCTTAACTGAAGAGAGTCGCTTTGTCGATCGCCATCGTCCTTCCAGTCCTTAGCTCCGCCGGACTGACTGGCGCTGCCGCTGCCGCTGCTGCCTGTGACATCAGCCGTATCCAATGCTCGGAGGAAGCGAGAAGATCCGGAAAAGCACGAGGACTCACGATCTCAACGGAAGGGATTCTGTCACCGATGAGCTGCCTAGCAACAACCCAGATGTGCTTGTATCTGCACCCGCCTTCTTCTGTGATGTAAAACAGAGCAGCTGGTCATTTTTAGAAGTATCAGTTCTGAACATAATTGGACCAAAGAACAAACAAACAAAACAAAAAAACAAGTTCATCGTGTTATTTTATATTTTATAAACACAGGTCACGGCCATTAGCTTCACTAATTTGTACCATTTAGAATAAAAATAATATATATTTTTTGTTTTATATTATCGAGTGGTAACTCGATAACATTAAAAAAAAAGTTTAAACATGTTGGTTCTATAACATTATGAAATAAATTTACAAGCAAAAACGGGCTAAAACTGGTATGATTTTCAAAATGTTGAAAATGTTTTGATAAACTACACAGAATTAAAAATTGCAAATTCAACTATTTTAAATAAGTTTTTGAAAGGAAAAATCTTATAAATATAGCAGTATTTTAATTACTATATTATCAGTAGGCCTTTATTGAGTTTAATTAAAAATACTTTATTAATCCCAGAGGGAAATTAAATGTAACATATATTTTAACATATATTTCCTCAATTGTTGCAGATGATTTGAGCATGAGATTAGTCTGATGTGTGTTGCTTTACCTTGCCAGTGGGTTATATGGAAAACATGTCAAATTGTTTTTAACACTAAGGATATTAAAAACATCAGGTAATTTGTTAAAGCCCTTAGAGTAAAACAATACAGATTCAGTGCAAAGAACATTGGTGACAAATTTGGTTCTGTCCTGTTCACTGGAAGAGCATCAGGGCTGATCTTCCTGCAAGGCAGGTCTTGTACAGGTTTAAGGTCAAGAAAAGGACAGTCAGTACTCCTGCAGACCACACACATCCTGAACACAAATTGTTTAGACTTTTACCTTCAGGTGGCGCTTCAGATGCAGAGGCAGTTTCTCTCTGCCTCTGCATCTGATTGACATGAAAAATAAAACAGGACATGAGAAATAAAGACAAACTGCAACATACTCTCCTAAACCCTAATATTCAATTAATGAAGTAAAACAAGTTTTAAAATGTCAAACATCGAGGCTGTCCTTGACGAATACTTGACGTGTCCAGGTTGATACAATGCATATTGCACCAAATCAACCTGCCTGTCTTCCTTTATTGTTAACACAATTTATATATAGATATAATGAAAAATTAACAATATAATCAGAACTCAGGATGCAAGATTTCATTTATAAAATTGTAATAGAAAACCAGTCATCGCAGCACCGATATACAAAAATAAAATCCATCCAGAAAAGAACAAATCCCAATAAATTAACTTTAATAAAAACAAATTTATTCAACTTAATAAACAAAGTGAATGTAAGTTTTCATGTTTAAATGATGAGTCTTGGCTCCAGCAGAGAGTCCCAACGTTCCATAACCTGCAGGAGAGACAGTGAAGAACGCAGTAAAATAAAGATTTTATTCAAGACACATACTCAAAGGTTTATCAAGCAAACTTTACTGACAGTCACTGAAACATCATGAAGTCTACAAAACAAGCAATTACCAGGCAGGAAATGGGGTAATAAAAAAAATCATTAATACATGAAATAGTGAACTGTATCTGACCTGTTTGTGGTATATAGTATGTGGTTGCATTAACAACAGGTGTTAAATGAGCAGATTACATATTGATTTAATCACACCAAACTAAGACACTTCATTACTGCCATGGACACATCTATGGAAGGTCACGCAGCTTACCGAAGATCCTCTCTGTACGGCGTACTCCACTCTTTCTGAGCCATCTGGATTCTGATAGACCAGGTCAAACTTGCCTGGTTCAGCAGGAGCTAGAGGGGAAGTACAAGAGAGATGAGTGGGGTTTTATTATTGTTATGTTAAAGTAGTTTTATACACCGAAAAAAAACAAAAAAACAGATCTTACCTTGCGAGGCAGTAAGAAGTTCCAGCTCAATCTGTTTGGTTGTTGGGTCAAAGTTGATAATCGTTCCCTCCTGATGTACATGTAGAGGGGTTTGAGGAATAAGGAATTCACTAGAACAAGCTTTGATGTTTTATTCAGCTACACTGTTAGGTTATGAGAACAATGACTTCATCAAGGCTGACTCTCCTCACCTTATATTCAGATACTTCTGGTGTGTAGTTCTCTGTTAGCTCCAGCAACTGTACATGAATGAAAGGATGAAGAAGGTGAAGAGAAATATGCAAGAATGATTGTTCCCTTTATTGAACATAGTAGCTTTCTCCTGTGAAGGTAGGCGTGTTCACTGAAGGGTCTCTGATAAAAACCTAAGCTGGATTTCACCGGGTAAAAAAAAAAAAGAAAAAAGAAAGAAAGAAAGAACCAATAATAATTATATATATACCTTATACCTTGTCAACAGTTTCTTTAAAACAACTAAATGGGTTTTACACATAACATTTACATTTATCTCCATGTGATGATCAGCCCTGACTCATTAGCACTTGTTCAACCAAACTGACCTTGAAGGCGATCCTCTGGCCCACCTGGGGCGGGGCAGCCAGCAGTGGCATGGAGCTGTAATCCTTCAGGACGGGTTCTGTCTCATTCTACTCAGAGGGACTTGAAGTTATTGTCCAGCCATATATTATTAACAGCAGATGACTTAATGGCCACATGCATCTGTGTCTAAAATGTTGAGATTAACATAAAACTGTTGAGTAGTAACTGTTTCCTAAACCTGACCAACTACCTTCAGCTTTACAGGCTAAACAGACTCCAACGTTGGTTCTTCTAAAGCCTACATCAGAGGATTTGTTAAAAATAATTTTGGTGCACATAGATATTAAAATAAACAGGTGAGCACAAGCAGGACACAATTTCATTTTATCTAAACTTTTACTTCAAAATAAAACACTGATGACCAACATACTTCAAATTCTGCACTGCTTGTGATGGTCCAATAAAGTATATTAAAGTTGGTAGCCATAGATATGTGAAAGACATAAGTTATGATGATAAAAACATGAATTCCAGTGACAGCAGCATTCTGTGTGGTGCTGTCCTGATCCACACAAACACAGCAAACATCTGCAGACACATCTGGAGACTCACCTGCAGAACAACAGACTTGTTGCTCAGAGAGTCAGTCTGATAATAGGGCTCCTTTGTGCCATTCCTGAATCCCTCTACATCACTTTGACCTCTGACCCCAGGGCATTCTCCAGGATCCCCTGCGGCCCACCTCCTGTTCCGGCCCCTGTCGAGGTCCCTCCAGGCCCCCGGGTTGGGGATGTTCAGGAGAGGCTGCTGCGGCCGGCGGATAACCAGCTCGATCTCTTCTTCACTGTCTCGGTTGAGCGGAGGCTGCTCTGTGCTGGATGCCTGGTTCTGGTTCTGAGCTGCAGCCTTGGAGCTGCTGGTGTCGGGATGTAAAATTTTAGTTCTGGCAGGGACTTTTAAAGTGTTAGCCTCATCCGAGGAGGAGTCCGTTTGTGAAGATGAGGAAGGAGGTTGAGATTTTTCGGGGTTGGGGTTCTGGTGTGGAGCTCCCTTTGAAGCAGCAGGGGAAGCGCTGCTTTTCTTGGCTACTTTTTGATGACTAGCTTTATCTCCATTCCTGCTGCTACTGTTGGGGCCTGATGAGGAGACATTCTGTGTTTTCACTTTCCCTGCTGGGGTCTTGTCAGGGCCGGAGGGCATGTGTGAGGCAGCAACAGCTTCAGGGACAGCAGGATGGCTTCTGTCCACTGACCTCACTGTCCTCTTCTTCTTCTTCTTCTTCTTTGCAACCATCTTTATTTCTAACATCTTATTCCCATTATCACCTTTAACTAAATCTGACCCATCTGCCCTGCCGTCCTCCAGCTCGTTTCTCTTCTTCTTCTTCTTCTTCTTGTGCTCTACGCTCGGTCCCTCTGCGGTGTCTCTCTGTCTTTTCTTGCAGGACACAGTAGCCGTCTCTGGACAGCTGCTGTGTCCATTCACCTGAGGCAGACATTCCACCTTCACCCTGATCACAAAAACACACAAATGTTTTTAAATGGTCACATCCCTGTCCTCACAGAGTTTAGAAAAATTATTCATATCTTTCAAAATTTTTGCACATTCTGTCACATTATAAGCTTTAATTGATTTTAGATTGATTTTACTGAAAACTGAACATGAAGTAGTGCATAAATACAAAAATCTGTCTTTCATTGCAAAGTAAATAAGTTGTACACATTAGTCCTTGAAATGTTTGCAAGTAGTCATGAAATCATGAAGGCAAAATGATCTTTGGTGACCTGACACTAGGGCTGGAAAACATATCACAATGTAAGAGTTTCATATCAGTTGATATTAATAATTACTGACTATTGATATCTGAATCACTGATAAACTGGAGGCGTGAGGATCAATGAAAAATAAATGCAGAGTAATTCTGGTAGAAAACAGAAAGAAACTGCAAAAAAAAAAAATCTCCAAGAAAATATAATGAATGGTCCGGGACAATCTCAGTCTCATCTGGTTCTAACGTCACAAAATATGAAAAAGTTCAAATTATGAATAATTTAGGAAGTAACAGAAATTCCGTTGCTGTGAGAAACAGTGTTTAGCTCAGTTCAGCTCAGAGATTCAAAGATCCGAATTCCAGATGAGAAGAATGCCTTTTTCAAATCAGCTCCTTCTTTGGAGAGCAGGTTGTCATGGTGATTTGTTTCTACTCGTACCAACACGATGCTGTCCAGACTGAGATCCGTCTCGCCCAGTGACACCTGAACTGAACACGCACCTGACGTCATCGTTGTCCCGCACCACGTAGATGCTCTCCGTGTGCGGCAAGTAGCAGTCCTCTATGAACAGGCTCAGGATGCTGCTCCGGCTGAACTCAAACTTCTCCCGGATGACGCTCTCCAGGTCGGCCACCACGCGGCACGTGTTCAGGTCCACGAGCAGCCAGCACATGCGGCACCCCACGACGGCCGGGGGCGGGTAGTCAAAAAACAAGCGGAGGCGAATAAACTTGTTGCCGTGCGCAGTCATGACGCCAAAACATTAAATTCATGTGCTCTCTGGCTAATTCAACCACAACTTCCGCTTGAATCTTTCAAAATAAGTCTCCACCTCTCACATACTGCCCCCTAGAGGCCGGGAGGTGGTAATAGTCATCTCATGCTAGTCTCTTCCAATCATACTGTACTGCATTCTGCTTTCAGGTGTTTGCAACTTTTTGAACACATTTTTATGTGTCATGTTTGTGAAATGGTGAATAGTATGCACTTGTATGCAGGACATTTACAGGAAAATAATAAAATAATAATACGGGAGTACGACGAGGAAAAGGGGTTAAAAAAAACGGTAGTTTCCAGGCCAAAACCGGAAACTAGACTTTTTTCTTTTTACAACATGTACAATAAGTTACAAAGACAGTAACGAAAAGAACGACGAGGTTTTACCTTTCTTAAAACAAACCAAAAAAAAGAGCAAAAATTACAAATAGGAAGAGGTTAGATACAGCAAATTTGGGCAGATAACATGAGAAATTCTTTACAAATTGAAGTAGTCTTTAAAGTATGGAATTAAATATGTACCATCAGAATTTGAATAAAAAATGCATCTGAAACTTGAATGTTGTATATTTGGACACATATCTGCAAACGTGTACAAATAATGACACTGAATTTTTTTTAGGTCAAAATTGTATTCTGAATTAATTTTGAAATTGAAAAAGTAAGCGCAAATATACAACATTCAAGTTTCAGATGCATTTTTTATTCAAATTCTGATGGCGCATATTTACTTCCATATTAAAGCTTTAGTATTGGTACAGTACTTCGATATTAAGAAACATAGGCACAAAAGGCATTCAATTTGGGTTTCAACTTAAGAAATTTGCAACTGCAGATATTAAATTTGGACAGCTGTGAGGAGCTTCTTTGTCTTGACGTCAGTAGCTTCTATCTCCTCCTTTGGCCATGGGATGCATGGCTTGGACTTTTTCTTGCCATTTGCTTGTCTTTATTTTATTCACACCAACGATCATCAGGGATTTCAGCCATCTGATTCAGGTGTGATGAGGAAGAGGCGAACTTAACAGCTGCAGGATGGTGGTTCTCTATCCAGAACACACGAACTAGCTAACGACCTGTAGATACGTCACTAGACGCACACCAACTAGAACCTCCCTCTCCCAACCCGTGTGTGTGTGTGTGTGTGTGTGTGTCAGCTGACTGTGTGTGTCAGCTGACTGGGCTGGTGTCATGTGATTTTTGTCCTGAATCGGAGCGGAACGGCCGGCTGACTGAAACAATGGCTCGGTTTGAAGCTCTCATCTGTTTTCTCTCTGTTCTCATCCCCCAAGGTAAGCTTTCTGGATTCCTCCACCCCACTAAGTTACTAGAACCTGCCCTAAAACGTGATAGTTTTCTGTTCAACATCTACTGTAAGCTCCTTGACTCCACTGACTGCAAACCGAAAGTGAATCTTTATAAATAACTTGCTAAATAAGCACATATTTGAGTTAATTGAAGAGTGCGTGTAGATACAGGGGGATGTACGTGTGTTGTTCGCAGGGCTTCCCTCTCCGCTGGCGGGGAAAGAAGCATGGGACTACGTGGAAGTGAGACCCGGGGCCCACATGTTCTGGTGGCTTTATTATGCTGACAGTCCGTCTGCTCAGTATCAGGACTTGCCGCTGGTCATGTGGCTGCAGGTACAAAATAAAACCTAAACCATTCAAACCTTGTATTTTAGTGTATTGATCTGAGTTACCGTAGATTAAAAATAAGGATGTTTTTTTTCTTCATATCCAGTCATATTTCATAAGTTAGAATCTGCGTTCACATGAGGCTCGTTGGCCAGATTTAAAGTACACTTAATGCTAAATACCCTTAACCATAATGTTAAACATATTATAAGCATAATATATTCTGTAAGAAAAATGTTTTTTTTTTTTTTGTAATTGATCTGTCATATTCTAATTTTAAATGTAACATTTAAAAAAAATATAAGCAGAAAAAAGCAACAATTGGTAGAAATAAAAGCTTGAAACAGCAGTGTATGGACAACAGAAATACTTCAATAATTGAATTATAATTTGAATTTATTGAATATGTAAAAGAATGCATCCCTCAGTACCATTCAGTTGAACGACTTTGTCTTAAAGTAATTTGTGATTCATGGAAGAACTGAATTGAACATTTAAAATGTTTGTTGGTGGAAGTGAACATGGTGTCACCTGATGAGTAACACCAAAGATGCTTCTATTAGTAGCCACCGAGGAGGAAGTAACCATCAACCAGCAGCAGTGTCAAAGTTTCCCTGAAACTGTTGCTAACGTGCGCGTCTCTTAGATAAACGATGCACAGGTTAATGTTCTGCAGCTTTCTTCAGTGTGTCTCACTTTTCTCAATTCATATTCAGTTCAAACTTTAACTTGAAATGTGCTGACAGCTCAAGTTGTAACAGATATTCTGTGGGCAATCCAAAAGTTCAGAAACCTGTAAAAAAAAAAGAGAAAAAACAGAATCTGTTCCAAAATGAACATGGCTCTGCTCTGTGTTTTAAGGGTGGACCAGGAGGATCAGGGAGTGGCTTTGGTAACTTTGAAGAAATTGGACCCCTGAACAGAGACCTGGAGCCCAGGAAGACGAGCTGGGTAAGATATCCCAGAAAATCACTGTGATTTTCTGAACTATTCTTACCTCTCGCCATGTTACAACTACGAATTATAACACACAGATTTTATTCTGATGATATGTTGCTATGCTTATACCAACATAAAGCCAAGACGTTCCTCCATTGGTTTAAAGTCCATGTTTTACAGTGGAGATGATGTGTTGTAGTTACATTTGCATGTACAAGTGCGAATGTACGCTAAAACTTTGAGTTCAAAGTTGTTTTTGTTTTTCGATAATAGTTTAGTTGAAGTTGTATTTCATGTTACATTTAAGAAATTTCATAAAGGATCTACAAAAATATGGATGAGCAATTTATAGGTTCTTTTCTGTAATCCATGCTAGCTAGCTACAAAATAAAAACTAAAATAATGAACAAAAAACATTGTGTGTGTGTTCTATGTTGTGTAGGTGCAGGCAGCCAGTGTGTTGTTTGTGGATAACCCAGTGGGCACCGGCTTTAGCTACGCGGAACAGCCTGACGGCTTTGCCACCAATGTTTCCACTGTGGCCTCAGACATGCTGGTGCTGCTCAAACATTTCTTCACACAGATACCAGAGTTCCAGGTGAGCTGACCTCCAATCAGCTCATATTGAAGCAACAGTAATGTTGTCTAAAAGCTTGGCTAACTTGTGGGGAAACTATTCACTTGTAACTAGACTCATTCTTATGGTTCTAAGTGGGGTTATGTTACATTTTCACTATTTCCTTGCCTAAATTTGAGAGGATTATTTGTCATATGAAAGAAGTGATTCCACTGTGAGTTAAAATGTCTGAACTTTGCAGAGCAAGCCCTTCTACATCTTCTCTGAGTCATATGGGGGAAAGATGGCCGCTGCCATCTCACTGGAACTCAGCAAGGTGAGCTTACTGATCTTTGGGTCTATAGCATCAGATCCACAGCTTTACTCACAGAGCCTTAGCTGTATTGATGGAGTATCACATGATGGGCCACATAAGCCAGAAGTAAATCAGATTTGCAAGTTTGATTTTTTTTTTTTTTTTTTTAGGATTCTAAGCAGATGTGCACTCTGTCATTCACTTATATGACTTGAACATGTTATATAAAATTATGAGTACTTTAGCTTTTCCTGATAACAAGCTGTGGCTTTTAATCTGGGTGAATTGTCTGTTTACAGGCTATAGCCAAAGGCTCAGTGAAATGCAACTTTGCTGGTGTGGCACTTGGAGACTCGTGGATTTCCCCGTTGGGTCAGTATCAGTCAGACTTTAAGCCTCCAGGTCAACCTTTGTCCCCAGTTCTAATCAAAAACACACCAGAAAAATGCTGCACAGTCAGATTTTGGACCTTGATGCTTTTGCAAGTTTCCTCTTGTGACAGCATTTTCATGTCACACCACTAGGTGGTGTAGTAGTTAAAAAAACATCATTTATCCACATTGTAAATAATTAGGCTCCAAAGTGCCAGAGATCAAGATTTGCCAACCTTCCTTTAACTGGCTTTGTTTAGTAATACGTGATGTACAACTTTAGGTAATATATGTATTTTCTTTTTATCCCCATTTGATTCAAAGCTACTATCTCTACCAAAAAACTGACAGCACATCATTTCACCTTTTGTTCTATAATCATTAGGGGGGAAAAATTTATTGATCAAATTTGAATCAACAGTTCAGACTTCAGCAAATAGGACATTGGTAAAGGCCAGCTAATCATTGATCCATCTCTACTGTTTTATTAGCGGTTTTATATAGTTGTTAACTTTTAAAGTTCAAAAAAAAATTTTTTGTATGTGAATAGCACTTAGTGATGGATACATGCATGCAATGTTTTCACGTTTCCTGTCAACACTCCTCTACAGTCTCTCCATGTATGATCAGATCATCTGGAAAAACAATCGTCACATGATTTTTTTTTTTTGAGAGATAACATGCCTCTCACTGTAAGAATGTCTTTTGTTACCAGACTCTGTAATGACGTGGGGTCCATACCTTTATACCACTGTGAGTAACACACAGAGTGCGTTTCATTAACAACCGTGGATCCAAGCTGCTCTGTTGAATTTCCATCTGACCTGCTGTGTGCAGTCCCTGCTGGACAACAACGGCCTGGCTGATGTCAACAGTGCAGCGGAGAACGTGAAGCGAGCTGTGGAGCAGCAGCAGTTTCTGAAAGCCACTGAGCTGTGGTCGGTCACTGAGACGGTAGTGGAGCAGGTTGGTACCACACTAGAGCCTGGACAAGCCATAACAATTGTGACCACTCACAACTCAACCATTCTAATTGAAAAACTGACACAGCCATCAAACACAACGGTTCTTACACCACACTTGATGTCAAAGAAAATTCGATCACGTCAGCTTTGTCATACGGCCAAAACCTGCCAACAGCAAAACAGGCGAATCGTTTAAGCACAATGCTCTTTGCTTGGTAAAAAACTAACCAAAAGAGAAGTGTAGTGGAGAAAATCTGGGATTCCCTGTAAGACCTAGAGAAGACAGCAGTGAACCAAGAGCTGCGGGGAGCTACTTAAGGCATGTTTCATCTTCCTCTGAAGTTGGAGTTAGGATGTGGAAATGGCAACAAACCCCAAGTCCAAGTTCCAAAACCAGGGGGATTTGCTAAAGTATGTGTTCACTGCCCAAGCTAACAGCTGCTGGTAATACGAGCTAATAAGAATTCAGTTTACAGTTTGCTTGAAAAAAATTCTTTAAAAAAATGCATTCTTCTACCAATCACACAGTGCCCACGGCTTGTTGGGGATAATCACTTTGATTATCAGTGGCTATTAATTTCCCAAAGGGCAATTATTAATAGAACTGATTTATTCATAACAAATTATTATTACCTGATTGTCAGGAATCATTAGCCACATACCTATGTAGGTTATCGAGGTGTGGTGTTGGAATGAATCGGCGCTGTAATTGAGGCAATTTAAGCAACTGAAAAACAAAAATGTAACAGACTGAGCTGAATGGACAGAGACGGCATTTTGTCTGGAGCTGCTGAGAAGCTTGTTTACCGGAGCAGGAGGGAAACAGGATGTCAATATGAAAAAGGAACAGTGTCTTATTAATATAACTCAGATCTTCAAAGGAGAAACTAACAGTTGATGTGGACTTGGATCCAAAGTACTTGAATACAGCCAGCATGTTCAGGATCTTTATGATTTTTATAATGTCACAGGGTGTCCCTGCTGTTTGGGGCTACCCTTGGCCAATGGGCTTCTGTCAAACTTAGGTGTGACATGCTGTGAATGCTGGGATCTGGAGTTGCTTTACCAGTTCCGGCTTGAGGTCTGGTCACAAGGTCAGGCATGTGAAGTTACACACAACCCATTGACTGATGACATGGTCAAATCCCAGCAGGTTTCAGGATAATTTTTTTCCCCTTTTTTTTGTTAAAAAAATACCAGCTCTGTTTTACAACAGCTTAGAAATGTCATGAAGTATATTGGTACTTGGGAAAACGTGATATGAACTGAGGTAACATTTGGGACTCACTGATCCTGAAGACCTCCGCAGGTTTTGGTAGCACTCTTGACAAGTCAGGAATGTTTTGGTGCCTTAAAGATCTTTAGGAGAGGGGTTATAATAGTAGGACTGAAATAATGTACAAGTCTAAGATTTATTTTTCAAGTCGGCAAAATTGTTTTCTTCCCAGAACACCAATGGGGTGAACTTCTACAACATTCTAACCCAGCAACCAGATGAGAAAGTCACTACTGCTGCAGGAGAAAACTTCATCTGTATGGTTCTATCTAAAACCTAGACTCCACTTACCAAATGAATTTATGAATATTGGGCCTAATATTATTTCTCTAGCCAACTGATGTACTTTTCCTCTCTGCATCAGCTCTGCAAGCCCGCCGCCACATTCGCCCTCTGCACAAGCAATCACTGAACGAACTGATGAATGGACCAATAAGGAAGAAACTGGCCATCATCCCTCAGAATGTCACTTGGGGAGGTATTTGGAGCTGGATTAAGTCTCCATAATACAGACTGTCCAGTGTTATGTTTTATGTGCTCTCTGCCTTCTTTGTCCTCATCTATTCTGGTTTTCAGGTCAAGCAGAGGATGTGTTCAGCAGCATGGCCGGTGATTTTATGAGGCCAGTAGTGGATATAGTGGACCAGTTGTTGACAGCTGGAGTCAATGTGACGGTTTACAATGGCCAGCTGGATCTTATAGTGGACACCATGGGTAAATGAGCTTCCAAATCAGTGATATATTTAACACTAGAGATGTACAGAGAGGCTGGTGACCAGTCAGTGTGAAACTCAGAAATAGATTTTTTTTTTTTTTGGTCAGTGAGCGTGCTCTACCTAAATGCAACCAGTTAACATAATGTTGTTCCTTTGAGAAGAACATTGTTTGCTGTTTTTGGTATTAAGTACAAGTTGAAGAGACATGTCTGTGGTATAGTCAGGATGTCAGACACAGACAGAGTATGGTAGATAATAGGAAAATGCCTTTTTTTTTTTTTTTTGAGCTTCCAGTTGAGCTGGTGTGGGCTGGGTTTGGAGATGCTGGCAGCTTTTGGGAAATCTGTTAAGGTTCTGTGTGTTCCAAAGATTAATCACTCAGATTGCTTTTTACTGTTGGTTATGTCAAGTTATGCTAATCACTAAAAAGAGGCTAAAGACTGTTGTAAATGCCAACTTCATCAATGTCTATTTTTAAAATTCTGATGTGCATAAAGTTGGCTTGAATTTCTTCACCTATTGCTACTGCTAAACTACTACAATTAAAATGATTGTGATCATTTATTTATATAGTCTACATCTGATCAAAATGTTATTCGGACCTAGTTGTACCACAATGGCAATTCAGCCACAGTTAAAGGGGGATGTGTCTATAAACTAAACTAAACTATTCCAACGTCTTCAGCACCAGTTGGTAAACTTTTTTCATTGAGTGTTCTGATAATACACCATGACACCCACTGTTCTAATTTAGTAAGTCATAAGAAGACTAAAGCAGAAGGATATATAATCATTTTCCAAATAAAAACTTGAAACTAGTACATCTCTAGTGAACACATGTAACCAATCCTCATGTTTGAGCTCTGGATGTAAAAGCACATTTTTATTCTTCCAGGTCAGGAGCTTTGGGTGAAGCAGCTGAAGTGGGAGGGACTTCCTGGTTTCAGCCAGCTGAGGTGGAGCCCCCTGGATGACCCAGCCTCCCCAGGAACCACTGGAGCCTTTTTCAAGACTTACAGGAACTTTGCATTCTACTGGATCCTCAAAGCTGGTCACATGGTAAAACCTGAGCTGGTTCTACTTTAGTTTTAAATATTGAATTTCATGAAACACTGATCTGTTTAGTTTGGAATAGTAGAAGGGTGTAGAGTAGACCTGTAATACAATGTAGATGGTTGAACTGTAAGATGCTATAACATATTTTATCGAGAAGTACTCAGATTTTTGCTTTGCTTTCTGTTTGGTGTTGACTGAAGCTTGAGATGTGATTTTTTTATTTTCCTATGAAGCTAATTAAATGCAAAGTGCATATTTTATAGCAAAATGGTAGAAATTCAGCGTTAAAGTGTAATCTTCTGTTATACCTCAGATTCCTTCAGACCAGGGAGCCATGGCCTTGCAGATGCTGAAGATGATCATGCAGCAGGACTGAATGAATGCTGTGCCAGCTGCGACGGCTCTGACAATCACACATTCTTTTTTTTTTGTTGCTTTCCAAAATGTACTTTGATATCAGGTGTACTTGACTTAAAGCTCTGTAAATTCCAGTCACTAAATACAACTTTCTTTTGTAAATACTCTTGTATGTTTTCTTTTTTTGTTTTTTTTGGCATGCTTCTATGAGAAACTCTGATCAACACTACTAACTTTAACTGGGTGAATTGATTTGCAGATGACTAATGACCATAAAACAGAACCTTTGGCACCATCTGCAAGGGGTCTGTGGGTTTTGCCTCTATAATCTACACCATCATTATGTCATCACCATCTACAGTGACTCTCTTTGAAGAATTTGAATTAATGGGTTATAACAATGTTTAATTTCCCGTTGGGATCAATAAAGCATTTTGAATTGAATTTGAATAAGGGTGTTGTTGAAAATGTTTAGGCTTCACTTTTCCACTTGGAAAGTGGTAGAAATAAAAATTGGAGCAAAAACGTTTTAGTCTTGATATGGATGATATCATCCATAATAATGTCCTGATCAAACTGTAAGCTCAGCTGGTATTTTGAGAAGTATGGTTTGAATCCCCACCGAAGCCTTTCTCCTTTCTGCATGAGGTTTCCTCCCACATAGCAGAATTAAGAAAATTAGGATAATTAGTCTGTATAAATTGCCCAATTTATACAGATTTTGTGTAGCCCTGTATCCAGGAAGTACCCCACCTCCTTCATGACAACTGGAGAAATGCACCAGGCACCTTGTGACCCTGCAAAGATAAGCTGGTATAGAAAACGCAGATTTCTCATAAAAAAAAAAAAATGTTCATGGTTTTATATGAAGTCTGCGACAGACAGCGACCTGTCGCTTACACGCCCGGAACATTAGCTGGAGATGGGCACCAGCACCGCCCGACCCCACTAAGGGACAAGGGTGTACAGAAAATGGATGGATGGATGGATGGATGGATGGATGGGTTTTATGAAGTGGTGCTCTAAACCAGTATCATCAAAATAAAGAATGAAGAAATGTCTGGCATGATTGTGTTTCATTCTTACAGTAGAGTTATCAATACTTAGATTGACATATGGGAGCTGTTTTAGCTGCCCCTCATCGCATTGATAGAAATCTCTCCATACTGAATGGCGGTGGAGCCGGGTCACCGAGACGACATATTTGCTTTGCAGAAGGACAACATGACAGGAAAAAACTGGGACTGAGTCGTGTGTGTTTTCTATTTTTCTTTCAACCTTTTGAGTTAGCCATCTGTATTGGCTAGCTAGAATATTGATGCACCTGAACACTGGACATTTTATATTTGTATTTTATTGAGGTGGTATGTGGTTAACCAATACAAAGTGTTTAGTGCTCACAGTTGAAAACACGTATATACACTGTATAAAAAGATACAAAGTGTAACTCTCTGAAATAAGGTCAGACTAAATTTTCTGGTTCTCCTTCAAACCTCGCTCTGTACCTCTGTATGGGAAGCTCCTTCTAGCGTGACCAATCATGGAAGCTTCTAGCAACCTTGTTTTTCACAGAAATAAACACACAATCAATAGATGGACTGATTTTTTTGGATGAGACCAGCCACTTCCGGTCAATGAGTAGCCAACTCACTTTTTACGTAACAACTCATCATTATGGCTTCTAAGAAGACCGGGATTGTTTCTGTGGTTGGAACAGTGGTCTCAGAAATAAATTTCTTCAGGGCCAGTCCTACAGCTTTTAAATGTGTCCCTCTTACACACTTGAAGGCACTCTAAGCTTTTCGAGGAATGCAGTTTGAGACTTCGAGGTTGTCCTAGTAACTAGTGATGGTGGGATGAAGCTTCATGCACCGCGGCGCTTCATTTGCTCCAACTGTGACATCAAGTGGACTGTATATGTAAAACAGGCAACGTGAAAACATGATACGTGACGCCTGGGATTGAATAAACAATTAAATGTTTGATTCCGACATAAATTCTGATTATAATCTTAATCTGTTTATATGAAACAATGTCTGGGGTTGTTACTCTAACCACATTATTTATTACTTAAAAATAAAAACTTGAACTGTGCTCGGGATCAGGTGGTTTCGCTGAGATGATTCCATCTGCTACAAAAAAACATCCATGCTCAAAATGTATAAATGAAAGTCTTTAAAGTGTGGAACGTATTTGCAGACAGCTATTTGTGTGAAATCCATTTTCAGATCATTCTGTGTAGCTGAGCTGTCTTCTTCCCCACCAGCTCTCTGGGATGAGGGAGCCCCCCCTGGTCACCGGCTCCACCAGCAGCTCCAACACGCTGGGTGGCTCAGGCACGAGCAGCTCCGTCACCCTGAACTGATTGGAGTAGGCCCGGGCCAGCAGCTCCAGCTGACCCGGAGGGATTCTTGGGTCAGGTCCTCTCAGCCTTCTCCAGTACACCCTGAAGTGGCGCACAGATTCCACGGGGTAATCCCAGCGCAGGGTAGCATTGAGACGCAAGCAGGAGGACGAACTCTCTGGTGCTGAACCGGCTCCACGCAGCCAAACCACATCATCAATGCACAAGCCCCGAACGGGGTCAGTGGGTGGCTGCAGAGTACCCACGTCCAGTACCTGACAGAAACACAGCAGGTGGAAAAACAGTTCCTTCAACACACGTCAGGTTAGATCTAAAAAGTAAACCGGTTGTTTAAATTATTGGATCTATATAGATAAATTCATTCTGGATGGATATTATATCACTCCTGGTATCTGAAATGGTAGAATTGATCTAAGTTGTTTATTGGGTTAGATGAGTTTTGAAGTATAAAGTTTAAGTATGGTTGAGGTCAAGGCCATTCCAGAAGCTTAATGTCAGTGTGTTTTATCCTCTTCAAAATTAGTTTATGTGTGTTTGAGAACAATCTCCACTTGATCCAAGGTGTGACCTCTGATAAAATTAATTAATTAAGATGTTCAAGAATAACCTAAGACCCACTGACAGACTGAACAGAACTGCATAGGAAGGCGATGGCCAGGCGAGTTCTTCACTGAATCTAGTAGAAAAGTTTAGAAAACATTAATATGGTCCTTATGTGTTTCTGCAGAGACTGAAAAAGGCACATGGCAGTAACCTTGAAATCTGAAGTCAAAAATATAAATAATTAGAGTAAAACCAGATGACAGCATATGAAACTGACTTAAATTATATGACAACAATAGGTCTGGACTTTAACTAGGCCATTTTGTCTTTATGACCAAACATGGAGGAACAGCATTCAGATAATGCACCACAAATCTAGAACAAACTTTCTGAAAACTGCAAAGCAGCTGAAACACTGAGTTCCTTTAAATAGAGACTTAAAACACACCTGTTTAGAGTACAAATGAAACATTGATAAATAATGCCATCAGACAAAATGTTGTTTCAACTGTGTGTTCTGTCTGTATTATTGTGTTTTTATGATGTAAAGTGCTTTGAACTGCCTTGTTGGTGAAATGTGCTATAAAATAAACTTGATTGATTGATGTCATAGAAAGCAAGATTAGCAAACTCTAGATGCCACATGTTTCATTGAGATTTACTTGTTAACTATAGAATGAGGCTGATTACAGCCCTTTGTAATAATGTTATGTTAAAAAAAACACTTCCCCAGTTTTCCCAAACAAAAAATGACTTCAAACCATATTGGAAATGGTCCTTGAGATGCATAAAAACCATAAAGACTTTATGCATCAAACCTTCTCCAGCAACACTTTCTATGTCTCTGTCTCATCTAGAAAATGATTCATGTACTCTGTAGAGAGCAGTGATCATCTCACCATGATCTCTCCCACTCTGCAGCTGAAAGTCATGTCCTGAGGCTCCCCTTCCCGATGGATAAGGACACACACTTCTCTGAGAACGCAGCCATGAAGCTGCAGTTGTGAACATCTGCTCCGAGCAACAATGGAACAACAGAAAGAACAGACATTTATGATCTAAAACGAAGTCAACTCAACGAAACTGCTGCTCTGCTGTCACTGTGCCTCACCGAACAGTCCATCCATGCAGGTCTTTGTTTCCACAAAGCTCAGACATCTGGCTCTCCAGCTGCGGTCCACTTCCCACAGTCTCCGGGGTCACACTGGTTACTGTGGAGAAACACAGAACATTTATCAGCTCAAACTTTAAGACAGACTGTTTTCCTTTTCAAAAACATCCAAGTCAGCTTTGGATTGTTTTCCTTTATAGAAAAACATATTTGATTGTACATTTCTAACTTGAATTGTATTTAAGATCAAGTGTTTGTTACAGAACAGCTTAATATACATATTTTGTTATTAAGTTTAAATGTAAGGTTATACTTAAGAAAGACTATTGTCTTTCTTAAGTAAAGACAACAGTCAAACAAAAAAGTATGTTTACTAAAGAATCGATAAGAGCTGCTGTACGGATCTATTATAGATCTTCTACGTTGTGCATTTTTGATCCAACAACAAATCCGGTAGATTTTTGGCTCTTCATATTGGTCCTGAGGTTATGTTCCACAAGAAACTCACGTGTGACCTCATGGACATCAGTGTGGGAACAGTGAGAAGAGTCTGTTGTGCTCAGCTGCAAAGAGACAGTTATCCCAGCAGACGCTTTGTACACCAGAGTTACCATGATCCTGGAATCCAGCGGCACATGGAGAGAGAAAATCCTGGCAAATACACAAAGTAATGTCATTTTTTATTGCTTATAGCATGAATGTTGTATTGACAAGACAGAGTAAATGAAATGATCCACAACACTAGGAGGAAAAACTATCATGTTTGAAGTAAGAACATCTTCGGCTATAGTCACAGATCCAGTTGCCTGGATCCAGATCCAGGCAACTGGATCTATGATTAGATCTTCCAGTGTCTTCTGGAGTTTCATCAAAGCAAATCAGGCTGAATTTTGTTCTGGAGAAATCAAAGAACATGATCCTCACAGTGCCGCCTGCATCGTCTAGATGACAGTGGGTTTGTTGGAGCAGGTGTTTGACGGCATCATCAACTCTAACTCCATGGCAATAAGCAAACTGCAGGGGGTCTTGATATGTCCTTGTCTGCTTACAGACCCTCTGGGCTTATAGTCATTGATGACTGATGGGTGAGTTTGTCATGAGGAACCAGGCAGGTTGCCAACCACATCAATGGAATTTCCTTCTGTTTTAGGTTGGCCTAAAAAGACTGAAGAGGTGCTGCACAGGCCTTTCAGGACTCCAGAGTCCACACCATGTGGACCTGCAGTCTTCCTCTCCAGCTTCTTCCTGCATGCCTACTCGCCACCTTTAATCTTGACTAAGTTACTCCTCAGTAATCCCCCATCCCCCTCACTAAAATTTCATTTTTTGTCTTGTTTAACAGTTCATTTGGGTCACTAGTTACCCTGGATAACTGGGGAAGCATATCACTGTTTTGGTGGATACATTATTAAGTACAAAGTAGCTTATATAGTTGGTCACACACACACACACACACACACACACACACACACACACACACACACACACACACACACACACACACACACACACACACACACACACACACACACACACACACACACACACACACACACAGTCATGACACTGATGTCCTCTCCAATCTGTAGCCTTACACAAGAAACTCATTAAATCACTGTGTAAAGCTATATGTTATATTCTGCCTCATAATAAATATATAGTTGGTTATAAAGTTAATATAAATGTGTATACATAAACACACGCAGACACTTTACTTGGCACAAATTGGAGTGTTTAAAGTTGCGGGGATGAGTCCGTCCAGCAGCAGCGAGCACCCTCCATCCCAGGCATCTTCAGGGCAGCCGCTGCTCCTGACCCAGCCCCGGTCCTCCAGAGCCATGTGGTAGTACAACGGCTGGATCTCCTGAGCAGCCAGGTTGAACCAGCTCTTTGCCGTCTCATGCTGCAACACACAGGGACAGCAAGCAAAAGGTTCTTTTTACCTCTAGGTCAACTTTAAAGCTGGGAACAGGAACAGTAGGTTTTGTTGCTATAGAGTTAAAATGTTTGCATATTTGAAGAAAATAGCTCAAACTGAATGTCAAGAAACGGAATGTCAACTTTTAAACTAAATGTCCAAAACAAACAAAAAAATTGAAAGTAAAGAGCCTTTTTAGTATGAATGAAGCTTTAATCCAATCCAAATTTAGATCTTCAGTTTTAACTTTTATTTTGTTTATATTTCTTTTCAAACCTACAGACATTGGTAGATTTGAAAACCAATGTCTGTTTATATACAGCTTGTTTGTTTCTGACAAGCTCTATATGTCCATTGCATATATGTCCATATATGTGTATTGCAGACTTCTGCCCAGGTCCCTCTTGAAAATGAGATCTGGATCTCAACGTGGTTTACCTTGGTTAAATAAAGGAAATAAAAAAATAAATAAAATAAAAAAACATATATATATATATATATATATATATATATATATATATATATGTGTGTGTCAGAAACAGACCTTTCACACCTTAAATTAAAGTGCTCGGTCTACTTCAGAAAGATCTGATAGTCATTAGCCCTTTCATGCATAGCGGTCACTACAGTGGAAAGATACCTAAAAGCCATTTTCTGTGTTTCTTGTGGATTTTTATGTTATAAATACACACGTTCTACTGAAGTGGACACTAGTGCATCATACCCTATCAACTGCCGGCCGTCCACTGCAAGTGCAAGAAAATTTTTGTCAAATCCAATATGGCAGACAGATGAATAAGCAATTTAGGAATATCCAGTCCCTTCTTCTACTGTAGAGGGTTCTTGCACGCAAAAAAAAAATATTGTGACATAATTTAACCCCTTAAAAACTACTGATGTATTTGCCAAATATCAACTTTGTATTTGGAGAAAATTACAACTGATCACCTGGGAAAAAAAATCCTTAATATTATTATTATTATTATACAAAAGATTTTCCTACCTTTTTTATGCTTAAAAAAATAAAAAACACTTTGGGAAATAATTCTGACATAAAGGATCATATTTCATATATGAAAGAGTTAGAATGCTACAGGTTTATCATCTGCACGATGGTAAACAACAACATTATCAGCCTAAAACTAAATAAGTCATCAGAGTAAAAGATTAAAGACACAGCCATTTAAAAACTTCATGCACATTAAGAGTTGAGCATTGTTCATGAAGTCATTTTATATACATATACTGATACTAGTTGGTGTGTTGGTGTTGGTTTTGTGCATTTAAGCTTTTACTCCTTTTAATTTCCAGTCTGTGAGTACCTGCCCTTTCCTGTACACTGCTTTCCCAAAACCCTGGCAGAAGGAGGAGATGAATGGAAGCTGTGAAGCTGGTCGGTGGATGTATAGGTAATCTGAGAGAAGAGCCCAGAACCTGCAGGTGGAAGCAGAGCATCTCGGTGTCATTATGCCTGCAGATCTTCACCAGGTGTGCACTGCACACACTGAGCTGGCCTCACTTGTCTTGATGGCTGCGGAATTCGCTCTTATCACTTTGACTCTCATACACCCATCCTGGAGCGAAGATGGCTGCAGAGAAGTTGTGCTTTCGGATGACGTCCAGAGCCTGTCAACAGCCAGAACAGGATGCAGAACTAAGACAGATATCTGAGAAGAAACAACTGCCATGGACGGACTGTTACAGTCTCTACCTTATTGGTTTCCAGCATCCCTCCCACCACCTTCCCTCTGGCAAACACGTCCACCCCGATGTACACATCAGCCTGACGGCCTTGGACGACAGAGTAGTTCTTCATCCACTCCAGGTTTTCCTCTGTCCAGTTGTAGTTTGTAAAGAAACCATCACAGGCATCGAAAAATATCCTGTCAGAGAAAAGTGAGACAGCTAAATTAGTGTCAACAAACCAATCATTTTTGATGGTTTGTTGACACAGAGCAATGTGCTAGAGCAATGTTCTAGCACATTGCTCTAGCACATTCATGTGCTATGGTGACAACATGTATTTCAGAAATATTATGAATACCGTATTTTCCGCACTATAAAGCGCACCTAAACACCTTCAATTTCCTCAAAAGCCGACAGTGCGCCTTATAATCCGGTGCTCCTTATATATGGACCAATATTGAGTCACAACAGGTCTAGCAACTACGGTAAGCAGCCACCGACTTCATTTTTGCCCGTAGAAGAAGCGCGTGGTGCATGCTGGGATAGTCATCAAAAAACTGGTTTGTTAATAAAGTTTGACTGACCTATCTACCTACCGACCTGAAAATCAGGTCGTCTGCAGGTCATTTAGCACCACGTTCCCCACCAATATGCTGTGCGCGAACGGAGAAGGGTGACCATCGTCCGGCCACGCCCCGGCCCAGTCGCGGAAGGCTCTCCTCGCCGACCCGAGTCGGATTGTCTTTTTAACATTCTTTATGTCAACAAAGTGGCTTTAGACATTCATCCGGGGTGCTTCGACTAGGGTTACCCCTATACATTTGAAGCCAGGGGGGGTGGAGGGGCAGGGGAAGAGAGACAGAGGCTGCGGCGGCAGCGTGTCGGTTGGTCTGTGTTACCCAGAAAGCAGTTGGGCACAATATGCAACACCAATACCATGAGTGAAACAACGACTGAGGCAGACGACTATATAAAGTACTCGGGGACCACTTCTTTATTATTACACATCCACATTTGTAAAGTACGGAATAAATCACGTCCCGTATTACAGAACAACGGTGGAAACCCTTACTGTAGCGTCTATTCTATGCGCCTTATAATGCGGTGCACCTTATATACGAAAAAAGTTTTAAAATAGGCCATTCATTGAAGGTGCGCCGTATAATCCAGTCCGCCTTTTTGTGCGGAAGATATGGTACACAATGAAGTGAAATATGCTCATGTCTCAAAGAAAGATCAGATAAATGTTTTTTTCTCCTTCTACTCGCCTGTTGGACTGGTTGAGTTCATTCTGCCACTTAAGCTTTCCGTCCTCAATGACGCTGTCGTACCACAGGATCAGGCTGCTGGGCACTCGCTCGTGCATCTGCTCCGTCAGGTAGTGCAGAAACAGCGGAGCATTCTTCACAGCTCCCTCCTGCAAAACATCACAGTGCAGAGATCCAACCTGCTGCCTGATTTATTCACTAAACATTTTCACCACTTCTTATGACTGGCAGCAGCTAGAGCATTTCATTTCACTGGGTTACAAATACATTTTTTTTTCGGAAGTTGTTTCTATTTTTTCAAACTGAATTAGGAATATGTTGCACCACTGAATCCAAAAATGAAGTCAATTTTTCTCATTCAGGTCAGATTTTTATTCTACCTGTAATTTGATTTAGAGAATTCTGATCTTCTGACTAAATTGATGAAATTTTTGTGACAGTTTTTCGGCTGTTGACCAGTGTTATTGTTGACTTGCAATTAGTGCTGATACAGGCTGTTAATTGTATAAAAAATGTTACTAAATTGCTACATAATGATTGGTAATGTTTTAAGTTTATTGAGGAAGGTAAAGAAAAAAGAATCAAAATATCTGCTCTATCTTGCTCTTTCACTGCCTCATGCGTTTGTGAAAATGCACATGGAGTAACAGTGTCATTAAAAACGAATAATCTGTTAGAGATTGTTAGTGGACAGAACGGGAACTGGTGTCATCTGTTCTGGGTCTGCTTTATAGTCAGCTTTAGAGGATTCTGCTTCTGTGTTGTTGTTTTTTTGGATACAATTTAGTTTCATTGGTGTTTTTGTGCATTCCCTTGGTCCATTGTTAATTCCAGTTCATTCCACTCCTTACTAGAAGCAACAGAGGAAAGAGGTGCCAGTAGGTGGAGGTGTCAGTAGCTGCATTTCCACTGACCATTTAATTGCGCAAATTGGAATTGCTAAAATAAATTCACTGAATGGAAACAAGCAAATTTCAAGAAAATCTAATTTTTTGATTAAAAGTATTTGTGCTAGGGTGAGGTGGTTTTTCATTTTTATTGATAGTATATTTTACAAAACTGCAATGGAAATACTTTTTCCGCTTTGTCTGGGTCATGTGATCAACAACTGACTAGTACTATTGGGGAAAAATACAAAGACAACGGGAAGTGACAGGAGGACGATGTTTTCTAATGACTTGATACTGAATAATCGTATCCATGTGATACATGTTTCTTATTTAATTGCAAAATAGTGTTTTTCAACATTAGCGGAATATCGACAAAGTTTTGTGCATATTTGTAATGGAAACATAGCTTGTGTGAGCAGCAACATCAAGTATGTTGTCAGGTTTTTTGTGCATCTCTTACCTGGTAAACATGATGCCGTAATGAGAGCAGAGACATGCTAAACTTAAAGGTTGCTGCTGACTGTGTAGAGGTGAAAGAAAACCAGAAACAAAGGTGTCTTACCAGCTCCAGGTTAGGAGATGTTGTTAAAAATGACAAATGTATCAGATGATTTAGTTTAGAGCAGAGGGCAGATGGTAGAAGTATTGCACTTATGCAAATGCTCTTTAGCGGTTCATTTACCAGTCCTTCTACATTCCAGTCCTCACCTACGCCAAGCGCAGTGTGCAGGAACTGAAACGATGAGGTCATACGTTCAAGCAGCCAAATGAGCTTCTGCTGAACAGCTGCTGGGCTCCTCATGATCACAGAGAGGTAGCCCATGGTCAGCTCCATCTCCAGCAGAGCTCCATCTGCCCTAGCTGAATAAAGCTAGGCTGCAGATATAACCTACCATGATCCAGATGTTCAAAACATCCCTGACAACATCAGGTTTATTTTGTAAATGGAACTGTGTGGATGTGTACGTGGCTGTTTTGTTGTTGTTGGTCTGTTTGGTATATTCTATGTTCTACTGCTGGCTGGAAAATGGCTCGGCTCTCTGTGATAATAAAGATACCTTTAACCGTGAGGAGCACAGCGATGCCACAAAACCTCTGAATAAACCAGGTGTTGGGGGTATGGAGATGGGCTTCCAGTAAAGATGACTTCTAAAGTAGGAAAATGTCACTGATACAATGTTTCAGAAAACTATGATTTGAAGGATTTCAACAGGATACCAGAGAAGGTTCCAAAGTGACTGGAGTTTTCTTTGACTGTTAGAAGCACAGAGTGAAACTGGCCCCTCGCAAACAGGAAGGGTTTTTATATTAAACTCTCTCTGATCCTATTTTTAAAGTTAGTTTGAATTTAGAAATACATATTTCATTGTTTCCACAACTAAGAAGTTGTCTTTTCTATAATATGCACACAGCTATGAAGGAAACCAGTGTGTTTTGTTAGTATTTCCACGAGGAGAAGAAGAGCAGACCTATGACTCACACTCAGATTGTTCTCTATGTTAATGAGCCAGCCATCAAAACCGTAATAATGACTGATCTGGACCAGCTTGTCAGCCACGGCCCGGTACGACTCCTCGTCTTTCAGGAAGGCCTCACACACTGCCGCTCCGTCAGTCCATTCTGTGATGAAAGTCCCTGAAAAGCAGCTCAGTGATTCAGATTACAACAGAAGGTGTGAAGGCAGGTCAGGTCAGTGGCTACATTTGTTCTATCATAACTGTGTAACAGTTCAAAGGGTAAGCAGAGTTTTGAAAAATCACTGTAAAAACAACTCCAGGATAGTAATCCAGATGACAGCCTTTCATGCTTACCAAGAACTATGACTCCATGTTTATGTGCAGCATTCGTCCACACGGCTGGAGGAATAGTGACCATCTGATGAGTGAAGTAGTTAAAAATGTCTATGTACTGCCAATGGTAGAAGGCAAAGGGTGCCTCTGAACTGGTGCCTTGGACAAACCTTAAAAAGAGAAGTAAGGATGAAATGTCATTATACAAACATAGATTTTAATGCAAACTTTCAAAAAAGAACTTCTAAACGGAAAAGGTTTAATCATAGATATATCCACCATACCGATCGTCCAGGTAGCCACCCATCATGTCATGGGACACCAATGTCCGGCGTAGACAGTTGACCAGACGGGGCTTCCGAGGTGTCAGAGGAATGGCTGCCACGTTGAAGGGGTTCGCCTCACTTCGGTTCCATGACAACAACTCATTCATAGAGGATAGACCACAGCTGATTGGTTCGGTTGTGTCTGCATCGTAATGTTTGGCTGGGACAGGAGATAAGAATGAAAGCAGCACAACACGTCATCATACAGACAACAGGTCAGAGTGTCATCAATCTTCATGACAGCTGTCTTACCAGGAAGAGCAGAAGGTGAATAATTGATGACCTCATGAACACTTGAGTCCACAGGCTGGTCAAAACACGACTCAGTTCTGAAGAAACACAAGGTGCCTTTGCCTTATTTTATGAAGAAATGCAGTCCAGCAAAAAAAGAAATACAAACATTTGGAAACCTTAACTCTTGAATATGTTGCTGTCCAGTCCAGATCTTTAAATCAAGTAACATTTTTAACAATCTACAAGGAATCCATCAATGCTCTCTGTTATCTGCATTGGATTTAACTGCATTCTTGAAGTTGGGAAAGTGTAAACGTAAAAGTGCAAGATAGCTATTGAACGATCTGAACGGCTTTGGACTTTCACACCATGTTAACAGAACCAAGCCGCAGGACCTGAACCGGGTTATTTCCAGATGTGTAAATGGTTGTGACTGTTCTTTCTGACTACCGCATACATTTGAATCACTTAAGTTGTCCTCACCAGCAGATTTACTTTATAAGAGGCATAGTAGAAGACCTCTACTGCCCAGACTTGACTTTACCAATATGATGTAGTTATAAAGTACATACCTAGCATTTTTGGGACCTACTTTTGCTGCACTTCCACAACTTTTAACTCAATCTTTTTTCTTTTTTTTTTTTTTAATGGTGGAATTTGTTGTGAGTGGCTCTCTCCACTTCAGGCTACATTTAATCATTTTATAACCTTAGAAAACCACATAATTGTGTATTATTATTACTACCGCGACATTACTTTATTGTCTGTTTTAGACGGAAACTGTCCAAACTTAGTTTTAATCTAGTTAACTTGGTTTTAATCTGTTAGCACATGAAGTTTTTCCTGGAAACTGTACCGTTTCTTTTTACTGTCCTCTTCCTCGTCTTTAGCAACGTTTTCACTTCTTTTGAGATTATTAGCAGCTGGCAACCCGTCTTCTCCGAGAATCACATTTTTATCACCAGTTAACGCCATTTCTCCGCACTGAAAGGAGTCACCAATGAAAGAGAAACCAGGAAATCCCAAAAGGCAAACAACTACTTCCGAGTTTATCCTTTCATAATAAAGATCCAGTGTTGGAGGCATACAGTGAATGGTATAATAATAATAATAATAATAATAATAATAATAATAATAATAATAATAATAATAATAATAATAATAATAATAGCGGAAGAAAGTGCTAAAAGAGAAGTAACTTGAAACTGACAAAAGTAATAAGTAAAGATGTGTGTGTGTGTGTGTGTGTGTGTGTGTGTGTGTGTGTGTGTGTGTGTGTGTGTGTGTGTGTGTGTGTGTGTGTGTGTGTGTGTGTGACCTAGTGCTATTTATTAATTTCCCTCGGTAATAGTGATATAGCAGAAGAAAAAGAAGGGGAAGAGGATCAACCGCAATAAAAATTAATTTAAAAAAATGAAATTCGTAAACTGCACAAACATACCAATCAACATTTTTAATCAAGTGATAAAATAACGATTTAAATGTTTAAAATTCAATGAAAGTACTATTACACAAGTTATAAAATGCTCCGCTGTTCTTTTTTTTTTTTTTTTTTAGAATTGTTTTTATAATTTATTTTTTCATATATTTTCTTTTTATGGCTGAAGAATGAACTTCTGCGTTTCATTGACCACTTGCAGATGGACAAAAGCCAGAGGGACAAAGATAGCGATCTTTTGTTGTTGAGTGGAACCAGAGCCTTTAAACTTTAGGAGACTAGTCACACATTGAATGCACTGGAAGCATAACGAATGGGACAATAACATGAGAACCTGAATTGAGCGGAATGTGCGAGCGAAGAAAACTTGCAAGACCTATGTACTGTTATATATATATATATATATATATATATATATATATATATATATATATATATATATATATATATATATATATATATATATATATATATATATATATATATATATATATATATTCATTCCTCCCTCAGCCCACTGGCTTTAATGTTGACACCTTGAGATGCCATGAGACCTACATTCTGAACATCATGGCATAGAGTGCATCCCAGTTCCAGTTTTCCATGTCTGGCATATAACCATTCATTTTAGCTTTTAAACTGGTTCTATTGATCCTGTGTCCAGACAGAGGGATAATCAGCAGCCCAGCATCATGACCTGTTTGTTCTGAAGATCCTGCAGCTTCCACTTCATCTTCCTAACATGATGCCTCCTCACCCTGACTCTCATACTGATAGGAGGAACCACAGAGCTCTGTTAGGTAAAAGCACATCTTCTGAAGTTGGGATATTTTTCAAGAGGAATCACCTCAGATGTTGGACTAGATTTATATCAATGTCATTTGTGAATGTTAACTTCTCATTTTCAACAGTGGAGCTATAAAGGTTTAAAAAGGTTATCATTTTGGAGAAAGTATCATCAACATCAATATTTCCACTAAATAAGAGGCAAAAATCTAAATTGTTTGATGAAGGAAAAACCTCTGAGACTATGAGCCTGACAGCACCAAACAATTTTTTATATTAGACAATGAATTTAATTTCACACAATTATCTTGGTAGAAGCCATTTGTTTGTTAAATACTTAATCAAACATATTTACCGTGTTTGATGTTTGTTGTGATTGATGTATACTCACAAAGAACGAGGTAATTAGTCCAAGTTTGTCGTTTATTAAATGTACAGAAACTACAGCGGCTGTGATGCGCCAAGACAAAGGTAAAACAACCCGAACAGGTGATCAACTCTAAACCACTCGCACATTTTTACTCTCAGTCTCATCCTTTTAAACATATTCAGTCTTGAGCGAAGGTGAAGCAGACCGCTTCAGAATTAGTGAGGCCTGTTACCGATACTAGTATCTGTTAGAGGATCTATAACAACACGCTCTTTGGTCGTGTCCTCCCCCATCATCTAACAAGGAAGTGGCGTCACAGACCCAGCAGATTGCTGAGCAAGGTCCTAACATAGAGCAGTTTAATGCGAGCCAGAGATACCGTGCCAAATAGCTGACAGAATCTTTTCAAAATCCATCTTCATCCGTGGAAATTTAAGGCGTACCAATTTTAAAAACAGCAAGAGCATAAAGTACAGGGATTCATCTTTCCGATAAACGTCATATTGTCGCAATATGATTTATTTAACATTTTAAAACAAGAGGCGAAAGATTGTCGGAGCCGACTACATCCGGAGACAGCATACAGAAGAACAGATTTTGTCGCTTGAACGGATCTCCGGTGTCTGCTGGTTGATTCTATTCTAGTTGTAAACGGGCTTGAACTTCAAAGCTGACCATATTTTGAATATTTTGGAGCTAGCGAGCGCGCTTGCTGGCCGACGACATATTTATTAACATGGAGTTGAGAGTCGGAAACCGATACAGACTGGGCAGAAAGATTGGAAGCGGATCGTTTGGAGACATATACTTGGGTATGTTTTTGTCATTGAAACTTGTCTACTAGTCTGTGTCTGTATTAACAACAAGAGGAAAGTGTGAGGAAGTTGGTCAACTGGCTCCCTTTTTAGAGGTTCAGAAGGAGCTGGTGATAAGCGATCAGCTGTTGTGTTCTCTGTTAGCGTTAGCTGCTAGGCTAGTAGTTTCTGTAGCATTTCCATCTTCTATTTTGAAAATGTGTTTAGTAAGCGATTTATTTCGACTGTGCTTGGCTTAGAAGCTTATTTTCCGTTATAATATCAACCCGGTGTCCAAATGAAGGGTTCAAATTACTAGGAAAACTGTCAGCTGATTTGAATCTAAATGTTTTGTCCTCAGCTAGCTATGTAAAATCTGAAAGTTTTGGTTTGGTTCTTTTGCTTTGATTCACCTGAAACTCGTTTTAGAGCAGAATGATCGTTCAGTCCGAGCCTGTGAAGTGTTCGGGGACGGTTGCCTACATGTGTTTTTTAGTGGGTTTAAGTAGAACGAAAGTTTCCAGCTGGATCAAAAGGCTCAACGGATCTACTGTGGTTTCCTTCCAGTGAGTTTTATATCATATGTTTTACATTGTAAAATTTGTATCAAAAGGATGCTGTTTTACAGATGAGCCCAAAGATTTGTGTTTGATGGGAAGGCCCTCTGAGAACAAGCTGTCACAAACATGCTGTATAAATATAGCTTCATCTCTACTGGGTGAAATGTAGCCATCTTCTGTTAGCTAAGGCTGCTGACCAGCTACTGATTAAATAAGTTTTGTCAGATAAAATGTTGGATCCTTCTGGAAGTCAATGTTTTCATTTCTTCCACTATTTAATCTGGCTTTTAATGATAACATGATCATTGTTGTTTTCAAATGGATTGTGATGAAGGGGATTCAATCTGCACTGAGCTAGATTAAACCTACATTAAATCAGGAAATGCACATCTGTATGGTATTCTGGTTGGATGTAGTATGTCACTAGTTAACATAAACCATGCTGTAGCTCTTCCTTTGGGGCTTATATTGGAGCTTTAATCATAATTATTCACATCTCTGCTTTGAAAACCTCAGCTCTGGCCTCTAACAGTGTGACAGGCCTGGCTGTGAGGTGCTGTGGTTTCTAAATGTGAACCATCACCGAACTGGAACTGGTGGATGAGATGTAGACATAAAGGTGATTCTATGGATGTTTTCCAGTGTAAATGCTCAATTATTCCATCATGGAAGTATCTGAGTATGTTGTTGTTACATTTGTGCCAAAATATGTGCAACTCGTAAGAAAACGTTTTATAGTTTTGAATAGATTTTTTTTGTTTGTCTTTTTTAAATTACATTTGGATCAAAGACAAGAGATTGTGGTCTCCCTTCTCGGACTATATCAAGTGTTTACACTAGACTGTTGCTGTTAATCTTGTTTTTAATTTGATTTTACATTTATGGGACTAGTATTCTTTACCAAAATCTGTAGCATTTTTTGCTCCAGTTGTGGTTTGAAAAGTTTTCTACTAGAATCTTGTGCGCTTGTGTGACCTAACGAGGCTGTGTTGTGAAAGTGAACTCGCCTTGTTCAACTAAAACTCCCAGAGCGATGTTAAATGTCCTCACTTAGCAGCTGTGAATCCAGGAGAGGTCAGATTAATTAACTGGATCTGGCCTTTCTTCCACATGACCTGTTGTACAATCTGATGGCCAGAGCTGCCAGCCGCTTGCATAATCACTTAGTGTTTTTTGCCTTCACTCAGCTGTCCATCCTTTCCATTGAGTGGTTGATGACTAATGTGTTGTAACATTGTAAATGAGTCAGAGCAGTGTGTGGTTCTGTTAAATCGGTTAACCCTCCGCTGTCTGCAGTAGGAACAGGAGCAGTTTTTTGAACATTCGCGCTTCTGTTACGAGAAACAAGATCCTAATAAAAGGCATCCATGGCAGATGCCCCACCGTGATTCACTCATCATGTTTAAACCAAGTTTGTGTCGGTAACAGTGATGAATGTTTCAGAGACCTAAAGGCTTGTTCCTGTCCGGTCATTAGCAGGGTGGGCTCGGGTCACCCTGTTCACTCAGGTCTTCTACTCCTATGTGATTGGTGTTATCCATCATAGAGTATCAGGAGGTTATACATATGTTTTATATTTGTTTGAAAATATTCAGCAAGTGTACATGAGCTGTGTCAGAAGACACTTTTATAAAAAGACCAAAGAAACGTCCCGACCTAATCAGGATCAGACTGAAGTCCAAACCGCTTTGTTTCTTGTACTCATTGACATTAGGGTCACTTACAAGTACAGAAATATATTTGTTCTTTAAACACTAGCTGTGTTGTCTAATAACATTATTATGCAGGTATGAGATCAGCCCTTCTGCCTTTCTGTTTTTTTGTTTCACTGAATATATTTTGATACCAAGATGTCAGCTTTTAAGCAATCTAAATTCATATGCATGTCACTATCATGTTCTTTTAAGCCTACTTTTAAATAACTGAACATTTATTGGAAATAAATTGTATACATAACAGTAATTTAAAGGTTGTCAAATGTGTCAGTGTTTTAGTCCACTATATGTTGAAAAACACAAACAAAATGTCTTTTTTTTTTGTTGTTGTCAAATGAAAACAGAAAAATCTGATTTCATGATTACTGGTAATTGCAGCAGTCCTGAATGACTGAGGGTCAAGAAAAGCCACTAGTGTAGTGTTGTTTACCACCAAACGCTCCTTCTCGCTCATAAATGATGTTTAGTTTCATGTCATGATGGAACAGGATGGACATTGTGATGAGTCTGTAAGCTGGTTATGTTCTGCTGCAGGGTGTTATAAAACGCTACCTGTCTGACAAGAAAACAGAGACTTGTTTAACAGATACTGTTGGTGATATCACATCAGTCAAATGAGAACGCTCCATTCATGTATGCTAACAGGGAGGGGCATATTTACAAGCAAACTTAACACAAAGATTGTTTAAACTGACGGACCAAAAGTTACTTGGAACGGCTCAAACTGCGTGTTGTTGGTGATTCAGTCATCAAACTTATGACACATTTTTGCACGGCCCGTCTGCTGACATGTTGGTGGTTTGGCTGACGTCACACCAGGCGTCATCTCACGGCTGAATGTTTGTTTGTCTTTGTGATTTCTAATAGCAGCGGAGGTGATGCTCTTATACAAGTCACAGTATATTTGCATGTTTCTGCGGCACTTCCTGGTGAGGCCTCATGAAATAATAGTCCACAGAGATGTGTCTGAACATGTTGCACCAGCAGCACGGCAGGAAAACACACCCTGCACACAACGCGAACACTTTGGCATATCAGGAACAGTCCTCCATGAGGGAGGGAGTGCTGCATTCCCCAGAAAGATCTGTTCAGACAAATCCCATTCCAGAGAGAACACACTGTAAAACACCCGCTTGATTCAGATGTTTCTGTTGGAATAGATTCTTTATTTAATGCAACTGGGAGTCAGGTGGGTTGTGTTGAAGAATATCCTTTTTAACTTCTCTGACACCTACGGCCCAATGAGTCTTATGTAAATGGCTTTAAAAACAAACACAGAACACATTAAATCTGAACTTTGGTCATTTATGTAATGCATAAAATCCCATGTGCTGTAATTTCCCTCCATGCTTTGGTTTGCTGAAGTGTCGGTTGCATGTTTAGAGCCCGCTCCTCCATGCTAGCCGCCGTGCGGGGGAGCCTTGGCCCCGCCCTGCTGGGTGCCGGGTGCCAGATGACGTACAGAGAAATCAATGATGTTCCATCAGAGCTGCTGTTAAACTCTTTCTGCTATGAGACGGTGTGTTCACACATGTGAGCGGGAGTAATGGGATTACGTAAGGTGGTGTCTGGTTTCTGTGGGGGGTGGGGGGCATTAGCTGGACTCCATTACCGTGTTTAGGAAGAAAGCAACCTCAGCACTTAAACATGTCAGTTTTGAAGTCATTTCCCAGAATCCCTTCATGTGTGAGCAAAATAGATGAAAATCTATTTATGTCCGTCATAAAATGATGCTGGACGTCCACTAAGGAGTGGTGAATTGGAACTTTGGACTTGCATTTGACAGATTTAGCTAGCATTCTTAATTCTCTCTGTCCATAAACTGAGCAGCTTCACATCAACCAACTTTTAAAGGATTTCTGTATTTGCTCAAATGTTTTCCATACATTAGTAACAGCAGGTTATTACAGAGAAATGGAGGTCTGTAGCTGCTGCTAGCATGCCGGTCTCATTGTTTCTGAGATAAGTAGATAGAGCTCTAGTGTTCAGGCTCTTTGACTGATTCCCTAGCTCCATCCAACTAAACCTTGTCTGTCTGTCTAGGTACTGATATCTCAGTGGGAGAAGAGGTGGCCATCAAGCTGGAATGTGTGAAGACTAAACACCCACAACTCCACATCGAAAGCAAGATCTACAAGATGATGCAAGGCGGAGGTATCACACTCCCAAATCCACCACATACATACTCGTCCATCACCAAACGTATCAATATTGCAGTTGCATAACAGCTCACACTAACTCCGTCATCACTTCCAAAGAAGATATTTGGCTCGTCAAACTTAGTAAACTAGTTTCAGGGAATTAAAGTGACGAGCAGTCGGTCAACCCAGGGATCGAAACGTTTCCATGCCCCCATAGCAAACCTGCAGGCAGTGCTACAAAATATGTAAAGACACATCAGCTTTTACGATGTCTTTTTACTTCTCTATTCAGTAATTCTTAGGTTAGTTCAGCACATTTGTTCTGAGTGTAGTTGGCTGAGTTGCTAAGGTTTCCCGCAGCAGAGTTATTTAAGGTTTCCCGCAGCAGAGTGCCCCACAGCAGGCCTACTGGACGGATCCTTTTCTCTGGTCAGAAACTTGTTCATCCTGCAGTAACTACACTACTCTAACGAGCAAAGCAACTTAGTACATTTGACTGGTAACTAATCAGAAAGATGAAAATTGCAAGTAACATTTCAATAAATTATTTTAACATATTTTACATATTTTCTATTTAAATTCAAAAATACTTTATTAATCCCAAAGGGAAATTAAATGTTGTTGTAATTAATTAATTCTTCAAAGTGTATGATAATATTAAAATAATAACGATTGAAATAATAAAAAAAGATTTTATGATTTTTTTTCTGAATAAAAAATGTATAAGGTTTATTTTTTACATTTTTATTCCTCATCTCTAGCTTTGAGTCCTCCTAGCGCCCCCCAGTGGCCACCCAGGGGTCAGCAACTCCCACTTTGAAAGTCACTCCTAACCAGTTCAGCTCATGTAGAAGATTTGACTGACCCAACTGGTTTTAGTGACTCTTTGTCTTTAGTTGAGCTAAAGATTCTTTAAGTGGTAATTAATAAAAAACATTCTTTTCTACCAAACTGCACCAGATCAGAAGTTATTTTGAAGTTATTTAGTGGGAAAGAAAATCATTTTATAATAATCTAGTTATCAAGTTTTCAGATTAGCCACAACCAATCACAGCCAAGCAATTATTTGAAGAATTCCCAGGATTAATGAAATAAATGAGCACAAATGGTGAGTCTGTATTTTCCATAATATAAATGTGTGTTCTACTCCAACTAAATACTAAAATGATGAATGAGATGTTGTTTATGTAACCTATATTACATTTTAGGAATATTAGGATCATTAAAGAAATAATCCAAGTTAGATTTAATCCAAATGATTCTTAAACTAGGTTCGGAGGAAGTGGCAAATTGTAAAACACAGAGACAACCAGATGGTGCAAAATTGGTGAATTGTGTTAATATTTACAATATATACAGGTTAGTCAACAGTTAATGAATTCCAGAAGGGTTCCTTAATCCAAGGAAGGCAACAGTTCTTGCTGACGGTGAAAGGGAAAAACGAAAAAATAATAATCCAGTTCTATCAGAGTGAAGATTGTTTGGCCGAAATCTCTACTCTACTCTATTCAAACCACAGAAGTAGCTATTAAAACAACTTGTCTTGGTTTTGTTGACCCTTGATACTGAAATCTAAATGAACATACCGACGGATTCCTCAGACTGAACATTTGATACTGTTTAATGGTTCCTTTCTATCACAATACCAGATAATTACCATTCCCTGTACTTTCAGTGGGGATTCCAACCATAAAGTGGTGTGGTGCTGAGGGAGACTATAATGTGATGGTGATGGAGCTGCTGGGGCCCAGTCTGGAGGACCTGTTCAACTTCTGCTCTCGGAAGTTCAGTCTGAAGACCGTCCTCCTGCTTGCTGACCAGATGGTGAGAGAAAGTGCTGTGACCTTTACTTGAGCCTTAGATGTTCTCAGTTATGTAAGTGTGTTGGGTGGAAAGCTGCAGCTGCAAGACTTGAAGGTGTCTTCAGGTGTGTTTGCTGCTGTCTGTCCTGTGGTGTTTAGTTATTAATGTGAATGTCACTTGCCTTTCTAGATCAGCCGGATTGAATACATCCACTCCAAGAACTTCATCCACCGAGACGTGAAGCCGGACAACTTCCTGATGGGGCTGGGCAAGAAGGGCAACCTGGTCTACATCATCGACTTCGGTCTGGCTAAGAAGTACCGCGACGCTCGCACGCACCAGCACATCCCCTACCGCGAGAACAAGAACCTGACCGGCACCGCCCGCTACGCCTCCATAAACACACACCTTGGCATTGGTGAGACATGTGGTGATGGCTGCTGATGTCGCTGCAGTGCGCTACCCCCTGCTGACCCCACCTTGTCTTTGTCTTCAGAACAATCCAGACGGGATGACTTGGAGTCTCTGGGCTACGTCCTGATGTACTTCAACCTGGGCTCTCTTCCCTGGCAAGGCCTCAAAGCTGCCACCAAGAGGCAGAAGTACGAACGCATCAGTGAGAAGAAGATGTCCACTCCCATTGAGGTCTTGTGTAAAGGCTACCCCTGTAAGCTAAGCTGCTAACATGTCTTTCAGGGCTTTTCTTATTGCCATAACTACAGAAGTGCCTGATGTCCTGATCTTTCTCTCTCCACTTTAGCTGAGTTTGCCACATACTTGAACTTTTGCCGCTCTCTGCGCTTTGACGACAAGCCCGACTACTCCTACCTCCGCCAGCTCTTCAGGAACCTCTTCCACAGACAGGGCTTCTCCTACGACTACGTCTTTGATTGGAACATGCTCAAATTTGTAAGTTGTGTTGATACACAGTTGAAATTCAGTCCAAAATAAACGATGAATAGGGTTTCAGTTGTTGTTTTAAAGCGAGGCAGTATGATGTCAAATCAACTTTTTTGACCTTTGTGTCATGTTTTAATATTTCCTCATAAAAAACATAGCTGAAGGGTTGATAGAGGAGCCAGGTTGTGACGACTTCCTGAAGGCAGAGTTTCAGAAAGAGCAAGAGACAGACAATCAATTTTATTGTGGTAAACTTTTAGGTTTTTTACAATATAAAACCTAAAAGTGTTTAACTAGTCATTAACAAATCTGCTCCTGATTGTATTTTAGGTTCCAGGTCTTTACGTCATATTCGATATGTACAAAATTTTTATTACAACTGAAGGTAACATAAATGGCATTATGCACCTGGAAAACATCTAATCTAAACATCTAATTGCCCCTTTAATCAATGTACTTGAATCATTCAGTAATTTATTACGGCTATATCTGCAAGAGTAAAGGAAAGAATTGCATAATAATAATGCAATAATCTGTTCAGTGATCTAATATCCTGCTTTGGTGTAAAGCCGAAGTAACATTAGTTCCTTTCCGGCTCTGCATGTGGGCACCCCATCCAGATTATATGCAGGCCAACTGTTGCTATAGAAACAGCTACACTACCTGGAGGTGACTGTGGGGCTGTGTTGTGTGTCAGGGTGCCAACAGGGCCGTGGAGGACGCTGAGAGGGAGCGCCGGGAGCGCGAGGAGAGGCTGAGGCACAGCAGGAACCCCGGGGCCAGAGGCATGGCTTCTGCTTCAGGCAGAGTCAGGGCAGCTCAGGACGCCGCAGCCCCCTCCCCACTCAACCCTGCTTCACACACAGGTCAGAGCGCCGCCTGTCCATCAGTGAGACACTTTTACAGCCTTTCCAGGCCGAAGGCGGCTTCAGAAGAACTACATGGTGACTGACACTTGGCTCTCTTTGTTGTTTAGGTATGGAGAAGGAGAGGAAGGTGAGCATGCGTCTTCATCGTGGAGCACCTGTCAACATCTCCTCATCAGACCTGACCGGACGTCAGGACACGTCTCGCATGTCCACCTCACAGGTACTTCCCTCAGTAGCCAGAATAAAGAGTTAATATGTCAGAATCAAGTCGGTGAAAAGAAAAGTCGACATGAGAGGAAACACGAGTTCATCTACCACAAAGAGGAAGCAGCGACAGAGAACAGAACATTGTGTCAGAACTTCCCTTTTCTTTTGTCCCACATCATGTTTTTTCTACTTAACCAATCAGAACGACCAGGAAACCACAGCAGTTCAGTAACTGGTGGCATTCTGCTAACTGGGAGCTGTGGGCGTACTGGACTGTTGGTTTGTTCTCCTTTATAGCTTCAGCCTCCACCGTTCTTCTTTAAGCACAGCTGTAACATTCAGTGAGTGAGCAGAGCAGAGCAGAGCAGAGCAGAGCTGTGCTGCCTGGACTGGTGAAGCATCAGGACTTTATACATTAGATTGTATTTTCCCTCAGGTTTGACCAGGATGCTGTTTATATTTATAAAAGCAAACAGATTAAAAGGCCACAATCACTGGAAACCTATTAAAATCTCTTTTAAATAATATAAAATTAAAACCAATCTGATTGTTTCAGACAGTATAGCTGTGCTAAAGAGGAAAATAATATGGAATATGGATATGAAATGCTTTGTGTAGGAACATTAAAGGGACTAAGTTGATACAGCAGGCTTAGTTGGCTCATTCTATTTGTTTCTGTAGTGATGTGAAGCTGCAGATTCAGAAACATTTTGCACATTTCTTTATTAATTTTAACTTGAAATATGAAATAAATCTGAAAGAATAGGTATCAGAAACATTGGCTGCAGCCGATTTTCATTTTTCAGATTTCCATGTTTTACAAAGTGAAAGTATCTAATCATGTGGTTAATGTATTACATTTAAAATCTTTTGGGATTCATCAAATGTATTATGTCAGGACTCTTAAACAACTTTACTTTTTAAAACATATTCTTGTAGTAAAATCTGAGCGTCCATGATTCAATGGAGAATAAGGCAGTCACTTTTTGTAAAATGAAAATTCTTCACATATGAAGTTAAATTTGAAAGTTGAAATGTAATATCCGCTCTGTTTTTGTTGATTCTTTTCAGAACGTGTCTTTCATCTATTCATGTGTGACGAAATGTAGACAAAGCAAACTGTTTGTGGGTTCTAGTTCTGACTGTGTGTGTTCTGCTGGGCTCCATCGGGTCTTTCCCTCTCGACCCAGAACACACTCTTCCTGCTGCTCAGTGTTAACATCATTCTGCAGGGTTTCCCTCCTAGAGTTGCTGTGAAGCATCATATTCCATGTTTTTCGTATGTCCAGTCCCTGAAGCTGCAGTGTAATCTGCTGTCTGTGATTCCACACAGAATGTTCAGTTCTCTCTGACTTCCACTTTCTGCAGGTGTTTATTCCTTAGAGCTACTTTGCAAAACCCCTCTTTATAAATCCCAGCCACTCTTTTGGGTGAAAATGCCCAGTGGATTTTTTTTTACAATATAAAACCTAAAAGTGTTTAACTAGTCATTAACAAATCTGCTCCTGATTGTGTTTTAGGTTCCAGGTCTTTATGAGCTGCTGATGTGTTTAATCTTCCTGTTTCCAGGCTCTGTCCCGGGTTACACCAAGCGGCCTCCAGTCTGCGGCTCCGCGGTGAAACAGCCCTACATCCTCTGAGGACGCCTTGACATGCATCACCTGCAGCACACACACTCTCACACACATGCTCACATAGATTACCAGGACTCTCAAACGACCCAGAACTGCTCACCAATGCACCAGGTTCTGCCTGCGCATCTATTCACTTCTCAGGAGAAGAGATGCACAGTCAGCAGGTTGTGTATGTGTGTGTGAGAGAGGGAGAGAGAGACGGGCAGGTGGAGACCAGTTTGGTTGCCTTAACAACCATCTTGGCAAACTTGAAGCCACAGCAACCCTTCTTCCTCGCTCGTGGAAGATGTGAAAACTCCTCCTCCTCGATGCTGTTGATGAAGCCATTGATTCACTTTTCTCTGGCCTAATGTTTTTTTTTTCTCCCAACTTTTGATTTTACTTGTTTTTAATCTTTTTAGCAGAAAAAAACATCAACACCAGCTGATCAGCATGAAAACGGGGAATGCAGCGTTTGTTCAATGTTAACCTGTTGGATTTACTTTGATTTGGGTCAGATGGAGAGTCGCTCCATCACGGCAGTGTTTGAGCACAGTGCCTAAACTCTGTGTCGTGTAAAATACTTTGAACCCTGCAGTCCACACCTCCTTATTTACTTCTTTTGATGTGAATGAGACGTTTAGATAGAATAAGAATGGGGGGGATGGAGGCTGTTGTACGAGTTGTGTCCATGTCCTCAGGTCTGTTGGAATATGGTAAACATGCAGCACACTTAGTTAGTGTTCAGGTTATGAGTGGCGTGGGAAAAGCTGTGAATGGAAGAGTGAGTCAGGAGCTCAGTCTGTCCACACCCAACTTCTTTCTTTCTAACACTAGTGCATAGTGACGTGGCTTTTGTGTGTATTTGTGTGGTTGTGTCTTAGGGGTTTCCATGCTCACAGGTGGGATAAACTTGTTGATTTCTTTTTATATAAATATATATATGAAAGTAAACATTTTTGTAAGCTTTTACGTCCACAGCATCTTCAGCCTGATCCTTGGACCTCATGTCCCTCTGCTTCCACCCTGAGTCCTTTTTTCATTTCTCCAAAGCACAGCTTGTCCATTTTCTAAATAAACTTCACCATCAGAAGCCGTCTGAAAGGACAGTTTGTCAAGACTTTGGACCCTTGTTTTCACTCTGCTGTAGCTGATCTCATAGAACCTTTAAACAGTGCAATGTGTTGGGGAAAGTATGAGAAATATGAACCAACGAATCTTTTCTCCCTGTTTTCAGGATCTGATGGAGGAACAGTTTTAATTGCTAATGTCCAACTAAATTAATTTGAAGTTCTTGTAAAAAGCAGTTTTAGTCTGTGATGCTACTAACCAACCCGTATTGTAATGTACAATATTTGACTTTGCTGATGAGAAGAGTGTCGAAATGTTTCAGTCGGGTTTAAACCCGACTGGGTAAACTTTGGGATTTTCATGTGGGATAAATAATTTGACAACGCTTCAGTACTTAATAGTTTAGAATCAAACTCTGCAGAGCGTGCGGCGTCAGATGGCTCCACTCTCTTGTTTACATAGAAAATGGACGGGTTTTGCTTCAAGGCCAGCATCCTGGAAGCAGAGGGGGTTTCTAGGAGCTGTGGACTGAGTGCTGCATAGTGGAAGTTGGCTCCAGCCTTCAGGCTCCTCCTGGGGATCTGATCTAAAGTAGGAACTCCTTGATGTGATAGACTGATGAGAAGTATTTGTAGGCCATTTTCTGTAGTCGATGTGGGAATGGGTTGTAGTTGTACCTTGTACATGTTCCTTGGTTCTGTTGTGTATAGGATGCGCCTGTTTACCACGTCCTGGTGAGCTACTGTAGGCTTCTGGACGAGCTGTTGATAGAGGGACTGGGAATGCTTCACTACATTAGGGTTCCTGTGAAGGAACCTTTTCTTTTCTTGGAAAATGTATTTCACTTGTTGACTTGGGAAAAACTAAAGCGATAGAATAACTTGTGTGTCTCACTGATGATGGCTATGATAAATGCAAGAACACGTTTCCATGGAAGGGGTTTTCTGTCGCGTTTCTCATTCTGTCACCAGTCCTAGAAGCTCGTAGGTGTGTTCTGGACTCAGGTCCCACATCTTATACTGTGGATTCATGGGATTTTTTTCCTTTCACTCCCATCTTAACACTTCTGCTCTTCAGTTGTAATGCCACTGTATTTGTGTATTTTAAAATTGTGTAAATAAATTAAAAAGTACTTGTATGTGTGGATGCTTGATTTGATGACCTGCAGTTGGAATTTCTAATTAGAGGATCAAACTTGGTATTGATTAGTTTGATTATAGGATTATGTATTCTCAACATTAATGTTGAGAAATGGGCAAATTAGGAAATTATCCTGCACTAAACTTAGCCTAGCATATGTAGCATCAGACAGTTCATGAGCTGATCTGCACAGAACTTTCATGATGTCCACTGATCACTGTAAACTGTACAGAAATTAGCTTAGCACAGGGGTCCCCAAAGTCAGTCCTGGCGGGCCGGCATCCTGCATGTTTTAGTTCTCTCCCTGGTGGTAGAAACAACCTCAGCTCATCAGTGTTCCTGGTAGGCCTCTAACCAGCCATCATTTGATCCAGGTGCATTAAACCAGGGAAAGAACTAAAACATGCAGGATGCCGGGCCTTGAGGACCGACTTTGGACACCACTGGCTTAGCAGGTGGTAAGCTGCTTTCTGGGAGGATTATTGTTGTTACAAAAAAAAGTTGAAGCTGCTCTTAATGTATGTATCCTATATTTAACCAAAAAATAACTTGAGATTGAAAACCTCTTTCTGAGAGTGACCTGGTGAAAAACAACAAATCCAGATACACAAAACACAACCAATGACATTGTGTAGGAAGTAAACAGATGGACAGTAGGAGACCAGTGTAAAGATGCTCCCATGAGCCCTGTTATGTACCAGCACACAAAACTCATGCAGTCCACGTGTGGTGTTGCTTTTGGTTCTATCAATGATCACATGTCATCTTTAATCCAGCTAATCTGGTAGAAATCTGTGGGTATCCCAACTGGATGGAGAGCCAGGTCCCAGTGCAGAATGTGATGAGGAAGTAGCTCAAAGATTCTCCAAAAAAAAAAAAAACAGCTGGAGACAGAAGAAGACAATCTGATTATCTGCCAGCTCCAAGAAGAGAAAACTGGGCCAGAAATGAACAGAGTGGAAGACTGAAGCTGTAGAGAAGCAACACTGAATGCAGTCTGCTGACACATCCCAACTGTTTACTATCTAAGCTATTAAGTAATTGTGTGTTAAAAAAAAAAAAGAAAGAAAAAACGAACAAAAATCACTTGGCAAAAAATTTGCCGATGTCATTTAGAGTAGTGGTAAGGTAATTTAACCACTGGGTGGCGCTGTTTAACCATCTTTGTTGGTGCAGTGATAGAACTGTTACACAACAGGTCGTAGTGACCTTCCTGGAAGATGTTTAAGAGCAGAACAACTGCAATAGGCCAAACAGCAACAATGAAAATAATAATTCATGGTATGCTGTTTTTTTGTTGTCTCTGCTGACCTTTATTTGAAAGTGGGTTATGTGAAAGAGTAAATACACGCAGCAAAGGTCAAAAGGCCGCGACTCAAACTTGTGATGGCCGTGTAGAGGACTAAGACCTTTGTACCTGGGTCGCGCCACCACAACAATAAATACATATGTTTGAATTTATTGTGCTGTAAGTAGAGATCTATTCTGGTATGAAAGTAGTTTAGCGCTGAGTCTGCTCATGTTTCCTGTAGAAGGATGTGGGAGACAGACTGAACACCAGCAACCGCTGAACCAACCCTGAAGCTCCAGCTCAAAGCTGGGTTTATTTCCTTCATGTTAAGACATCAGTCGCAGAAATGCAGGGAGCAGCAACAAGAAAACAACATGCAACAACAGCTGCAGAGGTACAAATGCCACAGTGGGATGGATTTCTAAGGAGTTGATGACGTTTTTGCACCTTTTGGGAGATGCCCGTCTTATTTCATATCAAAACCAAACAATTTGGTTGAAGGAAATAATTTCTGTCTAAATCCAGAGGTGGGTAGTAACTAGTTACATTTACTTAGATACGCTTGAGTAACATTCTTGAAAGCAACTTCTGGGACTTTTCACTTTTACTTGAGCTATACTATTATGAAGTATTGCTTCTCTTATTGAATTAAGTCTCTGGCTATTCCAGTCACTGTTTTAGAAAAGTATTTATTCTGCCTGAATCTTTAATTTTGTGATAATGTTATTTATTAAATCTTTAAAAAATTGACAAATCAAATGAAGTTTATTTGTGAAACACATTTCAGCAATAAGGCACTTTAAAGTTATTTACATCATAAAAACACAACACAGAATCCTAGTATGAAACAAGCAATAAACATTATATTTTATCAAATATCATATCATCAAAATCATAAATACACATCAAATATTTTGGCCAACATGGTTCAAAGCAACTCTAAACAGGTGAGATTTTAGTCTTGATTTAAAGGAACTTGGTGTTTTGGCTGTTTTGCAGCTTTCTGGAGGTTTGTTCCAGATTTGTGGTGCGTAGAAGCTGAATGCTACTTCTCCATGTTTGGTTCTGTTTCTGGATGCCGAGCAGAACCAGAACCAGAAGAGATCTGGAAGGTTGATACATCAGCAGATCTTTAATGTATTGTGGTGCTAAAATGTTCAGTGATTTTTAAATTAGCAACAGTATTCTAAAGTCTGTTCTTTCAGTGAAGGACTGTAGAACTGGGTGATGTTCTCCATCTTCCTGGTTTTAGTCAGACCACCAGCAGCAGCGTTCCTGGATCAGCTGCAGTTGGAGGATTGATTTGTTAGTCAGACCTGTGAAGATGCTGCTGCAGTAATTAAATGCGACTAAAGATAAACGCCAGGATGAATTTGTGTAAATGTCATTTATATAAGAGTCAGTCAGATGTTATATTTAATTTCTCAGTACTTTCTTCTTTTCTTCTTTTTACCAAATACTTTTGTACTCTTACTCGAGTCTCTCTCTCTTTTTTTTTCTTTGGACAGATACTTGTTATTTTGAATCAGAGTGCTGCTGTTACTCTAAATCTATCAGGGGTCTAAATAATTCGTTGCTAGCAGGTGGTGCTTTGTCTTCAGGGACATTTTGTCAACACAGCCTCTGACGGCTCAGATGTCTATCAGCTCTGGCTGTGTGGGCGCCGTCCGTCTGCAGCTAGAATCCCTCCGAACTGTCCGGGAACTCGGTGCATTCAATGTGATGCGCAGGCCACAGAAAACAAAGCCTATAAATAGCACGTATGAGTTGATGCGCTTCCTCTTGGTGGAGTCAGTTTGAGGGGTAGGGGGAGGGGGTGGGTGTGGAGAAGGGGGGCATTAGGACCCAGCAGCAGCTCGGTCTGCCCGGCTCTGACGCTCTGCGGGCAGACGTGCAGGTTGGAACGCCGCGCAGGTGCTGAGACTGGATGAGGGACGACTCCCGGCTGTATCATCCGGTAAGGCGCTCAGCAGACACACATCTTCCTGTTTCACATCAGCGGTAGTCCAATGACTGTCACAGCTGGACGAGATGCGACTATTACCGTAATTATCATGTGGCATTTTTAATTCCGAAATTCATCATGTCGCGGGGATGCGTGACTTTTTCCTCGGTCTTTTAGAGGCGATCTAATTCTGCAGGAAATGATTGCAGCAGCTTCCAGGATGAAGGTGTAAGCCTGCTGCGGCGAGAGGAGCGAAGGTAGATCAGAACGCTCTGAAGTTAGGAGGTGTTGGTTTCATCTGGGAAGCTTTTATTTTGAAAATGTCAAGATTCTGTCCTCACCGTTATCATTTCTGTTAAAGTTAGGGATGTAAATATGCAGAGAGGTAAAATATTAGTAGAGCTAATATGTCGATGTACCGGGGATGAATCGATAGGAGTTAAATTGCAAAACGGTTTTATCTTCAAAGGTTTATCTGGCTCGAATTGATGAAGGATTCTGTTTGAGTTAAGATCAAATTCTATTTCGTTTTTTACTTTTAGCATCATCAGCTCACAACTAAGTTCTTTTCATTCAATACTCTCCATCCATCCATCCATCCATCCATCCATCCATCCATCCATCCATCCATCCATCCATCCATCCATCCATCAAATGTTAATATTGAGTAAATTTGATCTGTGATTACAAAATGCCATTTTCAAATGCTAATTCTATTTATTAGTGAAAACATAAATGAACCTGACCAGTGGATTCATCAGGTGTCTTGTTGTTGTGGCTGTTGGCCCTTCTGGTATTGTGTGGCTCATTATTCCGCTGCATGAGCAAAGTGAACTGAAGGTCACAAACTGACGTCTGGACATGGTGAGAAATAAGGAAACCACAGGCCTCCAATGTGAAGAGAGTTTTAGCAAGACTGATGTGCTACATCAGGCCCCAGTGTAGGGTGTGGTTCCAAAATTCTGTAAAAAAAACAACAAAAAAACAAACTTTTTTCTTGGAAATACATTTGTGCAACAGCCACATTAAAAAATATTAATAAATAATGACCTTTTGGAAGAATCTGTGTTTTTGAGACATGGGTCAGAGTCTTTCTAGCTTGTTACGTCAGATTCCCATCAGAAACGTGTTACCCGGAGACACTGGCTGCTGGATGTTTGGCTTCACCAATCAGGCATTTCTACTGCGCAGCTCATTTCATCTGTTTCCTCAGGTTGTAAATCAGGTGATGGGGCCTCCGGCAACAAGATCACAGTCAAAACAGTGTCTTTATAGTCTTTATTTGTAGAGGCTTGAAGATTAAAAAGAATCCTTTGGGAATTAAAGAACAACTATTCAATACGTAGTAGCGTTAGGATTCTGTAAGGCTAGGTGGCTGTGTTGCAGCGCTGCAGAGCTTGAGGGAGCATATAAATAACAGGTGGGGTGAGGGGGATGTGAAGGATGAAGTTGCCCATTACAAAGCGTAATAGGATGAGGCAGAACTGTAAATTTTACTTGTTGATCTTCTGGTGCTGCTTGTTTGTGGAGGTCAAGAGAGGACGTCTTAGAGATGAGTCTTCAAATGAAATGCTTTCTGCATATTTTAGTCTTTTCCTCCATAAGCATAAGTGTTATGTTAATTATTCAAGAGTAATTGGAAATATTTTCTTTGCTGTTGTGTAATATTTGTTACTAGTAAGGCTTTCAGCTTTTAAAGACTGGAAAACAGCAGTAAAAGACAATTAGTGGCTTTAAGGTCAAGTGTCAAACCTAGACAGTTACAAACCCATTCTTTCATCGTTTCACCCCATAGACGGTGAATGCTGTATACTGATGTAGTAAGGATGGGAACACTACATTTCATTCATTACATTACTGACTCCATGTAAAGGTTGGGGTAGCAACAGGAGGGGCATGGTAACCCAGGGCTCCCTGGTTTACAGCAGCATTACCCTCTTAATGTAAAGGGAAAAACAATGACCTCCCTCCAATCCTACCTACCTACCTACCTACCTACCTACCTACCCCTCCCTTTTTATTTGTTCAATTATGTTATAGTTAAGTTCTATTCAAAGTTATGAGATACTTTCATTTAACGTTCTATGAAGCCTACTTGGAGGACTTCCGGGTTGAGCTGTATGATTTTATTTTTTGAGCTTACACTTCCTGTCTAACGCTGTTGCATAGCAGTCAGCTTGTTTATCCCAGCAGTTATTTTCCCCCCTTTGTTTTATATTGGCAGCCACTCTGAAGAGTCAGAAGGTTTGTTGATTGTAAAAAGTATTACTATACACGTGTATTTTGTTCTGTTAATATATTGTTTTTTTGTGATAAACTTAAAATAGCACTTGAATAAGAATATAAAATAATCAATTGCACACATATTACATGTTTTAGCTCTAAAGCGTCTGCAGCTAACGCGCTAACGGTTGATGTCTTAGAAGCTAACGGTTAAGATCACATTGAGTTACAAAAATGGATGGCTTTATCAATGAGCTACAAACAGAAACCAATTAAATTAGAACTTTAATGCATCAAAGAGGTACAAGAATTAAAGAACAACACCGAGTGCAAAGAGAAAATGTTGTCTGAACTTAAAATGTGTTCTCCATCTATATGATCGTTGCCCCGGTGCTCTGAGCGCCCTCCTGTGTTAGCAGAGAAAGTTATAGTCTACCATAAAGAAAAATAATTAAAACGAAGAAAAGGGCTAATTGTCCTTTTGTCCTAACAATGGAAAGGGCTAATCAGACTCAGAGCATCAAGAGAAAGCTTCAAGTCTGATTTGTCAGAGCAAGAGTTATGTGCAGTGGCAGACAATATTGAAAATGGATTAACAACAATGAAATTGTACAGTGAAACAAGGGAGCATAGTACTCCATCTCCTGACCTAAGATGCAGAAAACTTTATGAAAATACTATGTGAACGTATAACAGCAACAGAAGATTTTGATGTAGATGGAAAAAAGCAGCGTCTTTATCAGCTATTTTCACATGAGTTTGCTTGCGCTGTATGGTACTGCCTCTGTCAAGTGTTAGTATGCAGTCTGACATTTCAAGTATTGTAGCCAAAAGGACTGATGCATCTGTAGAGTTAGCTGCAAAGGAATCAGTTTTTGAGTTTATCCAGAAGGAGATCAAACACAAGGAAAAAATGAGAGAAATGAAGGAGCAACACAGAAGGGAATTAATGTACAAAAATCAGAATGTCAGCGTTAAGGGGCAGAAAAGGAAATGCAAGAAGCTCGTGCAAAATTCAAGATACATGGTGAAAAAATGTACATAAATATGGACAATCCGGAGATTCAACAGAATAACATGCTGTTGACCGCCTTGCTGTTTATGAATAAACACCCCCTAGTAGCTTACTCCTTACATTGATACCCCAAAGAAATGTCTAATACCACCAATCCTAATGAAAATTATTCAAACTTTCAGGTCTAATGGAATGGCTGGCCTTTTTCACCTCACTTGTGAACTGCAAAGGCATATCATCTGGTGATGAGCTTCACCTGCTGAAAATGTATGTCACAGGCCCGGGCAAATATTTTGCCCTTGGAAAAGAAGCACACATATGTTAAGGATAATAAAGCATCTTATGGATACTTTAAAGTGGGACATAACATCAAGGATTGTTGCCGTGGCCACTCATGTGACATTTGTAAAGGAAAGCATCCAACTTGTCTACATGATGACATTGCAAAGGAAAGGTTTCTTGGCCTTATCAACACAGTTTCAAACACTTCAGATGAAACCACAGCAGCTACAGCTCTCAACATTACGAAGGTGGGTCTGTCAAGTAACATTTCATTGATTGTTTTTGTATGGTATCTAAAAGTCAGAACTTATTTAAAGAGCACTATATACACAAAGAAATAGCACATTTGTCTGAAGGAGTAAACAACCAGCAACAAGCAGTCACTCCAAGCTAAAAGTGGTTATGACACAGACATTTTCATTAACTTTCCCTCTTCATGCAGTAAAGACTCCATATCAGTTCATTATGACAATATACCGTATTTTCCGCACTATAAGGCGCACCTAAAAACCTTCAATTTCCTCAAAAGCCGACAGTGCGCCTTATAATCCGGTGCGCCTTATATATGGACGAATATTGAGCCACAACAGGTCTAGCAACTACGGTAAGCAGCCGCCGACTTTATTTTTGCCCATAGAAGAAGCGCGCGGTGCATGCTGGGATAGTTGTCAGAACGCTGGTTTGTTAATAAAGTTTGATAATACGTTTAAAGCCAGGGGGGTGGAGGGGAGGGGAAAGAGAGACAGAGACTGCGGCGGCAGCGTGTCGGTTGGTCTGTGTTACCCAGAAAGCAGTTGGGCACAATATCGCAACACCAACACCATGAGTGAGACAATGACTGGGGCAGCCTATTATATAAAGTATTTGGGGGGGGAGGACTACTTCTTTACAAATGTGGATGTGTAATAATAGAGTACGGAACAAATTGGCAACCCAAACTGTAGCATCTATTCTATGCGCCTTCTAGTGCGGAAAATACGGTACCCACCAGTGACGCAGCAAAACAATGGACCTTACCACAAGGGCCGCGTTTCATTGGTTAATGCCCATTTCACGTCACAGCGCAGCTACCACGTGCTTGACCGTCTCACAAACAAGCTACAGTAATAAACACAAGCTAATGTACATTGTGGACTAGCAGACCGGCAGAAAGTTTTTGCGTCAGGACTCGAAAAAGAATGGTTCTCCACTGTCAGTGGGGTATCTGCACAGGCGATGTCAGGTATCCTGATCGTATTTGTGGAACTAAAATTCAGATTTCCAAAATCTGAAACGGAATGCCTTGCTTGGATCAAAGCTTGTCACAAGCTTGTGCACGACCCGCATTTGCAACTCAACTGTCATAGGATCGATAAGGACAAAGGAGTGTCTGCTGGTGTAAGTATTATTGCTTTGCTTTCTTTGTGTTTAGTGAATGACAAAAAGAAAGTCAATAATAAACACATCCATTATGAAAACCTTTTAGCCAAGTACAGCATAATGGCAGTACCGATACAACTTCTACACCTTGAAGCCTGTCTGTTACAGCCTTACGTTAGCTGAACAGATCAATATGCAATGTGTACCGTATCTGACATACATTAAAGATTTTATTTAACCTGAAAAGGCTTTTTACTAAACTGTAATTGTGTTAGCCACGCTAGCTCAGAGTACCGTGTATCAGGCACATTCGAACATTTGCCAACAGAAATCACTGGTTTCAAAAGTAACCCTCAAAACCATGAATGCCCGACTTACCCAGCCTTGCAAGAACAATAGGCATCAGTGATCTTGTCCACAGCTATATTTATGCTGAGGGTGTGAGGATCTGCTGTTTTCCTCATAGACCGGTAGCATTTCGCTGTGACGAGCACAATGTTGGAGGCATCACGGCTCAAACACCTTGATGTCATCCAAAAAAGATGACATGAACTTGTTGGTTCCCCTGTCCATTGTCGTGGCTGATATTTTTTGAAAATCTGACAGAAATGCTAAACTAATCAACTCAGAAATACTCTGCAGAGAGTCAGTCGAAATGAAAGACGCCATGTTTACACATAAAAACTAAGCTCCGCGAGGCTTTGTTTGTGAGACATGCAGCCACTTGGGACTTTCGAGGGGCGTTTCTGGGCGGAGCTTGGTAAGGTCCATGGCTCCATTTGATAGAAATCACTGATGAGATGCCACTTCTCCTCAGCTGCAATGTAGGACTCCTTATCAGATTCAATTCAGAGCTTTAGCTCCAAAAGTTGTACTAGGAGAAGACTATGAGCCATATGGAATATACCCAGGCCTATGGTGGAATATTGCTGGAGGCTCCACACCATCACTTAAATCTAACAGAGTCAAGTTTGTCAGAGTCACAATAAAGGAATTATCCTCTGTGACTTCATTGAATGTCATTAATGTGCTAAAGTCAGAATTTAAGGACAAAAGGAAATGATAAAATGGTCTCATCTTTTTGGATATCCTCAAGGAAAGAATAAGGAAAAATGAACAAGAACACTTTGAGATGCCTCTACTATTCAAACAGGCCACACATACCTGAGAACAGAAAGGCTGCTGAAATTAGACTTGAAGACTTAAAAAGAAAGTTCAACAAAGATGAAAATTGAAAGAGACTACGTAACTTACATGAAGGACATTAACCAAAGTACAAAATGAAAGAAAACAATGAAAACAATGTTATATTCCTCACCATGGGATTTTTCACCCCAAAAAGCCCACTAAACTACGTATTGTGTTCAATTGCTCTGCATAATACAAAGACACAAGCCTGAATGATCAGCTTCTCCAAGGGTAAGACCTAAGCAACAACTTAACAGGCATCTTATATAAAATATTGAAAATGGCTTTTAGATTTGACAACATTCTAGAGGTACAACCACCAACACTCTGGCATCTTATCCACTGTTCACTGTGGGATGTCACGGCAACAGGTGACATCCCACAGTCATTGATGACTGATGGGTGGGTTTTCTTTGGTACTGGAACAAGGCAAGATGTACTAGAACCTTCTCTTGGGTCAAGGTTCTGCAGAGTCCCATAGAGCTGCTCTGCACAACCCTTCAGGACTGTGAAGCGGACACCATTTGGACCTGGAACACTTCTTCGGTTCAGTATTTCCAGCAGCCTCTTCACAAAATTTTTAGAGACAAACAGATTGGCAAGAGACAGAATGGGAGCATTAGCATCTCCTTATTTGATTGGAGAAACTTGTAAAAGCAGAAGAGTCAATGACCGAGGTGGAAGATGAAACTTCTAAGGTGTGACTGGCAAGCTGTGGGTCAAAGTAGGGTGGGAGGTCTGTTTGGCTGGGTACAGGAGTGGAGAATGATGAGCTCTCTTGCTCTGTCTAATCCTTTTTTTGCTTGAAGCTTGTGATCTTCTTCATCTCTGAGAACACATCTATGACATCGTTTCTTTGTAGTTTTGTCTCGAGCTTCTTCCTGTACTTCTCCTTGCTTTCTATAATCTGGACTTTGAGCTGCTTCTGTATGCTTGTCTATAATTTCATGTAGTGCTCTCTGAAGGCTCTTTTATTAGGTTCAATAGTTCCTTCAGACCACTGGTTTGTTATTAGGGAGACATCTCATTGTTCTGGTGGGGATGGTGTTGTCCAGTCACAAGTTTATATAGTCAGTCAAACACTGTTGTGGCATTGATATCCTCTCCATGTGGCTGGCAAAGAGTAATCTGGTATGTAGCCTGTTGGGCACGATGGTGGCTATTTGTGGTACAAGTTTGTCCCTCAGTCTGGGTGTTGTTGGTTTGATTCCTGCTCTGTTGTTGTGTTCTTGGGCAAGACACATCGCCCACCCTGCCTGCTGGTGGTGGTCACAGGGCCCAGTGGTGCTGGTACATGGCAGCCTCACCTCATGGCAATCTGCCCTGGAGTCCAGCTACAATCCAGTGGTTTCCTACTGTGTGGCTGAATGTAGTGTGAAGCACTTTTTGTTCCTCTGGACTTGATTAAATGCTATATAAGATTTAAAATGACAAGTTTTTTCTTTATAATTTTTAATGTCTGTATTTACTAAACAGACAATGTACTAGTGTTTAATGGGTGGAAAATAATGTCTGAAATTCTAGATTTCTTTCTTTCTTTATTTTTTATTAAATACTGAGAAAATTACATGATCTGTCTGATTTTTATTGTAGATTTTTCTGGCCGCGGATCGGGTCTACATTTCTTCATTCCATGATTGCTGGATATGCATCACGTGCAATTGTGAAGATTTGTGAGGAAAATCCTTCGTTAAAAACTGTGAGTCACTGTTGCAGGACTGTTCTTTATATTTACTCAATACAGTATAATTAAGAACTGATTTATTTACGCCAGGATGAAAAAGCAATATTAGGAGTTATGTGGATCCACACTAAGGAAAGAAATTCAATCTGAGAGTGTGCAACCTGCTGCCGATCTGAATTTAAAATGTAGATGGAATTTCATTACCTAATATTTTATGTTTGTTCCAGCATCTCTCTGCCTCCATTAAGGAACAGCCATAAAGCACCATGGGAGGTGCTGTTGTGGATGATGAAGCACCAAGTGTGAAGGCCCCAGATGGAGGATGGGGCTGGGCAGTGTTGGCTGGATGTTTTGTCATCACAGGCTTCTCCTATGCATTCCCTAAAGCAGTCAGTGTGTTTTTCAAAGAGCTGATCCGGGAGTTTGGAATTGGATACAGCGACACCGCCTGGATCTCTTCCATCCTGCTGGCGATGCTTTATGGCACAGGTAGGCTGCTGTTTGTTTGCATAATACACAGATGGAAGGCAATATTGGTGTACTAATTCAATTTACATGATACTACATTAAACAAAATAATATCTAGTTTTACTTAACTCTTTTTTCTCCTCTGATCTCTGGAACCCTTTCCTTTACAACCTCTCATTTATTTCATATATAAGAAGCATATTTCCTATATGCTTCTGTCTGACTGGTAGACAGGAGAATTGGGAGAATTGGAATTCTCCCAATTCTCCGCTTGGGAGAATTAACAAACTCCCAAGCGGAGTTTGTTCATTTCTTCATTCCAACTGTCATCAGTTAGAATTAGTTGTATGCAAACCCAGTCAGTGGAAGGTGGGACTTGCCTTACTCCAATCACATCCAGCTTATCTCATGTTGATTTTTCAAATGACAGTTTGTTTTAATCAGACAGATAAATCAGCTCATCAGAATGGTTAATGTCAGATGATGACATTTATGTACTAAGGCCAGGTTATTAATGAAATTCAGGCCTGCAGAGGCAAAAATGTTTTTATTATTATTTGAGGTTCCTTAGATCATTATTCCATTCTTCTATGTTCAGTTCTTTTATGCATGGTGTCCCTTTGTCTGACCCTTGTCCATCTTCCTTAGCCTTCTTTTCCCAGCTGTTTCACATCTCCTAATTTTCTCTGCCTGCTCTCTTCCCCCAGCTGCATCTACTTACCTCTGATTAGTCCCACCAGCCCCTATCCTCTCGTCTCTGAATATATTATAGCTTTCTGGTCCGTATTGTTCTCTGCTGGTTCCTTCGTTGTGTCCCGTTGTTGTTGCTGTTATGCTAGCTGCTATGAGCTTTGTAAGTTTTCTTATTTTCTTTAAGAATGCACTCAGTGTTCATCCTGAGCTCCTGTCTGCATTTTGGTCCATTTTCAACTCAAAACTGTAATATTTGATCATAGTTAAACATTTGTCATTAAATCTGCATGCTGACAGCAGAGAGCAGGCACCAGGGGGTTGATGAGAGCAGAGTGTAGTTTGGGGAGATGCAGCGTTCCTTCCAGTAGCAGAGGTATGCTGCTGTATGACATTGAAACTGGATGGGGAACACCAGTAACTGTAATAACTGATGTTTTGCTCATGTGCACACAATACGCTTTTCAGACCCTACACATCATCACTATCAGTTTTTGTTCACAGCTGTTAGACCTGCTGGTCTGGTAAAGTGCTTTAGAGTGACATTTCTTGTGAAATTCTATGTGTAAATCTTAGTGAAATTTGGTGAGTTGTTGAAGTTTATCTGTTTTTATCTAAAATGTCTGTCCTGTAACAGTCGTGGTAAACTGTGTTTCAGTAATTTGAAGAATTTTACATGAAGTGTAAATTCTGGAGATCATTCAGAAACCCAGCTCAGTGTTACACACCACACAGTGGTTCTCATATTTTTGGGAACCACTATCCATGCAACTTTGATTCATACATACTGGCTGTCTTGTAGCAGATAGCCAAACTGCTTGTGTTGTTACCCTGGCAACAATTGACCATAAATCTAGGGTTAGAGCCGAGCTTCTGAATGTACCACTGACATTTCAAGCTAATGCTGCACATGTGATGGTGGGAAAGAAAGCCTAATAAATTGACAGCAAACTAACCTACTTACAGCTATTTCAGTTGTGTGCAAAGGTGTCATGGTCAGACATCTAGATGAAATACATATATTTCCTTGTCATTCATAGAAGTTTGAAATAAAATGTTCAGAAACCCTACATCTCTGTCTCTAAAGCTGGTGGAATTTGGTGAATTGTTCAACATGGATCAAATGGAGATGGATCACATCTCTATTATTCTTAGTTAAGTCCAAAGTTTTTTTTTCTCCAAATTGAATAAAAGACTAACATAGCTATAAAGTACTTTTTACTATGACAATTTATTTTTTTTGCAAGATTAATGCAACGTTATTTAAATTGAGTGAAATATTTAAAACAAAATACTGAATGGTACCTAAATGCAGCAGCTGATAGCATTAGAGTGTCCAGAGAGTGTCTGTGCTCTGGTCTGTGCAGGTCCTCTGTGCAGCGTGATGGTCAACCGCTTTGGCTGCCGCCCTGTGATGATGGTGGGAGGCCTCTTCGCCTCTCTGGGAATGATCTTGGCCTCCTTCTCCACCAGCATCATCCACATCTACCTCTCTACTGGAGTCATCACAGGTTTCACTGTTTAGGTTTTTTTTCTTATTCACATTTTCAGTGAAGTTGAAAATCCATCCTTGGCGTTTATCTTGAATTGTCTTTCAAATGACTAATTGACAGTTACTGAATGTAATTTTATTAAGACTTTTAAATTAAATCTCACTAAATTTGCACTAAAGCACAAAACCTTTGAATCCTTTATTTTTCTTTATGCAACTGACTGTCTAGATCAGTGTTTTTCAACCTTTATCCTCACTGCCCCCCTGCTCTGCTCTGCATGTTTTAGATTTGCTTATATTCCAGAACAGCTGATTAAAATAATTGCATGACCATCAAGTACTGCAGAAGCTTGTTATCACCCAGAGATACAATTCAGGTGTGTGGCAGAAGGGAAATACCTAAAACATGCAGGTCAGGGGGGTGGTGAGGACCAGAGTTGAGAAACACTGGACTAGATATAGGCCAGTAACGCATATGAGCAAAGGAATGAGATGGATTCTACAAAGTCTTGTTTTAATAGAAATATATAATTTTCTAGTGTTTCATCTTAAAGCTGGAAACAACTTTTTTCAGATTACCTGTCTCATGACAGATTTAACAAATATGTAAAAAGCAGACTTTGGAAAAGGTGTATAATGCAGCTTTAAATTTCAGCCTTTTTACATAAACATTTCTTGTCCTTGTCTTTGCTGAAGGTCTGGGATTGGCTCTGAACTTCCAGCCATCTCTCATCATGCTCAATCGGTACTTCAACCTGAAGCGTCCTCTGGCCAATGGGCTTTCTGCTGCTGGGAGCCCCGTGTTCCTCTGCGGCCTCTCGCCTCTGGGTCAGTTTCTTCAGAACTATTACGGATGGAGGGGAGGCTTCCTCATTCTTGGTGGGCTTCTGCTGAACTGCTGTGTGTGTGGAGCCCTCATGAAACCCTTACAGAATCCCAAGCCTGTGGAACAGCAACACGACCTGGGGGACAAGAAGAAGAAAAAGAAGCTGCTGGACTTCTCTGTATTCAAAGACAGGGGGTTTGTCATCTACACAGTAGCAGCATCCATCATGGTGCTGGGCTTGTTTGTGCCACCTGTGTTTGTTGTGAGTTACGCCAAGGAGCTGGGGAACGAGGACACCAAGTCAGCGCTGCTGCTCACCATCCTGGGTTTCATCGATATTTTTGCTCGACCAACCTGCGGTGTGATTGCCGGACTGAAATGGGTGCGGCCTCGGTGTGTCTACTTGTTCAGCTTTGCAATGCTCTTTAATGGAACTGCCGACTTGGTTGGCTCACAGGTGGGTGAAGACTTGTTGGTCATGAACTACTAATGAACAGTTTCTGCTCACTGATGTAGAGAATTTAGGATCTGTAAGCTGATCTTTTTTTTTTTTTTTACATTTCTTCCAGTCCAACGACTATGTGTCTCTGGTAATTTTCTGCATCTTCTTTGGGGTCTCCTACGGCATGGTGGGCGCGCTGCAGTTTGAGGTGCTGATGGCAATAGTTGGCACTGAAAAATTCTCCAGTGCAATTGGCCTTGTCCTCCTGGCGGAAGCTATTGCTGTGCTGGTGGGACCACCAAGTGCGGGTCAGTCAGTTATTTCTAATATTTGTCCAAGCAAACAAAGTTTATTTATTTATTTATTTTTTTTACAACAGAGTTTCCTCTAAACAACTTGCTAAGCCTGGTTGCTGGGGGGATGGGGTAGTCATGCAGCAGTCGTCTTTGAGTTAAAGTTGAACAAATCTTTAAGGACGTGAGAAATTTTGAAATCTTTATTTGAAATATAATGATCATAACATGTCAAGATAACCATCCCATTAGCCCCACGCTGGAAATTTTAGCTTAACAGTAACAATACATAAAGTTACATTTGAAATGAATCAAACAAAGAACCAACAGTAAAATCAAACTTCAATGAAATCAGTGAGGTTGTATTTTTATGTGTTGTCTCATGCGAGCTTTGCTTTATTTCTATTTATTTCTGTATTTAATCATAAGAAATCATAGTCGGGCAGAGAGAGTGTTGTAGTTGAGACTATTCCTCATTTCAATGCATGAAATTTTACAGAATGAAGTCTGAACACATTGAGTAATTGAATGAGACCCAAAACAAAATACTTATATTATTGTTTTACTTGTAAGAATGAACAACTGTAACTTTGGTTTCAAATAATTAGTCATGAATGATTCCTGTTTTCTTTTCATTAGAACACCTATAATAACTCAAATTATGATTATGATAAGTTATGGTTATCATATTATAAATGAATGCTAAATCAGAAGCTAAAGAGGTTATAGATGTGATTTTGATGATGAACTTAAGATTACATAAAATGTGTAACTGCAATCAAAGATCACTGATGTTGTGTTGGAGGTAATCTGTGAAACTTTAGGGAAAGGAGGAACTAAAGGGAGAACGGAGATGACCAACACCTCAGAGTTTGCCGAGTTTGCTGATTTGGAAACAGATTGCAGAGCAACTCAAACTGTTGAAAGAAAAATATTGTGCAGGTAAAGGGTGAAGGGTGACCTGTGAGCAACCCTGGGTCATGGTGTAGTAAAGTGGCTTTGAAGAGAAGGGGTAGTTTAAGATGTTCAAACTGCTTTTCATTCAACTTATGTTTGTTAACATGTGACATGGGGCGACTGTCGCTGTGTGGGTAGAGTAGTCGTCTTGCGATCGGAAGGTTGTAGGTTCGATTCCAGCTTCCTCATGTCAATGTGCCCTAGGCAAGGTACTTAACCCCAAATTACCTACCAATCTGCGTTTCGGTTTATGAATGTGGAATGTGTGAGCATTTGTGAAGGTGAATGGGTGAATGTGACTCTAGTGTAAAGCGCTTTGAGTGATCAAAATGATTGGATAAAGCGCTATTTAAGTTCAGTCCATTTACCATCATTTTGAACTGTAAATGAACAAAATAAAACTTTGTATTTTTTTTGGTAAACCCAAGAAATGTGGAGTGCACCTCCACATTTCTTCTTGTCATTGTTTTTCTTGTCTTTCTTTTTGTCACAGGGCGACTTCTGGACGCTACCAAGAGTTACATGTACATCTTCCTGCTGGCAGGAAGTGAGGTATTGCTCTCAGGAGTGGTTCTGGCTACTTGCAACTTCTTATTTATCAAGAGGAAACCCCGTGAACCGGCAGTCTATCTGAGTGAGACGGTCACACTGGCAGATGATAAGACCAACCAGCATACAAGCAGGGCAGAGGGGCAGCAAACGACAGAGAAGAAGATGCAGAAGAAGGTGATCGATGAGAACAAGAATAACGACAACGATGTCCGACCAAAGAGTGTAGCAGTGGACTCACAGGAGGTGGAGAGGTTCTTAAAGGAGCCGCAGACTAATGGTGACAAGGCTGCTTGTCCTGAAACCTGTCTTTAGGTAGAGACGGAGGGTGCAGGTGAAACGTAGTAGTTAGCAGCATACCCAACCCTAAGCTTTGGCCATAATTCAATGTTTGAGTGAGCAATGTGTTTATGTCTGTCACTGAAGTAGCTGTGACTCTGCTACCATCCAAATGATTGTTGGCAAGGATAGCTGTGTTGGCTTCGTCTTTCAACTCAATGTTTTAAAGTTTGCCGAATGGGAAAACTGAGCCGCAGTGTTGCCGTGTGTATATAGTTTATAACAAATGTTTATTTTTTATGGATGTCGCCACCAGCAAATGAAATTAAGGGATAATTTTGTCAAAATTCTGCATTCTATGCTTTAGCAAATGACATAACAAATGATTAGTACAGATGAATGTAAACTCCCCTAAAAAGAAAAGCTGTAAAGTTGCAATATGTAGCTTTTAACAAATATGTAAAAAAAAGCAAACATATTTTATAAAACTGTTATGTGGTGACAGTATGGGATGAGACAGATAATGTGCGAAAAATGTCAAGCTCCTCTGTCTTCCCCCTATGAACAGGCTTTGTCAGAAATGACCAATCAGAGTCAGGAGGAGGGTCTGAGTGCTGTCAATCACAGCTGGTTCCCCACAACGTAGCCTGCCCTGAAAGCTAAGGCTAGTTAGCATGGCCACTAGCAGATAAACGTTTTTCCAAGATCGGTAAGTTGTTTCTCCACTATTAGCACATTTAGCAGTGCATTCATAAGGTTGATTGACAGCACTAAGCCCCTCCTCTGGCTCTGATTGGTGGATTGCATTGAGTGCATTTCTTCAGATGACAAGAGTAGCTCAGGGGGTGGGGGAGATTAATCTTTTCACAGATTATCTGTCTCATATTAAGCTGCTTCAACATATTGACACTTAACAAATATGTAAAAAACATATTTCTGTCAGGTACATACTGCAGCTTTAAGCAGCAATATGGAGCAGTTTAATTTGGATGGAATTTGATACAATTACAGAACAGTGGGGGTGTAAATGATCTGATTTTCAACCATTCAGACCAGGCACTAGAGGCCATGACTGATGTCATCAGAGAGTAAGGTCACCAGACACGGATTGGATTGGATTCAATCGTCCATTTTCGCCATGTTTCAGGCTGGGTGACTGTATCAAGCTACTGCCTAACGTATGGGGCCAACTACACACATTGTTGAAACCAGAGTGTGTGTGAAAGGCTAGGCTAACAATGAGGTTAGCCTAGCATTCCAGGTAGTCAGAATCTAGAATACCTGACCTCTTTCAATCCAAGCATGAGACCCCCATCATGCTCCTGGTGATGTTGTTTAGTCCGACTACATGGCACCCTGTCTGTCTGTCTGACTGTCAGACATTCTGGCAGCTTCCTGCCGCACTGTCATTCCAGTCAGGCTGCCTCTGTCCTCTGGTGAGCCTCTAGAACTGCCAGCTCCTTGCATTTTAAATCAAGTACATCCTCTGTGCTGCTCTGCACCAGATGACTTTCTAATTAGACTATTGGTTTGTGGTCCTTTACATGGTGCTTAACTTTTTTTCAATAATTAGTCTTTGATGAAGTGGAAGGGAATTCATTTTCAATAAAAGGAGGAATAGAATGAAAGGCTAACAAATTATCCTACCTAAGTTTAGAGTCAGATCATAGAAGAACAAATGTAATATTTAAAAAGAAAGACCTACGCTAAATATAATGTCTTGCTCTGCTCCACAGTTTGAACAGCGTGTTGCAGAGATCATCAATTCTGAACATCAGCAGGAATTATCATTTGTCTTTTTTGGACACATGTCAAAACAACCTAATGCTCGACATTTAGTAAAAACTAAAATAATTCTATTCAGTGCCATGAAAAAGTATTTACCTCCTTATAGATTTTGCTATTTTTCTCTTTTAGTTCAACTCCAATCTTTTTCGTTGGCAACCATTTTTTTAGTATCGGAGATGACCTGAGTAAAAACAAACTGGAGTTTTAAAATTAAGGTTTTATTTATTGCTGCATGAATCCTATCCAGACCAGCCTGACCATGTGAGACCTTAACTGGTTATCTAGTTCTTGGCAGCAGTCACTGCCATCCATACACAAAAATTGCTCATCCCAAAACTTTTTTTTTTGTTGCTTTTTTTTTTGCAAGCTGGAGTGCTTCTGTGTGACATCATATTCTTGATGTCACAATATGATTGCCAGAAGTTCTTATTGTTTTTTCTTATTTTACTAATTATAGAAAGTTGTTCAGATCTTAAATAAGCAAACCAGATCAGATTGTACCACCGCCATGTCTGGCTGTCAGTATGTTGTTTCTCTGAGCCCAAATGTATCAGGAAAACATCCACTGAAATGTTCCACCTTGTCTCAGTCCACAGACATTTTGGAGATCATCACTCACCAGTGTTTTCCTTGGAACTCTACCATGGAGGCCATTTTGTCTTGTCTGTATTGTTGAACCCTGACCTCTGACCTTAACAGAGGCTGTGAGGTCTGTTCTGGTTGGCTGGCCTCTACTGGGAAGGTTCTCCCGTGCTCCTTGTTTACTCTCGTTGTGTTTTACTGGGGTCTGAATGAGTTAACAAGGGAGCCAATTACTGTTTTAACTAGAATCAAGTTGGTTTGGATAACTTCATTTTTACTAGAAATGAGATAATCTTTTCTTAAGTGTGTTTTGATTTTGCTGAGGTTATTTCTGACCGAGTGGCTACAACGTGGCTCACTGGCATCATTGTGTGAGTGTGTGTGTGTGACTGAATGACTGCAAGTACAGGCCATTTACTGATTTTACCATTTCAGTCTTTTTGATTACCTGAAAAACACGAGAGACCAAAACGAAAACATTTTTTTTTTAAATCTGTAAATGGGAAAATACATTTTCATGTTATAAAAATAGATTTATAACAGAAATAAAACTGAGTGCCTCACGTAATAAAAAACAATACAACGTAAAAACTAATGACATACTTTATATGTATTTTTTTAGTTTTTATTTTTTCAAGAAATTTGTGATGAGAGGTGCAGAATCCTGCCAGCCTTATCCTTTAAAAAATAAAGTGCTTCTTTCTGCTGTTCTGCATTCTGAAGTGTTGGAAATGCTTTGTGTATCTGTATAACCAGAAACTCATTCCTGTCAAATGGCTTAAAATCTTGTTTGTGACAAACTTCTAACAGATTGTAGTTTCTTCATTCTCTTCACTTTTGAATCACAAGGCAGAAAATATCTCCCCCCTCAGTTTGTGATACACAAAAACGGGTCAGGTACTAGTTATATATGATACTGAACATGGCTGCAGAATGTGACAGCTGGTTGGAAAGTGCTGCTTCAACTTTGGTCTCTGAGTTTGAGGTTGGGGGTAAATATTTTATGCTCAAATCTCTATTGTGATATTCAAAAGAGAGAGAAGCATTTCACTGTGAAACAGACGCTCCAGTCTGTTTCACACTCCACAGGTTATATCGTCCCTACAGACTTGTATGTGATTGTGGATCGCTGTTTTTGTGAGCTTATTTGTGTTGACATTATACTTCTTCTCTAAAGTACTGAGCTCACTTAGCTTCACAACCCCAGATGTCCAGCAGAGGTGATGCAATAGCTTGCTATGGAACAAAGTGTGTGCTGCAACATGGCTTACTGTTTGTGGAGTAAAGACGTATTTAATCAATATATTTTAACAAAGTAATTCTAATTTGCTATTAAAGTTTTTATGGACAATGTTACACATTACTGTTCCTTGTGTGTTTTTTATTGTCTACCGTTTGTGATTCAATAAAAATATTTTTTGCTGTTCTAGATCTCTGGTTGTCTGTCCATCCATCCATCTATTATCCAACATGCTTATCCTAGCAGGGTCACTGTGACACAATAAGAATATCTTGGTGGTTTGATTCTGACTCATCAGAACCACATCATCTACAAAAAGCAGATGGAAAATCCTGGGATTCCTGAACCAGAAACTCTCGGTCACAAACAAGGTCAGATGCTATTACTTCTTACTATTAAAATTATTAGTTGACATTTTTGTATCCAGTACAGAAATTGTAATCAGCAGAAGGGAACCCAAAAGATGTCCTTTTAAAAATATAATTTGGAGGATTTCTTTAACTGCAAACTCTAATCAGTTTGTTTTTTTGTAATCTGAGCACCATGAGGGAAAATCACACATCTGGGTGAGTAATGGATCTGTCAGTATCCATGGTGATGGCTTACTTTTCTTCTGATGAATAAGGACTGGAAAGACCCTGATGGTTTTATTTTGAATGTCAAACAGCAAAGTTCACCTGCAGACTGCCTTCCCAAACGGTAAATCAATTGTAACAAAAAATATATCTGTGCACTACTGTTTACGACGGCAATCATTTTCAGCTAACAGTTTTAGCTTATCAATGCAGTCTTCTGTCAGTTACAGCATGAGATGTTTCAAATACTCCTGGATGGTGAAGGTCGTAAGGGATTACATGGAAATAAAACACAAACATAAACTGAACATTAAAGCAAGTGTAACTTGGTTTCTAATGTTATCGAGCTGACTCTAAATTTCCATTTTTAGAGGATTTTTATTTGTTTTACATTCTTGTCCTTTCACCTTTATTACATTAATATTTCAATATATTTTAAATGAGTTCGGAATTACATTTTTATTTAGAAATGACCTGTGATTTTTATGATTTTCTTTCATTTATACTTAATGCAAAAAGAAAAAAAAAACACCATAAAATGTATTCTGCCCCAAGTCAAGTATTTTTAATAACTGCTATGACGTGCCATAACCAAACCGGGGCGTCGTACCACGGGTCTGTTGGAATATCTGATTTGCAACCAGAAGTAGCTGAGGCGGAGAAGAAGAATCGTTCCCTGCCGGTGTTATTTGGCTGTTGCACATGGCTGAAGGCGCCGCGTGAGGAGCTGTCTCCAAGCATCACAGTGAAGTAGGTGAAACATCAGCCTGAGGTTCCAGACACACCGAGTTCCCGCTCCTCGCTGGCCGCACAGCGGGCCAGGAGGCTGGGACACGGCCATGACAGCTTTCTGTTTGACCTGGGATAACAGAGTGCCAGTTAGCTCGGCTCTTGCTAGCGACACCACAGCTAACAAGTTTTAGGAATACTAAAGGCCAGAAGGTGAAAAGAAAACAGAAAAAAATAGTTTGAAAACAAAACAAAATTAATCAAACTCGCTGCTGTCAAGTAATTAAACATTTGCTATATTTATGAGGTCCTCCATGGTGCTAAATTGCAAAACTCTGATACGAACAACGTTTAGTCATTTAAATTGCTTCAGGAAGCGCTGAACATGATTAAATATTCACTATTTAATTTGACACTACTTTTTAAACTTGCTGTGTTCTGTCCTTAGGCCTGTCGCGATAAACGATAAATCAATTAATCGCACGATAAATTAAACCTATCGACCTCATTTTTTAATTATCGGCTTTATCGTCTCTTCCTGCCTTTTTTTCTTTCTATTGATGACACTGAATGAAAAAAAGGCTAAAAAAAACTCTCCACTGACCCTCCCTTTTCTAATCTAATGTCCAGCGCACACTACACGAGTTGTCGGCCGATTGTCGGCCCATTTTCAAAACCTGAGGGACACATTAGCCGACAGAAATCCCAGGTATAACGGTTCGATCGGGTTCGTCGTGCCATGTGGTGTCCAGCCATATGGGCACAAAATAATTTCTACAAGTCCAGTTAACTAATTTTAAAATAAGGCATTAATCAATGCTTTACTAGAATCTACCTGTGATGCATGTGGCTACAGTCAGCGTAAAGTCCTGACTTAATGAAAATCATTGTAACCTATTTATGTCACGTTAACGAAGAACAGCTGAAAACTTACCGGGTTCATCAACTGCGGTAACAATTTGGCTCCAACTCCTTCCCTTGTCATTTCTATACTCTTTGCACAAAATGTTGAATAAACATTAATGTTCTTTCCACATATCATCTCCAATGTTTGCTGGAGCCGTTTCAGCTGTTTGAGATTCCCCTCCGTAATTTCCCCTCAGAAAGCACGGAGGAGAATCCGCGCTTTCTGATTGGCTACCTGTCACATTCAACAGGCTGCGTTAAACTCCCAGTCGGGGAAATCCCCCGATTTAGATCCGAGCGGTCACGACGATCTAAATCACACTACAGGATGATCGGTTTCGAAATCACCAGCGACAATCTTGGAACGCCCAACGTTCTTAGATTGTCATAAGGGGAAAATAGGGGCAAAAAATCGTGTAGTGTGAACTATTGCAATAGGTAGTCGGATGTTTCCATCTTCTCTATTTAAATCTAGTGATTACTGAAGGGCAATATAGTATTCAGACTTCATAATCTGCACTCTTTTGGTTGAATGCAGTATTTATTTCTACTTTGACTTTATGTTGTTTAGTTTTTATTCAATTACATTTTTTGTGAAGACTGAGAATCCATTTTATTTTTGTTTTTGGTGGTTTTTTCAGTTCCAGTGTTATGTGTTCTTTTGAAAATAAAGTGTATCTATCTATGGCAGGGAATTGCATGCATTATTATGTCATTTCCATTAAATCAGTGTCAAAAGGTTTTGAAACAATATTATCGTTTATTGCAATACTTTTTTGGACAATTAATCACTCAGCAAAATTTGTTATCGTGACAGGCCTAGCTGTCCTTATATAAAGGTTTAGATATTCATGTCAGATACGTGCAGGAAACACTTTTTAATGGGTAAATATAAAGCACAGTAATAACACCAGAGGGGTGATAACATAACTGAGAGGTTTTTATGTTGATTTTTGTAATCATTTCCAAATGAATTTCTAAACTCGTCAGTCTGTGTGTAGTCCAATTCTTACAGACTACCTTTTGCTGCTGAGGTCTTTAAATTTGAATATTTATTCTTGGTATATGTTGGTATTTTGTTCTGCATATGTTGTAGGTTGAGGTACAACAATCAGTTTTTTCAGGGCCAATCCTCATTTATCCATTCCCTATTCTTTATCTGAGCTTTACTAATTCAAACAAAGTGTATCGATGTGCATTCTGTTGGTTGATGTTCTAGTTCATACACCAAAAACTGGGAATTCTTTATTCATATATGTTCACTGTCTGCCCTTTTGATCACTGTTCAGAGCCAAAATTATGGAATATTGGGAAATTCGGATTTTTTGATTAACTGATAATTGCATCTGTTGTTGCAGGGAACTCTTTCTGATTCTAGTTTTCTTCTAGACATTAGTTAGATGGCTGTCGTAATAACCAAGAGAAAAGCCTTGCAGCATGTTTCTTAATATAACGCTCCTCTTTGCTGTCTGTGAACCGCAGCTGTGATGGCCAAGCTTCAGGGCTTTGAGTTCTGGAGGAAGACCCTGAGGGAGGCGCGCTTCGTGGTGGCGCCCATGGTGGACCAGAGCGAGCTGGCCTGGCGCTTGCTGAGCAGGAGACATGGTGCTCAGCTCTGCTACACTCCAATGCTACACGCTCAGGTATTTGTCCGGGATGCCAACTACAGGAAGGAAAACCTTTACAACGAAGTCTGTGAGGAGGACAGACCTCTGATTACCCAGGTGAGAGTTCACACAGGGTACGAGATGATGACTAGAAACTAAAGCTGGGCAGGTGAGGGGGATGAGGCAACTTTATCTATATTGCACCTTTCAAAGGCAACTCAAAGTTCTTATACATAGAAGATAGAATTAACATACATTAAGAAAAAACACATCAACCAGATTAAAATAGAAAAGGCTTAAAAATAAAGTAAAAAAAACAATAGACTAAGAGTACAGGAAACTGCAAATAAAAAAAATTAACCTTATTTTTAAAGAGCTCAGGATGGGAGCACTGCTACAGTCAACAGGAAGCTTATTGAAGATTTTTGGTTTTTAAAACCTGAAAGCTGCTCCAGCATGTTTGGTTTGACTGTTGATTTGGTGATGGATTCTTTAGAAATGTGGAAACCACGTTAGTTATTTTTTCAGGCCTATGAATAAATAAATTTGACTTATTATTCAAAGTTTTTGCAAATATTACATAAATATAGTTTTCCATTATTTAGTATCGCATATTAATTAAAATCTTACTTTCACTTTGATCAAACAAAGGTGAAAACTTCCTTGTTTTCACCTTTATCACTACAGGAAATAAATGTTATATTGAAATTATAAAAACAGGAAACATCGAGCACATATATAAATAAATATACAATATTTCTAACCCAAATAATGTTATTGATGTTGCCTTTCTCAAAGGGTTTATACTTTTTACATTTATTAAGTTATATATATATATATATATCAGTGACATGCGGTCAGGGGAGGCAGGTGAGGCAGAGCCTCACCTGTCATCATGGAAAAATAATATATAATAAAATCATTTATAAAGATAATTTCACCCTGTGAAAATATTTTTCATTTAATTTAACCAAATCTGATGATTTTTTCTTCAAAATCGCTGAATTTTCGCATTTTCCCATTCAAATGGTGAGAAGCGAAGCCGGTGAGGCAGCAGCGAGCTGAGCCTCACCTGGGATTGCGCAACCTCTCGCTAACTGCACTGGCTGCTATTCTATGAGAGCATGCTCTTCCTGTCTGTACGTCGCCAATGAAATGGCTAAAAAAACATTTAATGTATGAACAGATTTTCCATAATTTAGCTTATGTATTTAATGTACTGTGTTTTTATTGTCACCAACTGTGTATGTAACGTGTTTTGTGTGCTGAGGAGCGATCAGAAACGGCAGAGAACAGATTCGAGGTGAGGCAGGCAGTTCTCGTGCCTCATCGCTGGGGGCGCTCATGATCCCAGATATTGTGACTGCACAACTGCAGAGTAAGAGACAGTAACAGCGATCTAGCCATACAGTAGCTGCGCTGATACAGAGACGTGGTTTTGAGTTGTACTTTAACAGTTTCTCCCTTTGCTGTTAAGCACAGCACGGAATTAATATCTACATGTCTAAGTTTGATTGAGATCACGAAATTATTCTGCAGCGGCGGCGCGGCTAAGCATCACATGTTAAAGAATAGTCTTCTTGCCCTCCAGCATTGTACGCATGCGCAAAATTTCCTTATGTAAACAATGACATGCAGGGGGTCTAGATTTGTAAATCTGTTTATAATTAAGTCGGTGCCTCACCAGCTGTGAACCTCACCGCACCTCACTGATATATATATATATATGTATGTATGTATATATATAAATAAATATATACATACATACATATATATATATAGCTGGGTCAGGGAAGGAGTGCAGTGATCAGAGGCATAACATATTAGATTTGTTTGTTTAAACGATCAAACTTTTTGTTCAGCAGAGACTTTTAGGACATCTTGTATAGTTCCTATTTTATTTCACATACATTAATTTACTAACTGAGCCATTTAAAGTCCTAAAATCATGTGGAGAGACAGAACCATACTGCTCCCTGCTGATGTTTCTCTTGCAATATTTTTGTTTTTATCATGTAGTTGATGATAAAGGCTTCGTGTCTGAGCTCTTCTACTGAATCGTTGTTTAGGTTTTAACTGAATAAAGTACAACTGAGATTAAAATTATTTTATGCATTTCAGTTAAACGTTCAGGTTTTAAAATGTTGAAATAACAATTTTTCTTGATAATATAGTTTCACTACTCCACTTTCACCAAAATAATCAGACTATAGTGAGAAATCAACTTATGAGCATACATCTATATCGGTTAGCTCATTTTAAACTGATTAAAATGATCATCGCAGCTGCCAGGTAACAGTTTTTAACTTTTTTTAAAATAAGAAATTATTTTAAAAAATTCTCCCCAAAATTTCACGTCTATAGCTGGAAGTGTGTGAGAGAATAACGGGTTTCTCCCATAAACTAAGACAACAAACTCCATCATGCTGTAATCGTCTCACACACCTGGAGAAAAACACACTGCAGCAGTTAGAAACTCTCTTAGACAGGAAGTAGTTCTGATCAATCACATCCAGTCATCAAAAGGTGCACAATAAAGATTTTAATATAAAATCTTATATAATGTCAACATGTACAAAGATCAATCACTTTATCATGTTCATATAAAAGCTATAAATTGTCAACACTGCAAATAAACCTTGAATGATAAATATGAACAGATTTGTGTGTGAGAATCTCCAGTGTTTGTTCAGAATGAGCATCATAGCTGCACATTACTTAGAAACACAGTGTGTCTCATGTAAGTGTTGGAGTGAAATTTATGTACTGTTATTTTGTTCCCCAGTTTTGTGCCAACGACCCGGAGGTGTTCCTCCAGGCTGCTGTCCTGGCCCAGGACTACTGCGACGCCATTGATCTCAATCTGGGTTGTCCACAGATGATAGCTAAGAGAGGTACATGTTCTCTAATCTGAACGTAGGATGACTATCTAGAGTAGAGCTAATACAAAGGACCAAAACTAATGTTACGTTATTATTTTAAGGACACTATGGAGTTTTTCTGCAAGATGAATGGGAGCTGTTGGAGAGGATGGGTGAGTTTTTACTCATTTTGTCATATTTTGTGAGTAGCTTTCAACAAATAACATTTTCTATGCTTCTCATGTTAACATGCAGCTTTAATTGTATGATTAAACCAGTGTTTAAATCTTCTTTATTTAAATAGGTAGATTCTTATAACTGCTGCTTTCTCCTTACATCGACAGTCAGCTTAGCCAATGAAAAGCTCTTGGTACCGGTCACTTGTAAGATCAGAGTCTTCAAGGAGATCGAGAAAACAGTGCGCTACGCTCAGATGCTGGAGAAAGCTGGATGTCAAGTAGGATCTGTATCCATCACCTGTTGAGCTTTGATTTAGAAAAAAATTCTTTATAACTGTAGTGAAGTCTGAGATGTTTGGTAAATGTCCCAGTTGCTGACAGTACATGGCAGAACCAAAGATCAGAAGGGAGCCATGACGGGGATCGCTAGTTGGGAGCACATTCAGGCAGTCAGGTGAGCTGCAGTCCTTTTTCTCTGGTGTCTATATAAAATGTAATAAGACATTTTTCTGGCTTGGATTTTCTTTTGCAGAAAAGCAGTAAATATTCCAGTATTTGCGAATGGGAATATCCATCATCTGAGTGATGTGGAACGCTGCATTCAGGAGACAGGAGTGCAGGGGGTCATGAGTGCAGGTTAGTTCTCCTTTAACTCTCTGTCCTGTGAGGTTCAGCGATAAAGTGCTGTGTATCTGAAATATTGCATTCCTTAGATCTGCCTTTGTGTTATCCGTAGAAGGGAACCTCCATAACCCGGCCCTGTTTGAGGGCCACAGCCCCCCAGTGTGGGAAATGGCAGAGGAATATCTGGAGGTGGTGAAGCAGCACCCTCCATGCTCACTGTCCTACATACGGGCTCACCTCTTCAAGCTGTGGCATCACACGTAGGGCTTCATTCATTCTTACTGGACGGATGAGGTCTTTAAACTCTTTATCCTTTATAGTGGAAACATAAAGTCCTACTGATTAGGTTGAGCTGTTGAAACTGTAGTCACATGGAGCTAAATTGTGTGTGCGCGCGTGTGTGTGTTTGTTTGTTTGTTTGTTTGTTTGTTTGTTTGTTTGTTTAGGCTGCAGATCCACCAGGACCTCAGGGAGGAGCTGGCCAAGGTGAAGACCCTGGAAGGGTTAGCTCATGTTAGCGCACAGCTGAAGCAGCGCTGCCAGGTACAGCATCTTAGGGGAGGAGGCCAAGAAAGTTAACCTTTGACCTTCACAAAAGCCACCCTAATCTGGTGGTAAAAAATTGGCACCAATATTTCTTAGCAAATCAATTTAGCTTTTTTTCCACCAGGAAGCTTATTGAAGCTTCCTGGTCTGCATTTTGATGCAAGTCTGCATCAAAATGCAGACTTGCAGTTGTAATTGTAATATTTGGAGTTCCACTTCTCAGTGAGCTCTGCTTTGTGCTGCTTTATTACCTAAAACACCAAGAAGCATGTGGAGGTTTGTGGTTGTAGCAACATGAAACATAAAGAAGTTAAATGTGTTCAAATACTAAAAGCCACAATGTGATGCTTCTGCCCTGATTCTTCCCGTCCTGGCTAACATTCACATCAGGAGATTTAGAGATAGTCAGAGCAAATGGCATCATCAACAAATGCTAATGTGACTTGTGAGGACCATCTGACGCTGATTCTGCAAACCAGAGCGGATGGCGTGTATGTCATCATACACACTTTTCATTTTTTGTTTCCTATTAATTGTTAAAACCCGATGGCTGTGTGACGGGTTCTATTATGACTTGGTCAAACATAAAAGACTGGCCAAGGCCGGAGATCACTTTAGTGAGAGATAATCTTCAGAGAGAGTAATCTTCAGGTGAACAAATCAGAGAGGTGCAGAACATGTACAAAGGACGTCCAAGGCAAGTTAAAAACAGACAAACAGCAGTACCTTAAATGCAAGAGTCCATCACCTTCAGTGTGACTTCTCAGGAGTATCACCACAGACTGACTCAAAGTGGTACAGAGCCCTGCTTTTAAAGCCACAGGCTCCGCCCACAGCAAAAAACAAGCAAGCAAAAACAACGAAACAATTACTTCAAACTCAAGTAAACTCTTAAAGTAAACAAAGTAATAATAAATACCAAGAAAAAAAAGAAAAAAAATATATATATAAATAGATAAACTTGTGATCAAAAATATAATACTCAATTTAATAGAAAACACTCCGTACGTTCCGATGACATCACTATGTCATCGGAACATAGTGACTCTCTCCTGGCGCACCACAGTCCGGAAACAATCCTGCTTGAAAACTGAACCGGGAAAATGTTTGGAGCTGAAAATAACAGGCTAGGATGGATATGTTAACTGAAGCAGGAACACCCACAATGAACCGCGTCAGTTTAAGCTGCAAATAAAGTAAGTTAGCGATTGTCTATGTTGGTGTGTGTGCGGGCGTGCTGACATGGACTCATAATTAAGTCCCGGCTCGTGATGGTTCCTCCGTCACAGGTTGGTTACAGCTTGTGTTGTTTTCTGCATAATTATAACGTAACTGATTATAACGTAATTATAACGTAACTTATTGCTTGTTGCAATAAGCAATTAATTGCATGATAAAATTGAAATTAACTCAATAATCATTCTGATTATTAATATTTTTGAAGGGCAATTTTGTGCAGAGACTTGATAATCCATGTTATTTATGGTTTGGGTTATGTGTGGTTTTTAATTTCATTTGATTGATTTTCCTTGGTGGTCGTGCTTTATTTTGCATTTTTAAAATATCGTCCAGTTCCAGAGTAAAGGATTCTTTACAAAACTACACTTTATTGGTCTTTGAGAAGACAAACTTTTGCCGTTATCAGTATATTATCTAAAAATGTTCTCAAAACAACAATATTATCATTTATCGCAGTAATTGGAAAATTGTATTGTGACAGACCTATTTCTTTATTTGAAATGATTCTGGTACTTAGCTCTTTGGTTCTCCTCGTCTCAATGTAGGAGGAGATTTCTGGTGGGGATGAGAAAGACGGGGGTCTGCCGCTGCCTCACTGGATCTGCCAACCATACGTCAGACCACCGTGAGTCACTTCCTCTGTTTCTACTGCTGCCAGCATGTTAGCGGCCTGAATGACTGCAGATGTACACTCAGTAAAGTAACCAAACAACAAACGGATTTATCATAGGCACATTTCTTTTCCACTGTTCTGCTTTAAACGACCAACATCCACCAGGCCCAAGCCGGCGGTGACCAACGGCAGCTGCCAGGAGGCTGAGGTGAAGAGCACCATGTGTCAGAAAAGAGCTCTGGAGGACTCAGACAGAGCAGCTGAAGGCCTGTCCAAAAACAAACTGAAGAAAAGATCCCGCAACCCCAACAAAAACTTCTGTCCTGAGCTGAAACGTGAGTCTACCTCAGTTACAGATTTGTCTTTAAACCACAACCAACAGAACAAGAAATCTGAAATGGTTTTGCTTCTCCCCACTTGCAGCCAAATACCTCAAATGTGAACAATGTGGCAACCCAAAGGTAAGCGGATGAGTCAAACTGAAGGCCTTGCTGCGGCCCGCTGGACGTTAACAGAACCTTTAAGTTAATAGTTGTACGCTTAATCTTTCTTTATCAATTAAATCCAAAGAGATTTTATCTGCATGCTGCTAAATTACATCTAGGTGAAAATATGTTCAATATGATTTAATTTTAAAAAATAAGAAACAGATATTTAGTAATATTTGAACATTTTTATAACTTTTTTGGTAAATTCCACCACAATCACAATCAGTCTTTTGAGGACATTAGTGATCTTGATATGGCCAAAAAGGAAATGAGTTTGACAGCCGTAGTGTTGGTGTTTTATATCTGATCCACACGTCCGCTTTCACAAACATAAATCGTCTTTTCTAAAGTTCCCCGTTTCTCCAAAGTCACATAAAATGACTGTTTGCATAAAGGATGTCATTTTTTATAAAGTTTTGTGTTTTTTTTTAGGTTTTTTTTTTATTCTCTCCTTCCATTAACAAAGATTTTAGGAAGCTTAGTCATTCCTGTCATGTTTTGTTCTGCAGGGAAATAAATGTGTGTTCAGTTTGTGTCGAGGCTGCTGTAAGAAGAAGGCTTTCAAAGAGGTGGCAGATTGTCCAAGTGAGTATAATGATAACTGAATGTTCTGTTGCTAATATATCACTGGGTTTATAAACTCTCAGTCAAGAACAACATGATTTCATCAAATTTTCTCACACAATTCATCTTTCCAATCATTCCCTTGTTGGACTATTTTTAAATCATCGTAATTCCAACATATTTGTGAAGAAAATGACTAAACAACTGAACATAGTAAATATTGAAGCTAAATAAAGTGCTGTAATGCAGTCAGTGACCCGTGAATCATCTGTGTTTAACCGTTTCATTGTTCGGCCATTTTTCCGCATGTTCTTTGTTTTAACTGCACATTCACTTATATTGATACCTATAGAAAAATGTTAGAAATGTAAGGTTATTCTGTTGATTTTTTTTTCTTGAATATGTTTTTCTATACTTGACTTTAGAAATCAGTTTTCATCATAATATTTCCTTAACACTCTGATGCGTAAGTTTGTCCTTTTTGACCCTGAGGTCATCTTTTTGCAATATCTTAGTAATGAAAAGTTTTCATCACTTCATATTCCAGGTATTCCTCATCAAACATGTTACTGATATCATGCAATTCAAATTTTTAATTTACCTTTTACACATTTTAAGAAATAACGTGTTTTATATTACTACCCCATTCTTCCAAAAGTGGGTCCAAAAGGACCCGCATTCATTTCCTATGAAATTTAATGGGAATCTTTGTTTCTTACCAACTGTGACTGTCAGGAAAACATTTTTTTTTTGTGAACCAAACACACAGAGTCCTAAATGTCACCCCTGAATAATAATATTTTACACAACAAGAACCTTTTACGTATTATCTTTATTTTTACGTCACAAATGTGTGTGCATGTGTGTGTGTCAATCATAAGTACTGTGACAGCGTTATTGTCACAAATTAACCTATCAGCCTTCTTTGAAGTTGGCTAATACTAGTTGTCTAACCAAGCTAGCTAACATTACTGCCCTTACTTTATTGTGCATGTGTGTTATTTGTGTGTGTGTGTGTGTGTGTGTGTCTGTGTGTGTCTGACACCCTAGATAAGAAAATCGAGAGTGAGTTGAATGACATGCAAAACCTGTTTATCAATGTGTTCAATGTTCTGCCTTTTATCATCTCGATAAATAAAAAATTCATGGCTAAATAAATAAATGCATAAAAGAATAGAGTGCCTTCTCCGGGTCGGGGAGGATGTCCTGCCCCAAGTGGAGCAGGAGATCGACAGGCGGATTGATGCAGCGTCTGTAGTGAAGCAGGCGCTGAACCAGTCTGTCGTAGTGAAGAGAGAGCTAATTCAAAAAGCGAAGCTCTTGATTTACCAGTTTAAGTTCCTGCCCTCATCTATGATCATGAGCTTTGGGTCATGTCCGAAAGAACGAGGTCACTGATACAAGCGGCCGAAATTAGTTTTATTTCTTTAGAGTGTCTGGGCTCTCCCTTAGAGAGAGAAGCTCAGTCATCCGGGAGGGACTCAGTAGAACCGCTGCTCCTTTACATCGAGAGGAGCCAGTTCAGGTGACTAGGGAAACATGTTAGGATGCCTCCTGGTCGCCTCCCTGGTGATGTGTTCTGGGCACGTCCCACTAGGAGGAGGCCCCGGGGAAGACCCAGGACACGCTGGAACTATGTTTCTCAGCTGGCCAGAGAACACCTTGGGATTTCCCCAGAGGAGCTGGAACAAGTGACTGAGGAGAGGGAAGTCTGGGCCTCCTTACTTAGGCTGCGACCTCCACGACCCGACGCCGGATAAACGGAAGAGGCCCTGGATGGATGAATGGATGGATTTATGAATGAATGGATGGATTTATGGATAAAAAACGCACATACATACGCACACTCGCATGCATAACACACAGCACAATAGAATACAGACAGTAATGTTAGCTAGCTTGGTTAGCTAGCTAGTTTAAAGAAACGTGCTCTTTCTATTCCCCCATCTCCCTCCCGCTGTCCACACACACCTACATACACATAATGGACGCTGACATAGTTCCAACATTGCTTTTGTAAAATTGCTGTTGTCATTTTGTTTTAAAAATGTTCTACAAATCGTCACAAATGTTCAACAATTTCTTCTACAAATGCTTAAAAAAGTGAAAAATCAAAATATTTCAAACATGAAATAATTCTTGTGTGAAATAAAACACAGCAGAAAGTATCATACTAAACATTATTTTGAATCAAAATGACAAAAATAGCATAAAAACACATCGATTTAAACACAGGTCCAAATAGACCCACTGATGGAAGACTGTATAGTCAATATGTCATGCATCAGAGGGTTAAGTTTGTTTTTCAGAAAAACAAACTTAAATGCTTACTTTTTCAGTGTTAAAGTTCTGATCATCACTGAAACGTAATAAGGAAATCTAAACTATCCGTCTAGAACAGACCTTTTGTTTCCTTTATCATCTTGGTTCAAATTCAGGCATCTGTTTATACGACACCGTCAAAAATTTGGAAATCATTTCTTATCATTGAACGAGAGAACAAAAAAATAGCCTGTAACAAATTATAAATAAGCTGCAAGTCAAGAGACACATGAATGAAAGTTGTAGAAAATAGTTTAATGAGCAAAGTTAATGAGTCTCACAGCTTCATGACTTCAGACTGACACAATAACAGACGTGGCTGATGGAAACAGATTATTAAATTGTTTGCTCTCCAAATAAAGTTGGACTTTCCCAAGCAACCAAGTTCAGACAATCCAGTATGGCTGCCAGGCTTTTTAAAGTGAGTGATAGTTACAGAAATAAACAGTTTTAGTAATCACACATTACTGTAGACTGTTTGCAAATACTTTGTGTTGGAATGCATTAAATGGAGAGAAATCCATTATCATCGTATGCTTTAGTTCTGACTGGGATCGCCAAGGTAACCACTAGGTTCAGTCAGAGCCAAAACAGAACCCAAACAGTTTGGGTCTGTTTTGTCTGTCTGTGATAAATATGATGTAAAATCAACTTTGTTCAGCAACCTTGTTATGTCATTCCCTCATCAAAAACATACCTGGAGTGCTGCATTGATTCTTTCAATCATAAAGAATCCTTGAATCTCTCAGCTCCTCTAGACTAGTGGCAGCAGCAATTAGCAAACACCTGATGGAGCTGCACATCTGCTGAGCTCATCATTTGAACTACTTCCTGTGAAATACTGGTAAAAGTGTTAAAAGCTTAATGGAAGAACTTTGTTGTGATGACTTCCTGAAAGCAAAATGTCAGAGCAGGAGCTTCTTAAAGAGACAAAGACCCAATTTCAAGGTGTTAAATTCCAAAGTCAATTTTTTTTTATAAGTTGTGTTTGATATATACAGTATTTCATAACTGAAGGTAACATAATTACTTGATAGTGCTATAAAATTTCTCTGTCACTGTAAGACACATAACTCCGTCCCTTTAAGGATCCCTGCTGTCTGATTTCCAGGTCATGGGCTGAGATTCAAAACCAAAGCAGAGAAACAGAAAGCCGAGGAAGACCAGCAGAAGGAGTGTGAGCGGACAGAGGGCTCAGTGACGGAGCCGGACAGAAACAAGCAGAATCCTCAGGTGGCAGCAGCTTCCTGCAGGGAGCTGACGGAGCAGACGGAGGCCTAGCTGCTGCCCCCATTTGGACAGGCTGCCTGTCCAAATGGAGGTGTGCTGCAGGGTTCTGGGGCAGGATGGTTTTATTCTGGTCCATAAAACATTTTCAGGTACATAACATCATATTATTAACCTTGTTGGTTTCATCTGAAATGTTGAACCTTTCATTTGGTGGAAAATATGGACAATAAAAGCTCCTGTGATGAACTGCTGGACTTTGGGCTTACCACAAACTTTTTCTATGGAATTAAAGATGGTTGGCTCAGAAACACGTTTTCTCATCTGAATCGTGTGTGTTTATGAAAGGAGAATGTATTTTATCTGTCAAATTTTACTGAGTTCAGTCACAGTTAGCTTTTGAAATATATTGATCATGTTTCTCTACACAAAACAGCTTAAATGCAATGTAATTTAAGGCAGCAGTCATAGCCACTTTGTTAGCAGCGGATGCACCACTAATCTCCAAGAGATCTTAGAATAAAGAAGGCAGAAGATACTTCCTGTGCAAAGCAGCAAGAAAAGTAAATCTGTTACACAATCTGGTGTGTAGTATAGTCTTAGCATACAATCCTATTTTTGACTATATGCAAATGTCTGTTGATTTAATATATTTGCATATTTTTTTTGTGTTTTATGCAGTGTGTTAAGTTATTTTTAATGTTCAACAGAGTAATAGAAGAAATATTCAGGGTCATCTCAGACTGTCCTAAATAACTCATGAATTTCTAGAGTTCAGCTGCAGCATCTTTGGCTACAATTTTTCCATTTTACATGTATGCAAACCTTATAAATGATCGAGATTGTTAAAAGTTTAAAGATTCTTAATAGTGATGCTCCACCTACTGACTCTTGTCACCATGGTGACACTTTACCAGCTGGAAGGCGAGCGCTGCTGGCTGATGGAGAAGAAAAGCTGCTTCTCTCAGCTCACACACTGTCCACAAGGTGTGTTGGGATTTTATTTATGTCTGTGTACAATTTATTCTGACGACTTATCAATTTTAACTGATAAAGTACCCAGACCTACTTACATGGCATGTGGCATGGGTAATCATAATTTACATATTGTGTTTTTTTTGTTTTTGCTTTTTATATATATATATATAATTTTTATTGATTATCCTATTCATGTAGCAAAACAAATCCCCACACTGGATTAATAAAGTGTGTGTTTGTCCAGTATAAATGGTAACTGACACAAGAATTATACCTCTTTACATAAAACATATGTGAATCTGTGAGGTTTTCTAATTATTGTAACGTTGCTGTAATATACTGACAACAGAGCTGCTCTACTTTTGCCTAGTCAACAATAATGTAAAGTCAAACCACCAGATTCCCGAACCAGAGACTCCACTTGTACTTTCTGAAGTGGGTGACAAAAATAATTTTATTCATGACATTCTCATTTTGTTAGATGTACCTGTATGCTTTTTGACTTACTTTACCTTGTTCCCCAGAACTCTGGTACAATACGTGTAGGGTTAAATGGGCCTTACAAATACATCAACAATCACAATTCTGTCCAGCCTGCCATTATTTCTGTTGTTGCCTCACATTTTTCTACCACACTTTTTCTAAATAGTTGTAAAAGCATCTTTGTAGACAGACTCTTTTTTTTTATTATTTCTTTGACAATACCTTGTGAAGAGTGTCAGTGACTTTCTGCAAAGCCACTGTCATATCAGTAGACTTGCATTACATTAATTTCACTTTTTGAATAGAAATACTAAAGCTATTTCTTATTAATTTACTGAGATGCATCTCTGGGTGAGGAAGAGTGAATAAACTGGAAGGCTTCATTGGAATTAGGAGACGAGCTGATGAGATTCTTCAGGTCATCTTTTTTTGGCGTCTTTGAATTAAATACCAAATTAGATGTAGGAGTTGATGTACATCAGATATTTTGACTTGCTTCTTGGAATATTAGCCAAAAAAAGTGAATGTCTTGATGAAGTCCATATAACTGGAGACTTGAGTGTAGATTCCAAAACTGTCTGGGGTACGACAATCATCCGGACTGTTAAAGCTCATGATTCCCACCTGCACAAAGCCTCTGGCTGTTCGGCACATGAGCGGGCTGCCATGGTCTCCTGGTGGATGCTGAAAAATGACACACTGTGATGATGTTAGTTTGTGTGCTTCTGAGTCGCACACTGGCTGACACTGAAACGTGAAAGTAATGCAGTTGGGGGAGAAAAGAAAAAGCTGGCATACTTTTAGCAGATGGTTTTATGTTTTCACAACGAACCAGTTTGACTTAATCTGTAATATTTGTGGATGTTCTCCACATAACCTCATTCGCTGCATTTTAGATCAGACTGACATTCTGCATGTTAGCTTTTATATAAATGCTGAAACTCACATTGCAGGAATCTTTTCCTCCAGCAGGACCGCCTGCACACAGCATGTTATCACTCAGGTCTGGAAACGCAGCTTTACATCTAGTCTGAGACACAATTCGAACCTTCATCTCCTGTAGAGTCATTGATTTCTCCCCCCAGGCTACATGGGCACAGAGAGAGGTCCAGGTGAGGAAACAGATCTCTGAATATGCACCTACATATAAATACATATATGTATATGTATATATATGTAGGTATATATACATATATGCATATATGTACATATATACATAAATGTATATATGTACATATACATATATATGCACCTACGTACCCTGTGACACCTATAATGTCTGTTACAGGGTTGGGTATTTAACGTACTGCTTATCATTTATTGCGATAAATTTCATGGATTTGTTTAGATTTATCTAAGAATTCCAATTTATTGTTGTTACGATAAATTCCAACTGGTTATGTATGAAACCCTCTAAAACTGTCCATGTTGTCAGGATTATTAGTTTTACTAGTTTTTCTACTGTTTGCGTAACTAAAACCTCCATAAATATTAATTCGTTTGAAAATATCATTAAATGAAGTTACTTTCTGCAGTCTACTGATATAAATAACTCTTCATTTTGTGACTGTAGAAGTGTATTACAAAAGGTTTGATTTTCAGGAGCCATGCTGTGATGGCCATAAAGGTTGGCTAAAAAAGAATAAATCTTATTGTCACTTTTATTGCCATCACAATATTACCATAAAATATTGTAATAACACATAAAGTTCACCCTTAGTGTGTGTGTGTGTGCGTGTGTGTGAAAAACGTACCGTTGTTTTTTCTCCACCAGCCTGCAATCCAACACTCGGAGGAAGAATCAAAGGTGTCATCCTCTCTGGGTAAGATCACTGGAGCAACGTTCTCAGAGAAATCTAATGGTGTTTTTAACCTTATCAGTGAGATGTCATTGACGAAGCCATTGCCAGTAACCCTAAACTCAGGTTTACGATAAACAATGTCTACATCCATGTAACGTTTAGATGGCTTGTCCAGCTCATATGTGCCGACCCACACTCCTGTTCGATCCCACCTGGTCCACAGTTCACTGAAACACCAAAAACAGACAAAGGAGATCAAATTACCACCTCTTTTTATCTCCTGTAAATCCAACTCTCAAACTATTCATCTCAAGAATCTGTTCACTCTCCTTTACTGCCTTTATCTGTCTTGATAAAACAAGGCAACCACATCTCCCTCATTTATAGATATGTTTAATATTTTTACAATAAGCTCATACTTTCATAGTATTTGATATCAGTTTTCTACCCAATCAACCCAATTAAGAGACTGGAATGTATTTTTGTTAAAACCTCTGATTAACTTCATATAAAGCATATCAACACTTCAGACATTTACACTAGCAGTTGTATAATTGTGGAAGATTATCAGAAAATGAAGAGTTCTGTATTCAGACTTACTCATCCCAGCAGCGCCCAGCAGTCATGACCCACTTCTTATTGAGAATTGAACCACTGCAGTGCCACTTTCTCATCCCACTGTCTGTGGTGATGTCAAGGTAGACCAAACCAGGCCACCTTCCCTTTGGGGCGTCCCCCCCACCAATGACTCCAGCTCCCATCAAAACTAAAATAAATAAAGGAGAAATACACAGTAGTGTTTATCTTACTTACTTATCGTGAGGCTAAAATATCTAGTTTATCATTTTGGTGTAAATATTGTGAATTCCATTTTAATTCACCGTCGTGCACTCAAATGATAATAAAGTTATCTACGTTACACAAGAAGCATGGACAGTCAGGATATCTCTTTCACCACGCATTTTGTTCTATGTAAAATGATCTTGTGTCTCACCTGCAGAGCACTGGAGCAGAACCAGCAGAGCGAGCAGTTTACCCAAAGCCATGGCTGAGATGCAGCTCCGTGTCTGCAGGAGTTTCATACACAGCCGAAGATGAGAAACTCTTATCAGATCCATCACCCAACCCCTCCATGCATAGGCAGAGCGTCATGATGCATTTGTGGTAGTGTCTGCCTAACACAAATGCAGAGTTGTAGGCAGATTTTGAAATATTTAATAAAAAAAATTATAAAATGCAAACTTACAAAAATACAAAAAACTAAATCCAAAGTTGAATAAAAATAAACCATAACAAAAGTCAGGCTGGTTACATGACGAGAACTGTGGGAAATGACGAGGCACAGAAGAATAAAAGAAGTTGAAGTTGACTGCTGAACAAAAGACCAGGGCAGATTAGTTAACTGACTGAGAGGGTCAGTTAGCTAATCTGACTCTGATCAGTCTGCAAGAGGCAGGCTGATCAGAGAGAGAGAGAGAGAGGAAGTGGTACAGGTGGTGAGGGAGAATAGACAGGGGAACAGGAAATAAATCTAACACTAAAGATCAACTAGACTAAAGAAAGATAATAAAATTAGAGTAACAAAGAATAACTAGAAACACTAAGAAGAACTGACCTAAAGAAAAACGGGAACAAGACGGATCTAATCAGAATAAGATCATAAAATAATAATGAAACCAGATTCAAAGTACCAAAACAAACTCAGCAACCAGGGATCCTAACACACAGGAGCAACGTTTATATGCACTTTGAAGGAGATTTAAAATATCTCACTTTGTGTGGATAAAAATCTGAAGGAATTCAGAAAAATACAATCTTTTAATTGTAAATTATAAGCAATAGGTTTTTTTTCTAAATAGTTTAAATGTTTATATTTGTACACAACATAGTCCTTGTAAACATTGGAGTGTGTGTGTGTGTGTGTGGCTTTGTATTTGATACATTATAGGGGCCATTTTCTAAATAAATATTACATTGTGGAGTCCGACTGCCCAAAGATTGCTATGTATTTAATTATGTTCTAATTTAACACATTAAATCAGAACTGAGTTTAATGTGTTAAATGTTAATATTAGCCTAAGTCGAGGCTGTCCACCTAAACTTCAGCTGAACAAGCAGAGCTTTGATCAGAGATGCAGCCAAGAGGCTCATTGTTACTCTGGACCAGATGATCCACAGCTCAGAGGGGGAACCTGTCCACAGGCCAACTGTTAGTCATCACTGCACAATTCTGGTCTGTATGGAAGAGTTACAAGGACGAAGCCATTGTTGAAAAAACCCATAAGAAGTCCTGTTTGCAGTTTGCCAGAAGCCATGTTGGACACAGCAAACGTGGGAGAAGGAGCTCTGGTCAGATCAGAACAAAATTAAACTTTTTAACCAAAATGCAAAACATTCATCACTCTGAACACACCATTCCCACCTTTAAACATGGTGGTGGCAGCATCATGCTCTTGGGTGCTTCTCTTCAGCAAGATCAGGGAAGTCTGAAAAAGACTGAAAAAGAGTGGGACGGAGCTTCAGCTTCCATCAGGACAAACACCCTGAATATAAACCAGGCTACAATAGAATGGTTTTAAACAAACCACACTCATGTGTTAGAATGGCCCAGTCAAAGTCCAGACTTGAACCCAGAATCTGTGGCAAAACCAGAGTGGACAGATGGATTTCAGTCAGCTGCAGTTCCAGCTGGAGTAAATCTGAGCTGCAAGCTGCCAATATTTGAAGCAGTTTTTGTAAGCAGTAACTGAAAACTGCACCAAAACGAAAACCTAAAGTGTCTATTGCAACGAATGAAATGATAGTTGTTCAAGCACTAATAAGTAGCATAATTGTACAGTAGTTTGATTAGGGAAGTCTTTATTTTTCATTTTTAAGCTTTTTTTTTTTTTTCATTGAGCTACAGACAACATTAGTTTATGAAATAAACAAACAGACACCAAACGTGATGCTTCAAAGCTTTAATGCAATGTGATTAAATGTTTGACAGAGAGAGAGAGAGAGCAGTAAGGGTTGACTGGATAAGGAGACGAGCTGAGAAAGGCAGCAACTCTGCTGGTTAGGGAAGCCTTCGACTTCCTCTGGCTTCTGGGAACATTAGTCAGAAGCGAATTCTTCGTCAAGTTGCTTCATGCGATCTTTGATGTAGCCCATAAAGCTGGAGACTTGTGTGTAGATGCTAGGAACCCCTGCGACCTCACAACCTCTCGGACTCCCATAACTCATGATTCCCACCTGCACAAAGCCTCTGGCTGTGCGGCACATGAGCGGGTCGCCATAGTCACCCTGTGGAGAAGCAGATTTAGCTTAAAGTTAGGTTTTATTCCCTGAGCCTTCTAATACAATCAAATTGCACAATGCTCTGAAACTATGTGATAATAAATTGTAGTTATTGTATATAAGCACACATGTTGAGGGGGAGCTAAGACACAACTGATCAGGTTTGCCTGGTTTTATTTGGGTGTTAGAGACGAGTCCGAGTTCCTGGATGAACCCAGTGCATTGAAAAGAAGGAATGAAATGCTGAGCGAGTCTGACTGGGTACAAGTAACAAGAACACATGAACAGATTTCTGGCAGGACAATGTTTTAATTCAGCTATGTCCTGAAAACTCACCACACCTTGGTTTTTTGTCATTAATTGTTAAAATGTAAGTGATACTAATAAAAACAAATTTGAATAGTTTCTGCCATTTTTCTTACAAAGCATTAGAAAATCTAATTAAATATGAGATTAAGTTAGGACTGCTGGTATCATGATCAGTGCTTGTTTGGGCTTTTAGGGGTTTCTTCCAGGCCATGCATTTGTTTATTTTTATATTCTGCTTGGATTTCGCTTCTTTACTTTATTCTTGCATCTGGTTCTTAGTTTATTCTTACTTTAAATTATGCTAAGCATTCATCCTTTTGGTTGTTTTATTTATCTCCTTTTCAGTTGACTGCATTCATGTGACTTTGTCTGAGTGTGTGTGTGTGTGTGTGTGTGTGTGTGTGTGTGTGTGTGTGTGTGTGTTTTGTCTTGTGTCTCAACAGAGTGTCATCAAATTAAGAAGGCCTTGGCATAATTTGTTCTAACTTCATGTGAATTAAAGTTTTTGCTCTCATACACAAACGTTTCCACAGATATTGAAATAGAACATCATCTCAGTTCACATAGATGCTGAAACTCACCTCACAGGGGTTCTTTATCCCTTTGGGGTCGCCTGCACACAACATCGAATCAGTCATGGTCGGATATGCAGCTTTACAATCTGCCTGAGGCAAGATGGAAATCTGCACCTCTTGAACAGCTTTTGTTTGTGGCAGAGCAACTGGGTGGAAACACAAAGAGTCATGAAGGCTTCATGTCAAGGATGAGCGTTTACTCAAGTAGCTTTTAATGTCGAAAAATTCTTCATCATAAGAAGGTTCAAAAAAGTATTTCTAATGGCAAATTTTTGAAAACATTACTTATGTAGATTTTACAGTGCAAACAATTGGAAAATAAAATCACCTTTGCCAATATTACCCCAGCCTGCAATCCAACACTCGGAGGAAGAATCAAAGGTGTCATCCTCTCTGGGTAAGATCACTGGAGCAACGTTCTTAGAGAATTTTAAAGGGTGTTTTAACCTTATCAGTGCAATGTCATTGACGAAGCCATTGCCAGCATCTCCGAACTCAGGTGGACGATCAACAATGTCTACATTCATGTAACGTTCAGATGGCATGCCCAGCTCATATGTGCCGACCCACACTCCTGTTCGATCCCACCTGGTCCTCAGTTCACTGAAACACACAAAAACAGACAAAGGCAATCAAATTACCACCTCTTTTTATCTCCTGTAAATCCAACTCTCAAACACTTAATGCACTATTCAGCTGAAGGATCTGTTGACTCTCCTTTACTGCCTTTATCTGTCTTGATAAAACGAGACGATTAGATCTCTCTTACTTTGGCTGCCAGGACATTGAGAAAAATCAAATCTACACATTTTGAATTGCATAACTCATGTTACATAAAACACCAAAGTAGATGATGCTGCTGCTTGTGCACACACCACGATTACATATACCTTATCAGTTGTAAGGTAAATATGTTTCACTTAATTACATCAATAAATTAAAATACATTTAAGGTATCTCCATAATAGCTAATGTAGAAATAATACCAACCAAACATCTGTTTGCTGTTTATATGTAATTAATATCCATTGACCCTCCCACAGTCTTAGCGCGGGAGGGTTAGACATGACGGTCAGACAGCAGGAAGAGGGGTCAGGCATGTCCCTTCAGACCGTCAGTTTCCAAAACCACACACAAAAAAATATCTAGTAAAAGGCACAAAGCCAGACCCTCAAAAACACATGGGGTCCCTGTCTCTTAAGACTATGGGTGAGTTAAAAATGTTATTTAAATTTTAAGTATTCATTTATGGATATTTTGAATCATTCTTAATAGCCTTGTCCTGTCAGTCTTTCATTTCATTTTATTTATTGAAACTATGACAATGCATATTAACATACATGTCAACGATTGATTATTGTTGTACATGTCAACAATCAATCAATACTAATTTTCTTAGTATCAGTTTTCTACCCATTCTAATCAACTACATTAACTGATGGAAATGTATTTTGTTAAAGCCTCTGATTAACTCCATATAAAGCATATTAACGGTTCAGACATTTACACTAGCAGCTGTATAATTGTGGAAGATTATTAGAAAATACTCAATAATTCCATCCAGACTTACTCATCCCAGCAGCGCCCAGCAGTCATGACCCACTTCTGATTGAGAATTGAACCACTGCAGTGCCACTTTCTCATCCCACTGTCTGTGGTGATGTCAAGGTAGACCAAACCAGGCCACCTTCCCTTTGGGGCGTCCCCCCCACCAATGATGGAGCTCTTCACTGCAGCTCCCATCAAAGCTAAAAGAAAGAAATAAAGGAGAAATACACAGTAGTGTCACCTCAGAATAAAGAATTCAACATTTTGGTGTAGGCAAAAAATTGGTGTGCACCTAATGACACAACACAAGAAACAACATTAAGGTGGCCACCAACATCCTGAAAAACTGACTAAATAATGAAAAGATATTTATAATATCAACCTCACAATAAGTTTGTGAGGCTGTCAACATGTTGGGAATGAAGTAACCCTTAAAATGAATGATCTTGTGTCTCACCTGCAGAGCACTGGAGCAGAACCAGCAGAGCGAGCAGTTTACCCACAGCCATGACTGAGATGCAGCTCTGTGGAGCCGAGAGACTGCAGGAGTTTTATACACACAGCCGATTATAAGAAACTCTTATCAGATCCATCATCCAGCCCCTCCAGGCATCGGCAGAGGAGAAACGTTTATATGCACTTTGATGCAGATTTAAAAGATCTCCTCACTTTGTGTAGACAAAAATCTGAAGTAATTCGGAAAAACATAATATTTTATTTATATTTCTTTGAATTTAATACTGGAGCTTTTTCTTTTCTTTTTGTTTTTTTGCATAAATTATGTTTACCTAACACCGTAACACAAAACTACTCATATCCTTTGGCTTTTTTCACATTTTGTCATAGCGTGATCAGACATTTCAGTGGACTTAACTGTATCTTGTTGCACATTATTTTTTTAGGGGTATGAGATAAAAGGGAGTGATAAAAGAGACCGCCGCCTCTTTCTGATTTATATTTGTTAAATGTTTTGTATACCATTTATTGTTTCTTTCCATAATCATGTTCTATTTTACGTTGTGTTTTTTTTTTATAAATTCCCTGTAAAGTACATTGAAGTTTGCGGCTGTATTGTGACAAAATTCGAAAAAGTTCAAAGGCTGCAGATGAATAGTTTGGCAAGACACTGCACCTTATCAGCACCTACACTCACTGAATCCCAAGTCTCACTATAAAGGAACAGATGTTGTCTCTAAATATCTTGGCCTATGACATCTGGTAATCTACATGACATTGCAAACCATCACTAGCTTTTGTTTTTTGTTTTTTTACTTTAAGGTTAGATTTTAGTGTTTTTATTATGTGAATGATTGAACACCACTGCAAACATCTGTCAAGTCTCCAAATGTTTCTTAAGTTGGTGTTTTTGTTTGTGGTTGTGTTGTGGTAATGTCTGGTGGTGACGAGGCAGCATGATGGAAAGTAACCATTATGTGTTTGTCAGAGAGGGAAAAGGTTGCCTGGACAGATGTGTCTAAATTTCATCTGCAGCATTCATATGGTCAGCTCAGAGTTTGGCATGAACAACGTGTGTTTGTCAGATTGTTTTTTATAGATAAACCCAATTCCAACTGACAATTGACTCAACAAAGCAAACAACCAGGAAGAATCCCCACCAGTACAACAAAGGAAAAGCCCCCTCATTTCCTTGGTGAAGTTTTGTTGGTGACCATGTTCATCCCTTTCATGGCCAGAGTTCCATGAAAGTAGTTTTGATGACTACTTCCAGCAGGATAATGCATAAATCAAATTAAAGAGGTCTCCAGCAAGACAATGCTGGAGACCTCGCTGTATGGTGATGTCCTCCACATAGTCACCAGATCTCAGTCTTTTAGGACTGGATAGAACAAGAGACTAGTGATGGGTCCAGCAACACCGACGCGCCGGCGCATGCATCAAGCCAACACCCGTGTCGGTGCGCGTATTGGTTTCAGAAAGTCACGTGACCAATACAGGAACCGTTTCGAAATGACACTGGATGCCAAACTGTGTTTATAAGGAAGCGAATCTGTCAAAAGCATTTGCCAAACAAATTCTTGATCTTTTACATTGTCATCTATGGAGCAGCTTCAAAGGAAATGTTTCCGCAGTGTGGGACCATTTTGATCTTATATTGGAAAATACATTTGTTTTCATTTTTGTCGTTTCATCCGGTTCTTGTCAGTTTCTACTTAATCTATCTGAACCAAAATTCAGCTGAAACTGACTTAGTTTACTTTCATATTATGTTCTGCTGGTTAAGTGTCGCATATGTTTGACTAAACTGTCTTATTTAAATAAATCCACCTTTTCAATACTGAGGCATTATGAGGCCAGACATGAGAATGAAGTCCCAGATACACCTAGATAAACTTAGATATGCAGCCATTCTACAAATTACTCAGTTGCTTTTTATAAATTATTTCATATACAGTGATATAACCCTCGCTGTAACGCGGTTCACTTTTCACTGAATCGCTGCTTCGCAGATTTCTTTTGTGCAGTTTTTTTCCCACAGTGTTCTTCGTCCTAATTGACCATATGATTGGTAAAAACAGTCTCCGCGCTACCTGAGTGCCAATAACGTTATGGTGTATAATACAGATTGGCCACTCAGGAGATGGAAACTGAAACTTTCAATGTCTGCTGGAAAAAAAAACTGTCCAGAGGCAGCAGAACCCGACCGGAGGCTCGTTTGATGAGATCCGTCGCTCTGCCGTAGATCCAGCTGTGAATCTCGCGGGGCATCTGGAGGAGACGCTGTAATGACATGACTGCGGATCACATTAATGCCCGATTGATGCACACGCACATCCGCTGACCTGAAAACAGGTTTTGTTCTTTGGTTTCAATGTAGAGTATTTATTTATGCTGTGTAATAACTGTAAAAAATAAAGGTAACTACTTCACAGATTTCTCCTATCACGGGTTATTTTCGAAACGCAACCCCTAAGAAAAACAAGGGTTCGCTGTAAATGTAGAGTTTACTTAATTTTTTTCTACAGCAGAAGGTTTGTCAAAAAAGCGTAACAGGCTTAATTTCAAAAGGTTGTAAAAACTTATTTTTAAATAAAAATGTGTGGGGAAAAAACAGTCCATATTCTCATTCCAAACACATTCACTTAAATTTTCACTTTATGGTTCATGTTCTTGGCCTCTCCAAATTGCCCCTAGGTATGAGTGTGTGTGTGCATGGTTGTGTGTCCTGTGTGTCTCTGTGTTGCCCTGCGACAGACTGGCGACCTGTCCAGGGTGTACCCCGCCTCTCGCCCGAAACGTTGGCTGGAGATAGGCACCAGCACCCCTCCCGACCCCACTGAGGGAATAAGGGTGCAAGAAAATGGATGGATGGATGGTTCATGTTCTTCACATTCTTTATTGACTGTATAATATATTTTAAATGAAACTGAAGATATGACATAATACAATATATAATATTCAATAAAATACAAATACTTAAATGTTATTTAAGTCTATAGACTTGGTTATCAAATCACTACGTTGCCTGTAGGAATTTTTAATGTCCAGCAGGTGTCAGTATTGAGTGACACAGTATCGACACAGTATCAATATAGTGTTGCTATGAGTCGAAACGCCTCATGACGCCTCGTTTACCCATCACTACAAGAGACATGGAGCCTACCAATATGCAGTAGCCCTTGGAGTTCCTGTATCATGCTAACATGGACCAAAATCTAAGAGAAATTATTTTGTCACTTTTTCAAAAAATCTCTCCTATGAAGAAATTAGGCTGTTTCTGAAGACTGAAAGTGCACCATCACCAATGTCTATCTAATACAGAGACAAAGCACTCTATCTGGTACAGTACAACTCGTAAGAATAAAGGTTGAGTGGATACCTTAAAATTTATTCTGAATTTAAAACTTAGGTTTAGATTTTCCCAAACAGACATCCAAACAATAGTTTGAATGAATAAAGCAGATCTGACTTCTGTAATGGTTCCAACCAGAACCCTGGGACAGGGACATAAAAACCAACCCATTTAAACCAGTTTAAAATCACATTATAATTCATTTGATAGGGCTGCACAGTGGCACAGTTGGTAGAGCTGTTGCCTTGCAGCAAGAAGGTTCTGGGTTCACTTCCCAGCCTGGGTCTTTCTGCATGGAGTTTGCATGTTCTCCCTGTGTGTGCGTGGGTTTTCTCCGGGTACTCCAGTTTCCTCCCACAGTCCAAAAACATGACTGTCAGGTTAATTGGCCTCTCCAAATTGTCCCAAGGTGTGAGTGTGTGTGTGCATGGTTGTTTGTCATGTCTCTGTGTTGCCCTGCAACAGACTGGCAACCTGTCCAGGCTGTACCCCACCTCTCGCCTTGAACTTAGCTGGAGATAGGCGCCAGCAACTCTCCCGACCCCACTAAGGGACAAGGGTGTAAAGAAAATGGATGGAATTCATTCGATAGAGGGTTCTGGTGATAGTTTTCCCTGCAAATTTCTGAGCCCTTTGTGGATTGCAGAAAATATCCATTAAATTGAAATGTGTTAACTTGGTTCTTTATATAGTGCTCCATAGATTTATTTATTGTATTATAACATTACGGAAATTCATAATTAAATCCCCAAATTAATCTGACATTAATTTGCCAGTGTTCTGTATTAGTCACATGGCCCAGCGCTGCGGCGTTCCAGCGGCATAGGAACGGACGGTCCTGGCTGTGTTTCTAGGGGAGCATTTTCAAACGAAACACACAACTTGTGACGTTTTTCGGATAAACAGTAGCCAAGTCAGCAAAGTCAGTCAGTGTTGCTGTTGTTTTTTTAAAACTCAGAATGTTGGTGAAAGTTGACTCTGGGACGTTTTGGTAGCCTGTTTCCGTGGATGTTTTCATGGTTAGGACCATGGAGCGCTCAGCCAGCATTAATGCTGACCAACCCCAGCAGCCTGGTACTAATGGTGGGTCACCCAGCTGTCAGTTTCACCCACCTTTTGGATTAAACCTCGTTTCACTTTGTTTTCTCTGTTGTGTCCAGGTTGTTGCGTTAAATGGCGCAACTGGTGCGGCTTTTGGTGAGTGTTTACTTATATAATCCTAAAATATGTCGGCAGACATATTTGTCTTTGCAGACATACAGTATATGTCTGCAAATTCAATCTACATTCATTTTACTGCTTCAGCAAATTGAATGTTTTTTTGTTAATATTAGCCTGGATGGCTGATTGATGTGTTTAATAATATTGAAAGGAACAAAAACGTAAAACAGTAAAAAGAGAGGCTGAGAACTAAACTCCAGCCAGCGAAGCCACGCCTTCCTCCAGCCATCAGGTGATTCTACTGTTACTTCCTCATTTCGTATGAAGAATAGAAACTAAATTGTTTCAATATTTTTTTTGTTCTGCGTATTTTGTATTTATAATATTTCCAGAGTCTTGCAAAAGTAACCATGTCACTGTCATAACATTATAACCACAAACTGAAGCGTTGTTTAGTATTTTATGTGATAGACTAAAATTAGAAATGTCTTCTGTGCATTCAGCACTGATTAATAAAAGGGCCTTTAACTGCCGTTACAAGTGCAATCCCACAACACGCATATATATATATATATATATATATATATATATATATATATATATATATATATATATATATAATATGCTCCTTTTGTCTCGTTCCTTCTTCAGGCTCCTTGGACTTTGCAACAACTTTGCTTATGTGGTCATGCTGAGTGCGGCTCATGACATCCTCGAAAAGCAGGAATCAAAAAACTCAACAGTGACTGTAAGAAAGCCAATGTGATTAAACACATATATTATTATCTAACCATTAATAACCATAGTTATTAACCATTAATAACCGTAGTTATTAATGGTTAGAAAGGTGTTTCATGACATCATTTGTGACCCTTACATTCGTCCCTTACATTCCAGGCCTCAGATCAGCTGGCTGTGGGCCTCCGACCTGGAAACAGTAGGAACAGTAGTCGGTACGACTGCAGTCCTGTCAGCACCGGGGTAAGAGGAGACTCTCTCTCTCTGGTTACCTCTGACCAGACCAGACCAGTAATATCCACAATTAGCCTGGGAAATCATTTCCAGGGTGTTCTAATGCATCCGACAGCAAAGCGTTTAGCTCCATTCCTTTAAACCCCATAAAAAGAGATGGAATCTGAATTTACTCAAGTGTTCATGGTTAGGTCCAATTAGATTATGATGTGGAGAACTGGGAACATCACTTTACCACACAGTAAGAGGCAGCTGCCATCAGGGATCACTGACATAATGTTTAGGCATTTGGCAATATGAAATGGCAATATGACTTCATATTGCTATTTTCCTTTTATAGGAATTCGGTTGAGCATAAAGGTTTCCCATTTCCTTCATTGCATAATTTGTTTTTGGGTTTTCCTCCTGAGTATTCTATGCATCCTGGAAATAACCTGATCTCACTAACTTTAAGGATTTTTGTTTGCTTATTGAAATTATTTAATTGGGGCCATGGATATGAGATATCCAGATGTAATCATAAGGGATCATATGCGCTTTATATCAAGGTGAGGGCTTATTTTGGAACTGTCTTGCAGAAGGAGCTTCAGGTGATATCAGGATGAATAAAATGTTGGAAAAAAAGACAGCTGAGAATGAAGTAATTTTGTTGTCATAATAGATCTGTTGTTCTATTTGCATGCAAATATTATATATATATATATATATATATATATATATATATATATATATATATATATATATATATATATATACTTCTGAAGGTCATTAGTTTGACTGGACTTTATTCAGGGGTAAAATACTAAATGGGGCTGAATACAAATTCATGACACACTTTTCAGATTTTTCCTTGCAAAAATAAAGTGGTCTGTGTTTTGCCATTCACTTCACAGCCTTACAGTAGCGTTTGTTGTTGTGTCACATGAAATCCTTAGAAGTTTGAGGAAATGTGACAAAATGTGAAGATGGGTATGAATGTATGAATACTTTAGGAAGGCACTGTATTTAACATGGAAAAAACTTTTTGTAATTAGTTCTGTTATATCAGAATGAATGAAGATAAACAGAGGTAATGTGTGTTTGCAGGCTGTGCTTCTGGCTGACATTCTTCCAACACTCTTTATCAAGATTTCAGCTCCCTTTGTGATCCACAAAGTACCCTATGGGTGAGTTCATCAGTATAACTTGAAATTCCATAAGTATATGGAATTTGAAGAAGCAAATTCTATATACTTTAAGAAGCAAATCTGATGGGAAGAATGTTGAAAGTTTTAGTGATTTTTTTCAGTTCTTCATTTTTATTCACAGTATTCCAAGTAAAACAGTTTGTAAATTGTTTATATTTTTCAGAAAATTAAAGTAACGATGCATTCTTTCCAAAACTCAAAAAGCAAATTCTTTCATTATTTCTAGTTTTCGGGTGCTGTTTTGTGTCGCCATGGCAGCAGCAAGTTTCCTGCTTGTTTCCTTTTCCTCCGCTGTGTGGCTAAGTATTGTCGGTAATTATTGATGCTCCAACTCTTCTCGATATGTGTGGTGAAGCTGATAATGATGGAGGCGTCAGATGATAGATTTTAGTCATTTCAGTTTAGTTTGCACCTTATCTGCATGCATAGAGATAAGATATCACAGCTTCATGTTGAAATGAGCCTGAAGCAGCTCATCATGATAAGTGCAGTTATTAATACATCCTCCTGTGATCATTTCTTATCAAAGGAGGCGAACTGATGTGAAACTGAGAGTTTTAACACAGCAGCATGTTGTTGCTACACCATCAGAAGAGTCCAGGAAACGACAAAGATAATGTCTTTGAAGTGTACATGAAATTTTGACCATTTTAATGCAAATGTGCATTAATAGTTGCGTTAAAAGTACATTAAAATATCATCTTGGCATTATTTGTTACATTTTTATGCAAAGTTACAGTAAAACGTGGATTAAATGTGAATTTAAAAGTGTCAACTTTGCATTAAAAATGCCATTATTTCCCTAATGATAATTCACGACAACACTTGTAATCATTCATGAAGACTCCTTCATGTTTATGACGGGTGTTATGTTTATGACAGTGTCATGCCAGTCTTATGCACACCCCTTCAAATAAATGTTACCATTTTACCATGACGCACTGCTACATTACTCAGTTCAATTCAGTAAAACTTTATTTGCCCATGGGTGGAAATTTAAAGATACAACAAAGCAGCACAAATATCACTTAAAAAAATCAACACATAAAAGCAAATAATAAGCAGATGAGGATCGCCATGAAATGTGTCTGTAATTACATTTTAAATAACTGCAACAGTAAAGTGAGATTTACACACACATGCACATATACGTAAATACACATACATAAGCATGCAAAGTCATAACTCGGTGTACATACTTACATTCTGACTCATTAAAAAAAATTTAATATCACTGAAATGTCCATTTTCAGTAGGTACTTTTAATCTGACAAACGGGTCTCATCTGAACGCATTCTCTGTTTTTATATATGATTGTACATAAATACACATCCAAATTCATAATAATATTATTTATACATTGCAACATAAATTATGTCAGATAGCAATTAATAGGTGGGGAGCTGAGGGAAGCTGGTGGGTTGGTGGTGATAGGAGTTGAGAAGTTGAGCTTTAGGAACAGAGTATCTGGTCACATAAGTTCCTCACAGAGCAGCAGAACGTCAGTAAAAAAATTTTCCTGACTCCACAGGAATTGAGCTTCCTTAGGAGGTGTTGCTGTTGTTGACACTTTGTGAGAATATGTTCTGTGTTGGAGGACATAAACAAAAATGAACACAACACTTAAGAGAAGATCTTTCTGCACATTAAGAAATTGTACAGTAATGCTAAGGTGGGGATGCTTCTGTATAAACGTTTTGATTTTTTTTCATGTGTGCTAAAAGTTCCTGCATTCACACTGGGCTCACTCTGTGTTGTTACAGGAGTGATCTTTGCCAGTATAAGCTCTGGGTTGGGGGAACTATCATTCCTGTCACTCAGTGTCTTCTTCAACAGGTAAAACCGTCATCTATGTCTTAGTTTCTTTTGAGTTTTATAAGGTGCTTAAACTGAATCAAACATAATAACCAAGAGTGGGACTGTGTTACAACCTGTGTCACAACCTGCTCTACATGTGATAATGTTGATAAATGTCATTTTAATATGACTCATGACATGTGAATAAATACTTAAAGGCCAAATTATGCCAAATTTTCTTTATGCATGTTTTTGTTCTTCCATTTGGGTCTCAGCCCAAGTGGAGCTTCGCTCACTTCGTCATTAGAAGACGGACAGGTTTGGTCAGTTGGTTTTACCGCTGTATGCGCTGGACTGTGGCTGCTGGATAAAAATGTCCATGCATTCTCCCAGCTACAAAGAACAGAACTATGTGGCCTCATTTTCTCTTTATATTATGTTTCTATCAACGTCTTTTTATGCACATTTTGAATCATCGCATTAGAAAAGGTTGATGTAAATGTCAAAATTTGAAATAACTTTCTCAGTTTCACAAATAATAAAAAAGTACGCTCACTTGAGTTGCTTTTTGGCTTTTCCAAAAAAAAGTAAGTCAGTGCTTTAAAGGCGAGATGGAAACACGTTTGCTTGATAAGTTCCATGTAGCCAATGCAAATTCATCCTTAATATTGTTAAGTATTTCTTAATTTATTGCAATTTATATTATCATAATATTACAGATTTTTGCATATTTCATGTTTTTCTAATGTTATGCAGTCCTTGGGTTTTATCCTTAGAGCTCCCATGTGCAGTTCTGTTACATAAAATTCCAACAAAATACATTGAAATATTTGGGCAAAAGGTGGAAGGGTTCAAGGAGTGTGAAAACTTTTCCATTATCCAGCATATAATATTAAGTGTAATCCCTTAGACTGTGTGGTTTGGGGTTAGTAACTCTGCTGCCTTCATCCTCAGGAATGTTCTGGAAGGCTGGGGTTCTGGGACTGGTGCTGCTGGTGTTGCTGGTTCCCTTCTCTATGCAGGCCTCATCCAGGCACATCTCTCCCCCCGGACCACACTGCTCATCATGCTAATTGTTCCGATTGCAATGCTAGCTAGGTAAGTGTTGAAATGCTGTTAAAAACATGTTACTTCTGTAATGAGCTGCTTTCAGGAAGTGTTAGAAATGTGCTGACAGTCTCTCCCTTTTCAAACTGATGATTCCGTTTCAGTTTGGTCACAAGCCACTTAAGCTGAGCTTAGAAAAAAATTTGAAGTTCTCATGCTATTAATTCTGGATATTGAAGTTACATCAGAGCATGGTTCTGTGAACATGACAGAACAGTTTTAGTTATCTGGTTTAATGTATAAGTATCCAAGATCAAACAACCAAAAACAATCAATAAAAAAACATAAATAAAAACCACTTACAAATGAAACAATAAATAAAATGGATTTTGATGTTTATGTAAACAAAATTGCTCTTTTAAAAATGTTAATTGTCGGAATAGAAATTACCGAGCTCATTTTAATTTATCACGTGTTTAATTGCTTATTGCAACAGACTTAAAGCGGCAGTATCACTCAATCAAGCAACTATGTTACCTTCAGTTGTTATAAAAATGCTGTACATATCATATATGACTTAAAATAAATTTTACTGACTAATTTAGTGCCTTGCAAAGGGCCACTGTCTTTTTAAAAGCTCCTTCTCTTTGAAACTCTACCTTCAGGAAGTCATCACAACATCGCTCCTCTATTGACCCTTTAATGATGTTTTTACCAGCATTGCTCTGAGAATTAGCTTGTATAATAAATCAAACAAGTGTAGTCGTACAGTACATTTCAGCAATAAAGCTGTTCAAAGCTGTTTGAATCAAGTTCAAAGTGCTTTACCTCATAGACACAAAAATAAAAAGACATAAAAACAAGATGTAGTCAACAATTGAGAAACCAGAAACAAACATTAAATTTTAATGAGTTCCATCATCAAAACTATCAATACACATCAAATATCCAATTATTATGGCTCAAAAGCAGCTCTAAATAAGAGGGTTTTAGGCTAAATTTAAAGGAGCTCAGTGTTTGCTCTGAGCTCCTTTAAATTGTTTCTCAGTTTCCGCTGTTTCTCAATTTTCTGGAAGTTTGTTCCAGATTTGTAGTGCATTGAAACTGAATGCTGTGAGTTCAGTAGATGTGCAGTTCCATCAGCTGTTTGCTAATTGATGCTGGCTAGTCTGAAGGAGTTGCATGGGAGAGCTGCTCTGTGAGGCGGGAGCTCAGAAGCTGGGAGAGCTGATAGCTGTGCTGTGAGCTAGTAACAGAATGAATGCAGGGAAACAAAGGCACACTTCTCCAATTTCCAAATATTTTCTTGCTCTTTATGATTCTGGACTACTTTGTGTTTGATTATTAAAATAAATCTCAATGAAATAAAGAGTCCGAAAGCCTGTTGGCATGGAAACCTTTGCAAAGCAGGTAGGTGTTGAAGTATCTAGTAAGCACTTTCAGTGATTTCTTGTGCTTTATTGTGGGACAATAGCCTGAAAAAGGATGTACTCTTAAAACTCATGTCATGTAGGAACACATTACAAAGGAGAATCAATATCTGACATAATCATTATATGTATGTGTTCTTCCTCCATTACCAGCTATTTCTGTCTGCTAGTTCATGAACCTTCTCTACCTCAGTGGAGCAGGTCAGAGACAGAGTGTCCACCTGTGGACTCAGAGGAACGACAGCGACTGATGGACGAATTCGAAGATGACCTGGAGACATCAGCTCCAGGTAAAACACCCAGCAACATCTAGGATGTCTAACATTAACATAAAATTTCCAGAATGCTTGATTTTGTAATTGGTCAATCAGTTAATGTAATATCAGAGTTTGTCCATCAATATGAGTTGGCCTGTATCATATCTTAAAAGACTGACACGTCTTCCATTGGTTTTATCTGATCTGACTGAAATGTCAGTTTTTCTGTTTGAGGAAAACGTGTTGATATTTGGTTTGATTAGAAAGTAAGTAATCTCTAAATGAATACTTCCTCTTCATAAGATGTGCTTGTTATCATGTAATGTGGTTGCTGTCCACTAATTTGGCTTTAATTTTTCAGAGCAAGTGATAAGAATCTGGATGTAAGCTTGATTTGCTGGAAAAAGTCTGTTCATGTTTTTATATCAGTTTAATTCTGGACAAAATAAGCAAGTCACCAATAAGTGGGGAAGGTTGATAGAACATCTTTACTAAACTCAAGAGTCATTTAACGAAGCATTATCAGGACTTTAAATGATCTAGTTCATCTCAGTTCAATTCAGCAACAGAACAAACATCAAGTAAATAACCTTGTCATGACTTTGCACACGCAATTATCAAAATCCAGAAGTATATGTGTTGAAGTCTAAACTACTTATTTTTGGATTTAAGAAGGCAGAGAGAAAAACAATGAATATATGACTGTCACTGTATTATGATGAGAATACAACAGACCCGAGCCGGAACCTTTGTATTGTGTTTCTGGCACGCCTGAAAATCTGATGCGAAATAAAATGATGGAGGACAAAGCTGCTTCAGGTTCATTTCTGCTTCTGAAACGGATCTGATTAAATTCTGTATAAGACTTGTTGTGCTAAAAGGAGTTAGCCTATCAGTGAAGCTGTTCAAGCCTTAAATAGCTTCTCAGTGCTAAACATGTAGCATCCCCAACGCTAACGTCAGCGTCCACGGTCCACAAACAAGTTCCAGGAATGATCAGGAGTTCCTGAAACTCTGAGGAACTGATTGGCTGTAGCGCTTTGATTCAATTTAACCCTGTAATTAACTCAAGTCCCACCTTTAGATTAAACCCTTTACACACCCAACCAAACCTGGATGTTTTGATGTTCTGGGTTTAGCTCCATCCATCAGGTCTGATCAGAAAAACATCCCATCAGTAAACACCACCATGTTTGATTGTGGGGACGGTGGAATTATGGGGATTTGACATGTTCCTTCTCATCCACACCAAACATTTAACATTTAGGCCAAAACATTTAGCGTTGTCTGAGCAGAGGCAAAACTTAATGCAGTTGAGTTTGTTGATCAACAGCGTGTTGATTGGTCACATTCAGTCCCAATAAAATACACTGAAATCTGTAGCTGTAGTGTGACATGAGTAAAATGGTTATGAACGTTTTATCATGTAACTGTAATAGCTGTAATGATGGTGATGTTCTCCACAGTGAATGCATGTGTAGTGACTGATTATTCTCTCCTCATTGACTGTAACAGAGAACAGGACCATGGGACCGGTCACCCTGCAGGAGAAGTTAGCTGTCATCAAGGTAAGTGCATCTCCCACACGTTTGGAAGATTTTCTTCATTGTCATCAAACAATAAGAGTGTATATTGTTTCTGTGAACAGGGCTTGTTACCGTTTGTTATTCCTCTGGGACTGGTCTACTTTGCTGAGTACTTCATCAACCAAGGCTTGGTAAGCTCTTTAGTGACCTCTGGCCTCACATTCATCTCACTGCATGCTGTAATTTTTTTTGTGAGATGTTAGGAATTATAAGCTGCAACTATCACGAAGGAGAAATTATTCTTTTTAACAATAAAATGACTAGAAACATTTAGATGCGAAGAATTTATATTTTCTTTTTGTTGTATTTGTCAGATGGAGCTCCTGTTTTTTCACAACTCTTCCTTATCGCATGCGGAACAGTATCGCTGGTCAGTAAACTGTCTTTTTATTTAATTTTTAGATGTCGTTTCATTCAGGTGGAATGTTCTGATTGTTGATTCTTTGTGTATTTGCTCAGGTACCAGACCTTATACCAGGTTGGTGTGTTCGTGTCCCGATCCTCTCTGCGTTTGAAAAAGTTCAGGAAAACTTGGATTTTCTCGCTACTGCAGGTGAGAAATGGACCAACTATATATCTAGAAGTGTCAGTGACCATAGTAACATGTAACTGCAGTTGTAGCCAGCTTATCAAAATTATAGCCAGGTTGATCAAATACAGCAGAAACTTATATGGTCATGTCTGCTTAAAGGAATTAGAAATAATGCCTGTTAAATAAGTGCAGGAGGCTCCCAGAAGGGCCAGCTGGTGGAAAATGACACCAGGTGGAATCTCTCTCTAAAAATAATGCGCGTCAGTATTTGTTGGTTTATTCTTCTTCAGTTATTAAACTTGGATGATAGATTTATTATTTACAGTAACAGACTTTTCTTTATCAGTGGAAAATTGTTTGATAGATGTTTTCTACTTGTAATATTTCAGTTGCTATGGGAATTAAAATAAAAGATCCATATCCATCAGACAGTAGGAAAATAGCATTTTGTGTTTCTTACAGTGGGACAGAAAAAATGTAATTATTATGTAGTTTGTACCTGGTTATGAAAGAAGAAAAATACAACCTCAGACTAAACCAGGGCGTCCGAAGCCATTTTTTCCTCAGTCCATCTAAATAAAACTTGCAAATCACTCTGCTGTTTGCACTGATTAATGAAACAACTCATTACAGGAAAACCAAAAATCAGGAATACCCTCCTTCTGAATCTGATTGGCTGCTTCTTAGCAACCTGTGTACTTCTACAGTTAGTAGTAGGAGCACTGGGAGAAGGCAGAGGAACTCCATTTTTTCACAGCTTATCTGTATCGAAATACACTGTCATCCAGAATGATGGAATTTTGTTTTTGTCCCACTGTGAAGGACCCAGATTACCCAGATTACACTCTGACCTGGGAACACCTTGGAGTATCCCAGAATGAACTCAGTAGTGTTGCTATGGAGGCCTGTGTTTCCTGGTTGCACTGAAATATATTTATTAATTGATCGGACAACTTGCAGCTGGTCATGTCGTAAATTCTCAAATGGAAAGCGTTCAACAAAAGTTCCCGGTCTTACAGAGAGTTTTACTCTGAGATGATAGTCATTCCAGATGGACTATTCACATGTCAGTTTACATGTTGACTGGTTACAGTAGATTACAAAAAGAGCAGATATGAACAAGTCTGATCTTTTTGACTGGAGAAAAAGAAAGTATACTAGCTAGATTGCAACTATACAGTGAGGACAGTCAGAGTCGAATTGACCGACCACATAGCAAAGGATCAGAAATGTCTCATGCCAAGGGGCATGACGGCTGCCGCACAGCTGAGACTTCCCAAGCATGTCACAGACAATAGATGATCATTTTAGCATAGAATGTGTGAATGCTTCAAGTTCTGCAGTTTCACTGTTTTTTGTAAAGATTGCTCTAAATCTTTATTCCCTGTCCTCCTCTCTGCCTGCCACAGATGGTGAATGCAGTATTCCTCATCTTTGCTGTGTTCTTCCAGTTTCTGCCCAGCATCTGGATTGTCTTTGGTATTATTCTCTATGAAGGTCTGCTAGGAGGAGTGGCCTATGTAAACACCTTCCACTTCATCAGCAAGGAGGTAACACCATCCGTCCGTCCGTCTGTCTGCCTGCCTGCCTGCCTGCCTGCCTGCCTGCCTGCCTGCCTTCTTCAACCTGTTTTTCAAGTTGAAGAAGGCATATTTTTACTGTTTTGACTTTCTTGGTTTATATTTACATTTGTGGACAAATTTGTTGCCTCTCTTGGTAAAAATGGGTAAAAACCCCCAAAACACTTTAAATGAATTCATCATTTATCGCAAAAGCATAAATCTTGTAGAAAATGAGGGACAAATCAATGAGAATATATCAACAACATTCAGTTGGGTGGAAATGGCATGTTAGGAAATACTTTTTAAGAAAAATATTACCACAGATACATTTGTTGGGGTGCAGACCTGCTAAACTCTAACCTTAACTGGAAGTGCTTGATTTGGCCAGATGAGACGCAGATTGAGCTTCTGCAGGTGTGCTTGGTTTAAACATCTGCCAATACACACTATGTACGGAGGAGGAGCAGTGATGCTGTGGGCCTCTTTAGCTGCAGCACTATGGGGGCTTGTTTGATAGCATGGCATCTTGAATTCCCTGATATACCAGAAAGATGTAAATACAAATCTGGTGGACTGTAGCAGTAAACAATCAATGTAGCTCTAATTCATCTCTAGGCACTTTACAAAAAAAGTCAAACCATAATCCATCCATTCCAATTGGTCCTAGTGATGAAACAACAGTCAGGTTGTGTTTATTAATATATATGATTATCTTTGCATCTTTCAGCAACTCAAAATATTTTGATAAATGAATCTAAAACTGATCAAACAACATACTTCTCTCTGTTTGCTTCATTATTGTGAAATGATAGAGAAGATTAAACTGTATGCAGTAGAGAATGGAGGCTGGGCAGGGGTGTTGGTAAAGGTGTCAGAGAGAATTTTCCCCTTAAATATTTAATTATTCCCTCTCATCTGTCCCTTGTAGTAAATTTACTCCAATTGAAGAGTGAATTTTTCTAAAAAACAAAATGAGTTTGAGATAATTCTTCTGCATTAAAAGATGTTTACATTTGATCCACATCTTTACCAGGATGGCAAACAATTTGTCTGCACCTTCACATAAACACGCCTCTAAGCAGTTCCTGACGGATGTCCTTTCTCCCACAGACTGAAAGCAGATACAGAGAGTTTGCCATGGCAACGTCCAGTGTGGGAGACAGTCTGGGAATAGCTCTGGCTGGAGCTGCAGCTTTCCCCACACATAGCTACTTCTGTTCCCTGTAACAAAGAATAACCAACATAGAGCAGGACTCTATGTCAACAATTTCTTTCAAGATTGGGACTTAGAATAAAACGCATAACTCTTTCATAAAAATCCTCATCTACACGTAAGGAATTCCCCCTGAATTCAGCAGCACCAATTGCTGAATTCTCTGCAGTTGAGAATAAAACGCATCAGCAGTGCTTCCCAGAACTGTTCAGCTTCCAACCCACAAAATACCAGTGAAAGAGGCTGGTGGTGACAGCAGACAATGTATCCACTTGGATCGGTTTTTATTCACTCACAAGTACTGATTTTATCTCTTTTGATATTTATAGCCTAAAAATACTATACCGTATTCTTTTATTTAGTTCTGTTTTTAAGGGGATCTCAGGACATTTGAGGATTCACAAGTCCAGATGGAAATACTGACAATATTGAGAACCTCTGTCTTATATTGTGTCTGCTCCATAAAACAAATTTAAGAAACTCATTAAGTAATATGTTGTTACCCAGAGCTAGTTCGTCTGAATCTGCTTCATGTCATTCAGTGACAGTTCAACGTTGATGTGAAGTCCGATATCCTTTATACAGAGTAGTTGTTTGAAGTGTATTCTATAATCGGTCAGTCAGTAACATCTTCAGGAGGGATTACACAGGCTCCTCTAAACTGGAACATTTGCTTAAAAACATTTTCTACTACATTCTTTTGAAATAGTGATGTAAAAAAAATAGCTCTTCATGTTTGTGTTTTAAATACCTTCACATTTTCATTAACTGAAAGCACTTGGACCTGAAACCACCGGCGTTATAGTGTTTGATTAATAAAAGCTGTTACTTTCCTGAAAAAACATCAATAGAAATGGAAAGTATTAACCTTTGACTGGGACACAGACGGCAGAGATGCAGCTAAGCACCTTGTTAAATCTTGCAGTCAAGTTTGTTTGCACAGCACATTTCAGCACCAAGGCAATTCAAAGTGCTTAATATGATAAGCGCTTTGTGGTACATAGAAGCTGAATGCTGCTTCTGCATGTTTGGTTCTGGTTCTGGATGCAGAACAAAACCAGAACCAAAAGACCTGAGAGGTTCGTTCTGGAAGGATACAACAACAGCAGATCTTTATTGTGTTGTGCTAAGTTATTCACTGATTTATAAACTAGCAACAGTAATTCTTGACACTATTTGTTAAATATATACCAGATAGTATTGAAATCTTATTTTAATGTTAGTTTTAAACAGGTTTATTTGTACTATTAGTTTTAAAGGTCAACTTCTTGCAGCCTAATCAGGGACTGGGCCTGTGGACAGGACATTGTTTACTTTTTAACATTCCTCATCAAATAAACTTGAAATAAATCAGTTTCTCATTAGATATTTATAGATATCAGAAAAGCACTAATATGCCAAAAAATACAACTTTGGAAATGGAAAAACCTCTTATTTTTCTCAGTAAATTATATCCTAACCTTTAGACTAAACAATCTGAATATCAAGCTGGAAGCTCTGTCATTAGATGAGTTTTACAGTGCCTCTGAAAAGGTTGAATCTTGTGTTTTGCTTCAAAGATGGGCCTTTACTACCATCTTTAATTTCTACTAGGGGTTATATAATCTTTCTACTTTAGCACTCATTGCTACATCAACTGCGTTAAACTTTTGTATTGATTGTAATGGTGTCAGTGGTCCAACTGGATCAATGAGCCCAAAGGTTGAACAATGTTCAGAGCTTTAATGAGTCAAATTTAATCCGCTTTCAACTTTTAGTTGTGAACATACAATTAGTTTATTACTCACAAGAAAATAGTTATATCATGCACCAATAAGCTTTTTGAAGATGTGCCTTGTGTTTTCTGAAATGTCTCCAATAATGAACCAGTGTGCTTATTCCTACTGATGTGATCATAATGCCATGGCTGACATGCTTTATTTTTATCATGAGTTTGTGTATGATTTTATGCCCATGTCTTTCTTCATTTGTTGAATAAAGAATGATGTTTTAATTTTCTGTGGGTCTTGTTCTACAGTAACACTGGATATAAGTTATTAAAAATGGTCTCATAATGGAAGACACCCAAAAGAACTGATAAGATACTCTTTTAATGATAATTTTAAAAACTTCTAAAATAAAATAAAATTTTAGATGGTGTATTATTATTATTATTATTATTATTATTATTATTATTATTATTATTATTATTATTAAATAGTTTCCAGTGCTGTGGAAAAATGTTCATACTAATACCCTAACACCTGAGCCTGCCTTGTGGTGCATTAGTGTCAATCTATGGTACAAGTGCTGCTGGTGATACTCAAACAGACTGCAAGTGTTAGTATTGATAATTTGCAGTAAATACAGTAGCATTGTTCCATTAACCTATCAGAATCTGTATCTTGGATTTACAAATTAAAATCATGTCTCAGTTCCGAGTTAGAATTCAATGGATTTACAGATTACCATTAAAAAAGGCTGTTTAGTGACGTGTATGTAAATATATCTATGGAGATACAGATATACACGCAGAAACAGTTCATCCCTGAAGCTGTATGACAAAGTTTTACATAAACTGCAGACATAGTGGATTTTCAGTTTGGCATTGAAATGAAAACTGATTCTAACAATTTAGAATTAGTATTCTAAATTGACTAAGTGACTAAGTTCCCTTAGTCTCTTAGCCAGTGACTAAGAAAAATAAATATATTTTTATTTTCTTAGTCACTGTCAAATCAAACAAGTGCCACCAAAAATATATCAGTTTCTTTAAAAACAAGGGAAAAAAAGATTTTTGACCACAGCCTTGAAAACAGAATTGTCTTTATGGCTCAGTCACACATTGCAAATTTATATTTCTATGCAGTTTAGCCTGGTTTGTAAGCTTTTCCAGTCAGATACTGATTATCTGGTTGAAAGTTGGAGCAATGTGCGTCCCCCGCACCGGAAGTTACGGTGGAGCGGTTGACGTTGGTGGTGAGCACAGCAGGACTGAACCGGCAAAGACGATACCGGGGGAGGGAGTGGAGCCGGTGAACCAGTGGTGAAAGAATCAACTGTCTACGGAGAGTAACGCTGATGACTGTTTTTCAAGCTTTCAGAGACACGGTAATTACGTTTTTAAAGTCTTATCGATTCAGACGCGATGTGTTCACCGTTTTATGAAGCGCGTTAGCGGTAGTGTCTTGCTAGTGAAGTTAGCCAAGGAGAGCTAACCAGCGTTTTCGCCGAATGTAAAATTAACCAGGCGCTACAGCCTTTCGTCTTCTCAAATTGACGTAGTTCATTAATACAACTGGCCATCGGATACAGGGAGGTGTTTGATGTCCACTGTGAGGCATTTGTGCAACCATTACGACAAATTCTTGAACAAAATGGTTGGCTTAGTTCTCAAAGAATCAGTTGTTCTCTGACGTATTAGTGGTGATGTAAGCTAACATGCTAGTGGCTAGCATAGGTTAAGCTGCGCCCATAGGCCTCGCATTCCTTAAGAAATAACCAAATTTTTCTGCCTCCTTTTTTTTTGTCTGTTTCACGTTGAAAACTTTTTTGAAGTCACGATTGTTTTACTTTTTAGAAAGCAGACTGGACTTCGCGTATACGTAGCCTCACAGGAAAGACAAGGCTGGTTATTTTTGAATGTTCACCTTGTTTATTTTTGCATTTTAATAAATGACCTTGTTTTATTTCTCCCTCAGCTTTTTCTACTCAGAACTCTGTGACTGAAGCGGACCTCCGGCCTCTTCCCGTGCTGGATATTGGCTCGGTTGCTGTGGGGTTGGAGGAGCCGAGCATTCAGGGATCCCAGTGTGTGAAACGTGAATAGTGTGAACAGCTCTATGTGTGTGACGATGGGGGACATCAGTGACCTGGACCGACAAATAGAGCAGCTCCGACGCTGTGAGCTCATCAAGGAAAATGAAGTGAAAGCACTGTGTGCCAAAGCCAGGTGAGTGCAGCAGTGGTTATACATGTAAATTAATAAGAAAAAGTCATAGTACTGGTTCGGTCATAATCGCATTAAAACGTCTCAAGAAATGATAGTAAGTCTTCGTTGCTTTGTAAAGTACATTGGGCATTTCAGTTCTAAAATGATATCATTTTCTGTTTGTAAGTAGAGATACAAAATTTTAATGAAATGTGTAACATGCAGAAATGTTGGAGAGTGTTGTGATAACAGTATGACTTGCGATAGACTCACTCTAATTATGAATAATCTGTCCAGCTACTGGAAAAATAAAAATTCTGTATTTTCATCTCAACAGTTTTTATAGAAAAAGTTGCCTTTTGCTGGTATGTGCTGTTTTGGAAATGAAACGACTTATAGTCTCTTAATGATTTAAGAACTTTTCCACCTCTTTACCTTCTAAAACGTTTCTTGTTGCATTTAAAGTGGCTACATATATATAAAATTAAACTTATCATTTATTGTACAGTCTTTATATTTGCAAATGTTTTATACTTAGGAATTGTTTACTATATTTGACAAAGGAGTCCATCTCTTAAGGTTTTAATTAATTATTTTTTCTGGTTCTGTTTGCAGAAAAAGCAGTTATTAACAATAAATTTTACCCTTGAATGTATGACAGAGCCTCAGTAACCCAGATATCGTTGTAACAATGAACTTTGCTCCTTATCAAGCTGTTCCATGGAGCTTTGCAACTATGCTGGGAAACATTACTGTGGTTACATTCAGTCACAATTTGAAATATAAATGCTGCATTTATTTGTCGTCTTAGAACTAAGTGGAAAAGTGATGCAAACATATAATTCAGTGTTGCTTTGATTGGGAGTATCATAAATGAACATCATGATCAAATAAAGTCTACTAATAACTTTTTGTTATGGAGATTCTGAATATATTACTGTAGGTACTTTCTGGTTATGTGACATTATTTCTTTTTGTGCAAAGGATATTATGTAGATGAGAGCCCATATCGTGTTCCCTTTAGGATAATTCATTTGAGAGCACATCAGGATGTTGGCTTTTGAGATGGTCATGAAGCACTGCTTAGTTTCTTCCTCTATGATCTGTAAAAGCAGTTTTAATGAAAGTTTGTTTCCATTTTACATAATAAGTCATCAATATTCTATTTCTTCTCTGAGAATAAAATGGATAAACAGACTTTTATCTGTAAATGATGTCAGCTGACCTTTGACCAAAGTTGATCACGTCAATCCATTGCCTGGATCACTACTAGGGCTGAACATCACAATATTAGTGTGTACAATTATTCATATCGCAGAGGACTGTTTGGAGAGCAATAATTGTTGGCTAATATATTTGAAGTGTTCTGAACTTGTATTTTACATGCTGATATTTAGCCTGATTGACAGATTCACTAATGATGTTGCCCAAAAGGTTAAAGGTCACAGTGATGGAAGCACAGCCGAGAAACAGAGGACAGAATAAAATACACAAATATTAAACCTAATGTATCACAATATTTACTAATATTATTGCCATGTCAAGATTTACTAATATCTGCCATCATCACTAGTTATGTATGTTGGTTGATGTTGTAGTTAATGGTTCAAACCAACCCAAATCTGTTCTGCTAGTGGTTGGCCTTGGCTGGTTGATCCTTAACTAGAACTAGTTTAATGTTCAGTGTGAACCATTTTAACATGACTTCATTTATGTTTATAGTTCTCCATTTGAACATTCTGAGCTCATTTACTGTCTCAACATTAGTTGTCATATTTATTAGTTTATTATTAAGATAGTCTTAAGAAACAGTTCATGTTAACCTGCACCAATTAACCTGTTGGTTTTTGCATAGTGTCTCCAGTCTGTCCTCTGCTTTGAGTTTAATTTTTTTTAATTTTTCTTTCGTCACATAAACTGTAATTTGCAAGAAAAAATATTCTTTAATTTCTTTAATGATTATTTTGCAAAATCAAATGAAGTTTTCATTTACTGGCTCTTATAACCTCTGTAGGTTTAGTCTACCTCTTAATACAATCCTGAAGAAGCATTTCTGTTGTGTTACTTTGACTATACTGACCTCTTCAGTGGTCAGTGGTGAATGTTCGATGTGATGTAATGCAGAAGCTAGAAATCCAGTAGTGGACTCTGTGCCTGCAGCAGGATCTCCTCCACAACATGAATTGAGTGGTTAGGTCATGACTGATTAATTTCTATAAAGTTTAAATTTATGGGACTGTTATTAATATCGAGTTCACATGCAGAGTGAATATTTGGGCGTTACAGTCTAAACAGCACATGCAGAGCAGGAGCTGAGTTCCTTCCTGCAGCTTTCCCACTGGTGGAGAAGTTACTGTCCAAACATTCCTACATGTTTTTATTCTTTTAAATAAACGGATAAATAAAATTCTAATTTCCTTTTCATCTGAATATATTTTCAGAGAGATTCTGGTTGAAGAAAGCAACGTTCAGAGGGTCGACTCTCCTGTCACAGTAAGGAACATCCAGCATGTGTTAAACTGATAGTCTGTGTCATGTGGAGTCTTTTTTAAATGTGTCTCTTGTTGCAGGTGTGTGGAGATATTCACGGACAGTTCTATGACCTGAAGGAGTTGTTCAGAGTAAGTCTCCATCTTTCACCCTTCCTTCTGACCATTCATTGTTTTTCACAGTGAGTAGCTCTGAGTGCAGTCTGTGGATGGATCCCCAAAGTTACAGCCACCATGAAACTTTCAACACAATGAAATGATTGAGTCAGGTTTTGATCTGTTATCCCCGTTACTGTCCTGCAGCCTGGAGCTGCGATAGAAGGAGAGCTTGATTGAAAGAAAATGTGACCATTAATGTGGATTTTTTTTTTTTTTTTGAATGGTCAAAATTAGAATGGAGCTCATAATCAAGCTTTTTCTTGTTTAAGTTCTTTATTTATTTCCTTAGCAACCACGTTTCAAAAATTGTCATGCAAAAGCAACATTTACCAACATTGTTGTTTTAAAATATAAAGAAACATTTACATTACAGAATAGGGTTACAAAAGTGTTTTTTGAAGTTGTCTGTTTTTTCAGCTGAATTAGGACTATGTTGCACCACTGAATCCAAAACTGATATCCATTTTTCTCATTCAGGTCAGGTTTTTATTCTAATTTAGAGAAATCCAGTCTTCTGACTTTATCAGTTCATTTCCATTAATATTTCTTGCCCAAAAAAGATTTTAGGAGAAATATTTATTAAATGCTACAAACCTGGATTTCTGTAAATTGGATAATAACCACTGATAAGTTCATGTCAATTAAACATTACCTCTCTGTTTCTTCTCTGTCCTGATGGAATCTCTCCTCCTGCTCATCACTCATTGGTCCAGATTCTCAGGAAATCGATCCAGATGTGAAAACAAGTCCTGCATTTTGCTCGTGTTGCTCCATAGTTCAGAGAGTTGGCCTGATTGAGCAAAACCAATGTGATTTCTGGATTCAGCTCATCAGAATGATCCTAAAACAGTTAAGAAACTCCAGGCAATTATTTTGGCTGTTGACCAATGTTATGGAGCTTCAACTACCTTTTTATTTCCATTTCAGTTTCACATTCTGAGCCTAGATAATGTTGAACTGTTTATGGACATGCTGCCTTTCCTTACAGATGACGAGTGTCTGCATTAAAAATACTTTCAATCTGTTCTTTTCATTGTTGGCTCAGCACAGCGGGCATCAGGCCTCGTTGATTGTTCCTAAACAGATCAATAAGTTGAAGTTTTTGCTCCCTCTTACGGAGATGAGAGGTGTGTTTGTTTCCGAGTCCAGATCAGAAAAAGAGGTGCGATGTGTTTCAGTCAGTAGCTAGGAAGGAAGCTGTAGTTCAGAGTGGCTGGCCTTTTGTGTTTGGAAGGTCAGTACTGACGGCCCTCTCATGCCTCCCCCACCCACCCCAGGGTTCAACTACATGACAGGAATCTGTTTGGGGAAGAGTGAATGGGAAACGCATAATTTTAGCAAACCCTGCAGCATTCTGTTGATGCTTCAGGAATGCAGACTTTCATACATGTTCACCTGTGTTGTTGTTATGCTGTAATAATCAGCTGGTTCTGGATTGCACTACTCCTGAATTCCTTTCTCTGTGTGATGAACTCCCCCCCACCACCATCTATGAAATGAAGGTAATCTGTACTGACAGTGCTGTCCTGTTAATGTTCAACAGGTTGGCGGTGACGTTCCAGAGACAAACTACCTGTTCATGGGGGACTTTGTGGACCGTGGCTTCTACAGCGTGGAGACTTTTCTTCTGCTGCTAGCTCTTAAGGTGAACATGAAGCTATCACATATTCCTCAGTTTGTATTTCTGTGCTTCCATTTCATCTTCCAACCTCCTCTTTTCTCATATCAGGTTCGTTATCCTGATAGGATAACCCTAATCCGAGGAAACCACGAGTCCCGGCAAATCACCCAGGTCTATGGCTTCTACGACGAGTGCCTCCGCAAATATGGCTCCGTCACCGTGTGGAGATATTGCACAGAGATATTTGATTACTTGTCGCTTTCAGCTATCATTGATGGAAAGGTGAGATGTGTTCACTGCTCAGCTCTGACTGGTCGCTTTTTACAGCAACACTTTAATGTGACCTGGTGTGTGTTGTAGATCTTCTGCGTGCATGGTGGCCTGTCTCCCTCCATCCAGACACTGGACCAGATCAGGACCATTGATAGGAAACAGGAAGTGCCTCATGATGGGCCCATGTGTGACCTTCTTTGGTCAGACCCAGAAGGTATCCATCTACAGGTTTCTTCAACCTTTTTCTGGTTTCTAACGTTCCAGCCAGTCAGTGCTTCCATGAGTGGAGGAGTTTTCCTGCTGATGTTTTTGTTTCTCTTTTGTTGCTCTCAGACACCACAGGGTGGGGAGTGAGTCCCAGAGGAGCCGGCTACCTGTTTGGGAGTGACGTGGTGGCTCAGTTTAACGCTGCCAATGACATCCACATGATATGCCGGGCCCACCAGCTGGTCATGGAGGGCTACAAGTGGCACTTCAATGAGACGGTCCTCACTGTGTGGTCAGCACCCAACTACTGCTACAGGTGGGGCTTCAGTTGGGTCCAGCTCAGTGTTGACTGGACAGCCGCTGCTGCTGAGTGATATAAACCATGGTCCACTGCAGATCAATGTAGTGTTGTGGCATACTTACTACTTATTGCAACATACAATTCATATTTTGCTTTGTTTAAAATGTGTTTTTGGTCACTATGTTCAATTGAACCCTTATAATGCAGAGGCAAAACAGTGAACAACTGCCTAGGCCTGTCACAATAACACTTTTTACTGGATGATAAATTGTCCCAGAAATTATTACGATAAATGATAATATTGTCATTTTGAGACCATTTTCAGTTAATATAATGATAATGCAGGTTTGCCTTCTGAAAGAGTAATAAACTTGAATTTTGTACAAAACACTCCACACTGGAACTGGAAGATATTTTAAATACAATAAAACACAACAACCAAAAAAGATAAATAAAAGTAATAAAAACCACCAAAACCATAAATAAAATGGATTATGAAGTGCCTCTGAACAAAATTGCCTCTAAAAAGATATTGAGCATCAATTATTGAATCTATTGAGCTACTCTTAATTTATCATGCGATTAATTGATTTATTGCTTATTGCCACAGGCTTGTCACTGTCCTCCTGCATGATCCTACACTATGTACAAGTGACTTTTATCTGGGGCTGCATGAAGTTAAAAAAATGAAATTGTTTTTAAATGATTTCAAGGATTACATGGATTGAGATTGACCAATAATTTTCCTCACATAGCTCCTTCTTTTCCAACATCACACGGTCCCCTGCACTAGCTTTGGTCACTAACTTCAATGTGAGCATCATGTCCATCCAACCAGCCATATTTAAATATATTTATCTCTAGCCAGCATTTTGCTTAGAGGTAGGGGAGAAAAATACTTTTTCTTAATTTTTTTTATTCCTTGAGATGGAGACATACACAATTCTAACCCAATTAACAAGGCCATTTTAAGAAAAAAAATTCACCTTGATAAGATCTATGCAGGAAGCACAAAGTTAAAAGGAATAAAATGGATGTTTTGATTTTGAGGTGAAAGTAAAACCGTTTGATTCCTGCAATAACAAACCACAGGGTGAAGGCTAGCCAGGCTAGAGATTCCTCCGAACTCAGAGAAGGTAGAGCTAACCACAAGGTACATTCCATCTGTTACCACCAAGGACCTGAGCTGAGAATTGGCGTGACACCACAGCCAGACCAAAACAAAGTGAGCATGTCACAAGCTAGAATGTATCACACATCACATATCTGGAATATGTGATGTATAGAAACCCATTCCTACAGAATCTCTCGTTGCTGTAACTACGGCTTTTCTGATGCGCAGCAGTTGGCGTGTCTTCAGCCGGGTCAAACATGTCTGGAGTTTAGTTTTAGTAACAGATGAAGTGTTTGGAGGGGGCAGCAATATTTGCAACGTGCAGTGTGATCTATGATGCTAATCAAAGGTCATTTTTCAACCTAAGCTTATTGCATTGGTTTAGAATGACCAAACCAATTCTCTTGTCTCTCCTGACTACCAGGTGTGGAAATGTGGCAGCCATCTTGGAGCTCGACGAGCATTTACAGCGAGAGTTCATCATATTCGAGGCGGCACCACAGGAGACCAGAGGCATCCCTTCCAAGAAGCCAGTAGCTGACTATTTCCTGTAAAATCTTTGAACAGCCAGCCATCACGTGTCAAACTCTGGTACCATTGAACACCAAACGCCCTCCATCCTGCTGCCGGACCATTCTCTCAGTCTGAACTCGAAGCAGACGGAAAACCCGCCTGATTCTCTAGAGCTCTCGCACAGCTGCAGCCTGAAGAGCTGAATTTTTGCCCGACTGCCCGAACCTGACAGATGAGTCGCAGTGGAAGGTGGAAGGGCGTGGCAGATACTGGGCCAATGACTGTTGTTGCTTCTTCTCAGCTATTTGGGGGTTGCTCTTAAAGCCCTCAGCCTACTTCTTCCATCTGTGTCCCTCCTCACTCTGTAGATACAACCTTCTTTCCAGCTCAACTCTTTTCTAGTGTTCTTTTTATTTTTTATGACTAATATTGTCATTTAGTTTTAGAATTTTTTGGATGGAGCAGTTATTTTTTCTTTTTCAGAGATATACAGCTGTAGGAAATTTTACAAATTTTATCAGTTAAGGAAATCCTTCAGTCCTTTATTGTCTTTGACTGTATAACTTGCTGACAGAAGAAAATACAAAATGCCCCTCTTCCATTTATTTTTCTTCCGTTTTGTCATCTGTTACGTGCGTTGATATTTAACATTCTAAGTGCTGCTGCTCAGCACCATTACAAATAAACGCCAGATGTGTAACTAACTTAAGAAAAGTCACAATATTCTTTATTTTTCCCTTCTTAATTTTAATCTCTGGATTGCTTTAGCTCTGTCAATTTTGATATTGTGAGAATAAAATTTTGTATCAATACTGATTTGTTGCAGGAGTGATTTTATTTTATGAGCTGCATAAAAATGTTTGTGGTGGTGGCGTTTTATTTTAATAAGCCCATTCTCTGGAGACATTAGAAAGACGCAAGTATTAGATATTTCTGCTTAAATTCTTTAAAAATTAAAAAAAGATATCCGTATCATCCACTCAGGTTCAAGGATTTCAGATTTTTAAAAAAAATTTTTATTGTAAATCTCCCACCATGACCATGCTGAAATTTTGTCAAGCTCTAGGTTTTCTAAAGTGTTGCAATCTAAAATGGGATTCTTTTTTGTAATATTTTGTGTGGGTAAGCAAAAGGCATTTAGCATTTCTCTTTCCCAGAGGTTTCTGAATAAAATGTCGGCTGTGGCAGGAAGGAGCGTCGGGGTGAGGGTGCACGTTCTGTCTTGCCTAACTAGTTTTCCGGCTAGTTTTTCCAGCTCGAACAAAAACTAGTCCCACCTCGCAAATGGAACAAGACCGAGACCCGTAGAGGACGCACCACCCGGAAACCAGAAGTCCTTCTCACCTGAAGCACTGGCTCGTCACGACGGCTGCTGTCGATTCTGATATTTGGAGAAGCCAGCGCAACAGTAGGTAGATACATCGCAGCTGTATCTCTTATCTCAGTTAATTTTGAGCTTTTTACACAAGGTTCACCAGTCACTGCGGAGGGATACATAGCAGAATAGGCGAACTGGTTGTGCATAATGTAAGAAATGGAGGAAATAAACGAAGTTTGTCGTGTGCTTTGGGAGTTATCTGTTAACTTGTAGAAGACGCAGGTTTTTTTTAAATATATATTTCTTCTCGAACATTTGTGGTGCTTTTGGAACTATGAGTAGCTCTGATAGTGTTTGATCTTGACCAACCCATAACTGATAGTAAACTAACCGGTATCAATCAGGCGCAAGTGTTTGCAGTCTTGTTTTCTGTTATTTATGCACGCGAGCCCAGGCGGATAATTTTCCCAACCTAATTTTGTATAATTTTCTACAGACGTTAATTTCGTTCTAAAGCAGTCTAATATAGTTGAAGAGGGAACATGACCAATCCCACGCTTCCAGATATTTTAATACACACGTGTATGTTGTTGGGATAGTTTTTTTTGCTGCGGGTGAAGTTGGTATCTGATTCGGTTATGAAGCACTAGTACTAATTCACTTATCAAACTTGGACTCCCGATTCTCTCTCTTTAGAAGTCAAAAATCCTTAACCTGGTCAAACAGAAACCAGATTATTCTACAGTGAACAGAAAGCTTGGTTTGTGATCTGGTTTGTGAAAAAGCACAAAAGGATTATTTCAGTGTTTTTTTTGTTTTTGTTTTAAAGTTTTGCAACAACCTCAAATGGGATTCAGCTTGACACCACAATGCTGAGTGCCATAGTCCTTATTGATTAAGAACAAACAGTTTGACTTGGGGAAAACCGTCTGTGTGACTCCAGATTGGTAGAGCCTAATCAAACAAGACTGTGGTCAGCCAGTCACTGGAACCTCTGCTTGCTCCCCATTATGTCCCTGAATGGTTCCAGTCAGGCCTCTGTTCATGATTTATTCTATTATTGTCTTTCTACATTAAAAACTGAAGATGATACACTGGATCACAGCTAGATGTCGCCACCTTCCTAAAGTAATGGCCAAAGTTATTTTTTGTCTAAAGATGACTTAAGCCAAAAAAAAAAAAAAAAAAAATCACTTCTGACTAAATTATTTGTTTTAGGAAGGTGGCGCCATCTGTCACTACGTTTATGATCTGAACTTTCAGGTTTAGTGTGTTTAAAATTCTTTACTCAATTCTAAAATGTTTCATGTGAAATTGTTTCCTGAGCTAATTATTTATCTAATATTCCCCAAACTTTCATGGGACCTTGAACACAACCATCAGGTCACTACATCATGACATGCAAGGGCGTAGGAACGAGTCTGTCATTGGGGGGGACGCATATCGTAAACCTGACAGATCAGTAAATAGCTTGAGCAGAAATGTCAAACAATTATGCCATCAACACATCAGTAATGCGTTACTCTAATCTGACCCTTGTTTTAGTAACAAATATTCTAACATGTTACTATTTACAATCCAATAATCAGATTAAAATTATGCATAGTATAATGACCATCATTCCAGGATGAACACTCACTTTAGCATTTGCCTCACAACTAGCAAGCTAAATGCTCTGGTAGCACAGACAGGCTAACAGATTCTGATATATTTTATTGGTCAAAATGCATTGATATAAATTGACTGGTAATTGAACCTCTTTCTAAAACCAAAGTAAAAAAACAAATCATAAAAAAGGACTCGGCAGTTTTAAACTCAATACAGCAGTTTGACCAACAAAAATAAAATCTAAAAAACAAGTTTTGTTCTTCTTGAACAACTCTACATCAGTGCAACAATTTGATCAACAAAATAAATAAAAATGATACTTTTCACACCTTACAGACCCTTAGCTCCTCCCTGTTAACTCAGTCTCACTTTCCAGCCCTGAATTCAGTAACTTACCAAAAAAGATTTGGTAAGTTACTGATTTCCGTTTTATGTTTTATGTATTATTTGAGTCTGGAGGATCTTTTATTTTGAAAATCCTTTAACCGGATTCTCTGTTACTTGCGCGCCAACACTGAGGCCACAAGCAACGAAATGAGTAAGAAACAGATCAGATGTCTTTGGAAAGTTTCTTTGCAAAGGGAAAAGGCCCAGAGAAGAGACAGGAGAATGGATTTAGGTCCGGTAGGTGAGTCCCACATTACAAGCCGCTCTGCGTAACATGCAGCGACCGGCTGCTCATGAGGCAATGAAGCTTCAAGCTGCTTCGCCATGTAGAGACCAAGCAAGCTGTGCTCAAGCAACACTTCGGGTGTCATTGTCTCTCGTCACTCCCTGATGGGACCGTCTGGTTGCAGAGAAACAAGATCAGGGCTACGTTAGTGAGTATTGTGGGTTACAATTTTCACAAAAGTAAAATGTTCGTTTTTGTGGCACATCTGTATCTTATTTTGAAGGGATATGTAAACGTTACCATAGCGACCAGAGTCAGAGCGTTTGGGCAGTGGTCGAGAGAAGAGGAGTAGAGCTTGTGAGTCTTAAGTCTGGTTTAGACGGAAAGATTTAAGAATTGTCGGCCAATTCTTCAAACCTTTGTGACCACAGAGCTGATAAAAGTACAACAGGTTCGATCGGTTCGTGTGTCCAAGGCAGGAGCAACACGAACCGATTCCAGTCACGAACATCCCGATTCCAGAGGATAATCCAGTAAAACTCCCAACATAGCGGGAATTTAGAATAATCAAACACGGATGACTATGGAGAAGCAGTAGTGATAGTTTGTGGAGTCATTTTAAGAGATAAAAGACGTAACAAAAGGAAAAGGCGGTGGATTAAAGACTACAGGAGCAGCCGCTCTATTTGCTGCACTATGATTTGGAGGTGACTGTTGTTTCATAGTTAACATTTTTAACCGAATAAACATAATAATGACCTTTAGATTTAATAATAAACATTTCCACATATCATCTCCAATATCCACCGGATTCAGTTGCGCGATATGTCAGCTTTTTGGGATTCCCCTCTGTTCTTACGTCACCGCGCTTTTTGATTGGCTACCTGTCACATTCAACAGGCCGTATTCTCGTTCCCAGACAGGAAAACCCCCACAGGTTGCGATAAAAACTCCAAGACAACCCAAATTGGGTATATTCAGGATTTAGCTGGAATACCAACAGCCCCGCCCCCCCCTTCTTCGCAACTGCGGTGAAATTATTGGGGGGGGGGGACGAATGTGGCTCTCTCCAATATTGGGGGGGACATGTCCCCCCGCTTCCTACGCCTATGTTGATATGGATGGGTGAGACTGGTAGAGGTGTGAATGTTCTTTAGGAGTGGAATAGTTAATAATCATCACCTTCTTTTTTCTTTTTTCCCTTTTTGAAGAATAAGTCTTAAGGCAAGTTAAATTTTTTTCATGTGAATGGCCAACAAAGTTCAAATCACTGGGGATAAGGCATTTCATCATTTTTAAAAAGTTGAAACAACGCATTGAATTCCCTCTTTAGTAAAAGTTTCACATATTGCAGTTATTTTATTGTAAAGAGACTCTTAGGTCAAACTTAACCAGGATTATTCTAAACCGAAGTGTTTCAGATTTTGTTAAATTGTCACCAAGGAGTGACAATTTAGCAGAAGTGATACCAACTTCTGCTGACCTATCGCAAAATGAGGTACATTCCTGTTGAGTTTCCTTATCCCCGGTTTGAACTAAAGACAGCTGCCTCTTCACAGTAAGATTCCCAGTCAGCCATTGCTCATCACCGTTTCTTTATTTTTAAAGTTTTTGTATGAGTCAACAGTGAAAATTATTGCATTTCTTTAATCCTCGTCTTTTGCTGAATCACTTGGACAGGCTCGTCAGGTTTTATTACACCTTGTGAAATATGTTTTTTGTCTTAAAAAAAACAAAACAAAAAAAAACTTACTTGTTTTACCAAAACAAACTTTCAGACCTGTTTCATGTCGGTATTAAACCCTTTCCTAAAAGTCTGAATGGGATGATGTGCTCCAGGTGCAGGGATGGACTCCCACAGTCAGGTTCTGGAGCGTTTACGGACGGCCTTCAGGTCAGGCATCACTTTGCCGCTGGAGTTTCGTCGAACACAGCTCACCAAGCTGCTGGCCCTGGTCAAAGACAACGAGGAGCAGATTGTAAAAGCGCTACACCAAGACTTAGCAAAGGTACCTGACACCGGTATTACTCAGACTGCACCACCACATGACCACACAAGAGTTGCGCAACCAAAGTCTGAGTGATTTACTTGTTTTACTGTCCTGACTATGATGCAAGAGGAACGTTTTTTTTTTTTATTGTTTTTTACTCCTGCCGCAACCGTCCAACTGCAGAAAGTTCCTGCTTAGTTTTTACTCAACAAATTTTTGAAGCTGCATATGCGATTCAGATCAGTATGCATAATTTCTGCTGAGGGATAACATCTGTCTGCGCTGCTGCTTCTGTATTTCAGCCAAAATTTGAGAGCATCCTCTCTGAGGTGGAAATAGTGACCAATGACCTGCATCATGCCATCTCCAACGTGGCGACCTGGATTCAGCCGGAGTATGTGTCCAAAAACCTGGTAAGTTCACCTGAACGCTGCATTCGCTGCTGCTGCTGCTTACAGCAGAGAGAGCGCTGGGAGAAAGTATTTGTTCCCTTAGAGATTTCCTAAATACAAGCCTTTAATATAAGGCAAACAAACAAACAGGTTTTGTTTTTGTTTAAAAAAAACAATTTACTATGGTAACTTAATGCCTAGCCGTGCCAGCATTGGCAGCAACATCTACTATGAAGCATTTCTGATAACTGACAGGGAACCTTTGACATAAAAATGCTGGCCCACTCACTGCAAAATAGTTTTAGTTCAGCCATGTTGGATGGTTTTTGTTCCAGTAAGTTTTGTGAAACCATTGCAATTCCCCCCAAATTTAGGGTCTCTAGGGATGAATGGGGTAAATGATTAAGCATGAATAGCTTGTTTTAATGGTGCGTTCACATCAAATGCATTACGCGTGTCAAGTTTGACATGTGTGCACGTTTGGACATGTGAAGCAAAGCTTCTTGTTGGACTCACTTGACGCGTCAAATGCTCCTAACGGTTCAAATCGCGCTGCTCGAAACGCGCCTCCACATAGACTCTGAATGTAAACCAGACGCGCCTGATGCTCAAAACAGATTTGGTGTGAACGCACCATAAGGTCCCACCATCACATCTTGAAAAAATTTTAGTCCAGCGTTTGACACAAGCACCCAAAGCCTTTGTTTTATTGTTTTCTGAGGTTTTTGGTTTTTTTTAGCTCTTTTCACGAGCCAGGATTATTAAGGTTGCAAACTGATAAGGTGACAATCAGGGATTTTTCTCAGAAGAGGACATTTGTGGTTCCATTAATTATAGCAGATCGTTCAAGTAGCAAAGAAGTCCACGTGTTGACCGTTGGCATGGTTATCCTGTAGTACAGAGTTAGTTTTACACCAGATGTAAAAAGGGGACATGCCTTCTAAAAATGTCCATGTTTGTCTCCTCAGTCCACAGAATATTTTCCCCAACAGTCTTGGAGATTATGAAGATCTTCAAAGCTTTGGAGTTCTCCTGGGATGACATTTTTGTCGTCCCATTTCTCATTGTTGAATCATGAACTCTGACCTTTATAAAGGAATGTGAGGCCTGTAGATATTTGGATGTTCCTTAGTGACCACACCATCGTTTGGTGGGAATGTTTATAGACATTAAAAGTTCTGTGTAGTGATGTTGGCTCTTGATTCAGGCTACCGCAACAGAGAAACGTCAGATAACAGAATGCTGAAAATATTACAGCAAAAATTAAATTTTATCCTTTTTAAGAATTCCAATTCTACGTGTCATATCTGCTTTTAGAAATTTTAGAAATCATTTCAAAATTTCACATTTAATCCAACAATCTAGTTTTACTAGGAAACACTTAGTAATACTTAGTATTGTGTAAAGAACAAATACCTGTTGAGTCTTGTTTACGCTGCGATGTGAGCCAGTAGATTAGAGCAGGAAGGACAAGCAGAACAGAGCGATGACCAAACTCCCCCTGACATGATTTAATCATTTTGAATTGGTAATTGGTTTTAAGTAGAGATGTGCCGATCAGGTTTTTTCCTGCCGATACTGATACCGATCACCCATGAGGGCCGATCACCGATTCTGATCACATAATTATTATATATTTTTTAAAAATCATAAACACTACCGGTTACATTATGTGGAAAAAGGAACCATGAATTCACCTTAATTTAGACAAAAACTTGTTTTTAATAACTTTTTCCAAGAAGAAAACTAAACAAAACAGGCATTCTGCAAATTGTACTGCTATTAGTAATACTAATAGCAGTACAATTTTAACAGACTGATAACATATGAAGGCTCTGAAGAGGCTAAATAATGCAAGGAGTCAAAATAAAACCTCTCAACATTGCCAAAAAAATTCAAGTATAAAACTTAACATTCAAAGGCAAATACAGGTTCCATTACAATAAACAATCCTGAGTTACTGAATGAAAACTTCCTGATAGCATGGCGGCTAGCTGATTACTGCTAGTTCTGATTGGCTGTTTCTGACTGAGCGAAGTAATTATGCAGAACAGGGAGGAGATTGATTTTTTTTTTTTTAGATTATCTGTCTCATGTTAGGACAGCGAAAGTTTTAATACGTATGTAAAATGTATTTTTTAGGTTAGATGCTGCAGCTTTAAGCAGAGGTTCGGTGTGAGAGTCACTACCAGGTGGAGCAGAAGCGGCGCTCCGTCTGTGAAATATTACTACCTGTAGCGCGTAGCAGCGGTTCAACAGCGAGAGCAGAACCAGCGTCTTACATCGCAGCTCAGAGACTTAAATAATTTTGCGGGTTATTTGTTTAGCTTTCTGACCGTCATGCTAATCCGGGTGAGTGTTTGTAGCTGTGCGCTGCTTTACCTGCTATCTGATCCTCCATATGTCTTTTTTACTGCAGTGAGCCTCGATGTAGCCAAACTCTGTCAAGTATGTCATTGTTTTTATGTCGTATTAGCTTCGTTGTGTTGATGCATTTTAACGTGCTTCAATTTTCCGCTGCAACACGCAAACTTCCCCATTCACTCAGTGCGTTATAGTTCCACATCACTTAGGATTTGTTGCTGCGCTTTTGTGCAGTGTGAAGGAAAGAGGAGACCAGCTGCACAGACAGGCTGCGAAATGAGATGCAGGTGATCGGTATCGGCAACAAGAGCCAATGATCGCCGATCACTGATCATGCACTTTTTCACAAAAATCGGCCCGATTATGATCAGTGACCAGTCGATCGGCACACCTCTAATTGTAAGCTTATGGCTTTGCCCTTAAAGTATTAAGTGCTCAATAAGAGAAGTGGAAGCTTTAATTTTAGGAGATACAATCACAGATATGTTCCTTCAAAACCCAGTGTGTCGTGGCTTGTTGTAGATGAGCTGATGCCTTTCTGTCGTTTTCACAGGCTACAAAACTAGATGACTGTTTTGTGCGGAGGGAACCATTGGGAGTTGTGCTCATCATCGGACCCTGGAACTACCCCCTGCAACTCCTTATTTTACCACTAGTTGGAGCCATTGCTGCAGGTCTGCAGACTTTATGTTTTATTATAACTTGCTGACATTTTAATTAAATGTCAGCAAGTCAGCTGACATTTTAATTAAATGTCAGCAAGCTGTGTCTGAATCCTTGAGACAGTTTCAAGGTGAAAGCCTCTTCATTCAGCTTCTATCTCCGTATCGATGCTGTAATCTGTTCTTAAGTGTTGTGTGTTTAAAGCTGTGTGAAGTAACGGTTAATGTCCCTGACAGGAAACTGTGCAGTCATCAAGCCTTCAGAGGTCAGCTCGGCCACAGACTGCCTGGTGGCTGAGCTCATTCCTAAATACCTGTCTCAGGTGAGCAGAAGTCTCATTGCCTGTTCTAAACCCATTTCATGTTTTATGCTGGTCCAGGCTGCTCCATGTCAGTTTCATGTCAGCTCCATGTCAGCTTAATGTTAGCTCCATGTCAGCTCCATGTCAGCTTCATGTCAGTTTCATGTCAGCTCCATGTCAGCTCGTTCTCTGCCCTCACTGTGCTGCTGCTTCCTCAGGACTGCTATGCGGTTGTTCGTGGGGGAGCAGAGGAGACCAAGGCTCTGCTGCAGAACCGATTTGACCACATCTTCTACACAGGTAGAAGCCCTGTGGAACTCCACATCTGCTGCGCTGAACCAAAAACATGCAGGACCAGGTTGCATGGTGTTTAGAGGTGTACATCTGATGGTTGCTGATTCGTTGGAAAGATGAGTCATCTGACATATGAAGCCATGAGAATATGAGCCATGAGCACAGACATGGTAGGCTTCATGGGAACCGTTTGGTTTCCTGCTACAGACGGGGCTTTGAAGAGTCTGACTGAGGTTTTACCGACCCATAATCCTCTACTGCTGCCGAGGTTATTCGTGTAGCACATTGCACTTCAATGTGCTTACACCATAAAATCACCATACAATAACCAATTATGAAACTGCAATGCACATTACATTTTGTTAAATGCCATCATCAAAATCATCAAGGCTAGTCATCATAAAGTATGTTATTATGAGTCAAAAGCAACTCTGAACAGGCCATTTAGTGTTTCAGCTGTTGTGCAGTTATAATGCTACGCACCCATCAAAAAACATATCTGGAGTGTTGGCGTGATTCTTTCATCCATGTTTGACAAATCATTTCATCTCCATGGCAACCATTCAGCTGTTAAAACGCCTGAGTGAACTGAGCCCTGCCTTTGAGACGCAGCTCCTCAGAGTTTCCAAGATTTTGAGTTTCCACCTCACAGAACAGCCCTTCCCCATGACTCCCCCCACTCAGCTCCTTCAGACTAGTGGCAGGAATTAGCAAACACCTGGTGGAACTGTGGATCTGCTGAGCTCACTATAGAAGCTACTTCTCAGAGCAAAGCTGGTAAAATGTTGTTAAAGGGTTAATAGTGGAGCCATCTTGTGATGACTTCCTGAAGGTGGAGTTTTTAAAGAGACCGAGGCCCAATTTCAAGGCATTAAATTACAGTCACATTTTTAAGTCCTATTTTGGTCTTTTTTATTACAATTAAAGATAACATAGTTGCTTAACTGTGCTATGAGTTGATACTCTGCCCCTTTAAATGATCCTCCTAACCTGGAAAAAGGTCACCTCATATGCATTCTTGCAAAATTTGACATTGATGTCCATGATGAATGTCTAAGTTCAGTCCTTTTACCATTTCACATGAAAACGTTGCAGCTCTTTCCTCTGTGACCTCTGACATTGACGCTCCTGCCTTCAGGTTCCCAAGCGGTGGCTCGCACTGTGGTCCAGGCCGCCTCAGTTCACCTTACGCCCGTAACGTTGGAGCTGGGCGGTAAGTGTCCCTGCCTCATATATGGCCGGATAAACATCCAAGCTGCAGCCCACCGCCTGGTGTGGGCCAAGTACTTCAACGCAGGCCAGAGCTGTGTGGCTCCAGACTACGTGCTGTGCACCAAGGCCACCCGGGACGCCCTGGTCCCCGCCCTGACCACGGTGCTGGAGGAGTTCTATGGGAAGGAGCTGCAGAAGAGTCCGGACTTGTCCCGCATCGTGTCCGCTCGCCACTTCACTCGCCTCATGAAGCTGCTGGAGAGGACCAAGGGGAAGGTCGTTATTGGAGGACAGAGCGACGAGGACGATAAATACATAGGTGGGCCTTTAACTAGACTTTGGAGAACAATATTAAACATCCGACTAATCAGGAGCTGCTACTGATAAATCATTTCCAAACATTTATTCATATCATAGCGTTTGAGTAGCGAGATTCCTTAATGTAAAGCTCACTCTGACTGTCGCAGGAGAGACGTGTTCAAACCGTTAAAGATCCTTTTTGAAAGTTGGCAATGAGCTGGATGTGTTAACTTAAAATGTATTTAAGGTGAAGAAAACACTAAATCCTCTTTCTAATTAAAGATTTTTAAACGTTGCCTTATAAATGCTGTTGTCATGTAAAGCTGCAAGTCAATAAATTAGAAAATCATACAAAAGTAAATTTTTCTCAGTAATTGAATGGAAAAGGTTCAACTTGTCTACTGTGTATATTCATCACACACCAAGTTATACATGTCAGTTTCTTGGGAATTTAGTATATTAATGCACCAATTTCAGTTTTCTAGCCGATCACTGATCTTTAAAAAGCCTGACCTGTCGATCCAGATTTTGGTCGATACTGTTCATATTTTCTGAAATGTTGCTAAATAAAGCAAGAAAGTTGCTGAGCTGGTAACAGTGGGCTGCCTGCTGGTATCTGTGGTTGATGTTCAGACTAGGTAGATAAGGCCGGCTTGACATGTAAATGCGATCACCAAAATGAAGGAGGTCGGGGCTGATTTTTGGGTGCTCCCCTGTGTTACACTGAACAGCAGTCGGCTGACCTTCAGCTCTTCTGTATCGTTGGTTCTGGTGTCTCATCTCCTCTTGACAACAGGCCACAGATTCTGATTCTTCATCAGAATTCTGTTTGATTGGTTTTATGTAATATTACATTTTTAGAAAACTTTAATTTTGAATTTTTGTCAGTGATAAGCCATGATCATAAACATTATGATTATGGCTTAAATTAACGCAATAAATATATCACTGTGTGTAATAAAGGTAATGGACATTAAATTTATAATTTAAAATGGATAGTTAAATATTTTTTTTAAATAATATTCCAGTTTCTTTGAATGTGTTCTGAGTTATTGAGATACGATTTGTAGTAAAAGTGAGTAACTTTTGAAAGAGAACATTTTTTGGTCATTACATCATTTTTAGGTCTGCCTAAATTCAAACTTAACACTCAAAGATAATGTATTGTGAAGTTTTCCATGTGTGTGTCTTCCAGCGCCCACGGTGCTGGTGGATGTAGAGGAAGATGATGTCCTGATGGGGGAGGAGATCTTTGGCCCCATCCTGCCCATCCTGACTGTGGAGGAACTGGAGAAGGGCATTGAGTTGGTGAATCGTAAGGAGAAGCCGCTGGCGCTCTACGTGTTCTCTGATGAATCCTCTGTAAGGACCAGAACTCTGCTGGCTGCTTGCTGAAAGCTGGAAACCCATAGCTGTGAGGATCACCATGTTGTTGTTCTCTAAGGTGGTGAAGATGACGATGGAGAAGACCAGCAGTGGAGGCTTCTGCTCCAACGACGGCATCGTTCACATGACCCTGCCTGGGCTGCCCTTTGGGGGCGTCGGTAGGTGTACATACTTATTCCATGTTTTCTCTTCAGGTCACAAACTATGAGCCATTTCTCTCTTATTTTCCATAAATGTAGAACAAACTGGTTGATATGTTCCTTTGTTCTAAAACTTCAAAGTAAGAAAGAAAATTTTGTTACTGTTTTAACCAGGATTTGGTTCAAGTACCAAAACAATTATATATTTTGTATTGATAAAACTTGATCAGCCACGCTTTTTTGAAGGTATTTTATTTAGTAGGAGTGAATATAATGTTGTGTTTTAGATGGTGGAGGTTGCTGACCCTGGGGTCATCTGGGCAGCCATGTTTTGGTCGGTTGACAGTTTGGCCACAGTTCTTCCTCAGAGCAGCGCGTTCACTGGATTGATTGACAGCATCACGGGTTGTTTTTGACTGGGAACGGTGCAGTAGGCGCTCGATCTTCTCACAGATTATCTGTCTCATGTTATGCTGTCAGGACGCGGTGACAGTTTTAACAAACGTGTAAAAAACATTTTTATAAAAGTTCTGTACTGGAGCTTTAATAATTTGTGCATATCTAACCTGCAGTGTGTTTCTCTCCCCGCCCATCCAGGGGCCAGCGGCTGGGGCTCCTACCACGGCCGCTGGGGCTTCGAGACGTTCAGCCACCGGCGCGCCTGCATGTTGCGCGGCTGGGCGCTGGAGAGACTCAACGGCCTGCGCTACCCGCCTTACAGTGATGACAAGCTGAAGTGGCTGCGCTGGACCACGTCTGCACAGAGCACCTGCTCTCTCATGTGATGCGCCTCTCAAAGGCAGCCTGACGAAGATGAGAATTTAAGACAAATAGAAACCTTTTACACTGAAACAACTTAGGAGGAAAATAAAGTATTTTTTGCAACAATTTGGAAGGTTATGGGTGTATTTGTATAAATTAATATTACTTCTTTTGAAGGTGTAAACCTTTCCACATTTTACTACCTATATTTTTAAGATGAATTTTTTGCCGATATCCTTTGAAAATACTGCTACACTGGTATCATTTATGGCATTGTCTTTGTGAAACTATAAGCATTTGTCCCTTTAGTCAGAATAATGTAAATAATTTTTTTTCTTTACTTATGTTGCAAAACAGAGAAATCCATCAGTTTCCTTATGTCAGACTTTTCTGCAAGGATTTCACACGAGTCCTCTCCAGGCTGTGGTTCTCCCTGTTGCTGGTTCACCTTTCCTCGGACACTTCTGCCTTCCACACAATTTTCTGTTAATACTCTTTGGATACAGAACTCTGTGAACAGCCAGCTTCTTCAGCAATGACCTTGTGTGTCTGATTGTCTCCTGGACATCTGTCCAGTCATACTGACCCAGAGTGAGAAACTCAGGAAACCTCAGCAGGTGTTCAGATTTCATTTACTGATTAGGATGTGACATCATGAGTTTCCACTCATAACCTTTTTTCACAATATTCTGATTTTCTTAGTTTTTGAGTTTTCATCATCTGTAAGCCGCAATAATCAAAACTCCAAGAAACAAGGAATGTCACTCAGTGTGTGATGATTCTATATAATATACGAGATTCACTTTGAGATGGGAAGAAATATTGCGATTTTATGCAACATTAATTTTTTTTTGATGCAGGATGAATTGAGTATTACACTACAGAAGGACAATATGCTTCATAAAGGAAATATGATAAAATTCAAAAAAGTGTTTGTTCTTTGGGAGTATTTTGTGGTCAGAACCAAGACACTGCAGGAAACACCAGAAGTCGTCCAGCTGCCTTCAGTTTAATCCCTGAATGATTATATCGTATAGACTAAAAACAAACTGAAAGCTGAACTGATATGTTCAAAGTTCAGCTAAAACTGACTTTTTTCACCTACATCTTCTATTTTCTCAGAAATATTCATGTAGAAAAGCTAAAGTTGAGTCGTATTTAATGAGTCATTAGGAAGCATCTGCTACCTGGAGGAGGTCTGGTTATTTATTTCATTTGAGATTTTTTTCTATTCATCGCTGCAAATGGATCACATTTCACCAAAAATGGAAAAGGAAACTGTGATCGAATAAGCAAATTTATGACAATAAAATATGATTTTAAGAAGTAACAAAAACTAAGAGTTTTAAAGACCCTACGAAGATTATAAGAGTTTTCAGTCAGCGGGGTTCAGAGTCATGGATGGATCAAGCAGAGACACTCTGTGGTCAAACTAATGGTTTTATTAGAAATCTTAATAACAAAGGTTTCCACTCCTGAAGGGATTTTTGGCAGCCATCTTTGTGAAACTTTTGCACACTTCAGGAAGCTCATTAATTGTTTTGTTTGCTTTTTCATATTCATTAACTAAAGACTTGATTTGTACCAGACTTGATGAAGAGACTGTAAGCAGGGTTAAAGGTGACTGCTGACGCCTACAGTCAGTCTGGATTATATGGGATTTATTTCATTCACTGGAGGAATGAAGTTCTGCTTCTTTCAAAGTATGAGCCTGAGCTACTCAGCAGAGCGTCCATGGTGGAGAACAAAGACCTAGTGAAGAAAGAGAGAGGCTGGGTTTTGCTCTCAGTTCAGGGTTCTGGTTTGTATGAGGAGGGGGAGCTGGTACCAGGCGGGGCCTGATCTGGGCCAGCAGACTCCGGCTGTGGGGAGGGACTGGGTGCTGCTGCTGCTGCTGGTGGTTCCTTCTGGACCAGCTCCGGCTCATCCTGGCCTGCCTGCGGGGGATGCACCAGAACCCGGTCAATCAGCCCAAAGTCCTGAGCCTCCATGGGACTCATGTAGCGGTCCCTCTCCATCACACTCTCTGAAAGGTGGAAAGAAAACAGCCTCCGTTTACATCAGCCCAGTGAAAACCTCAACTCAAACCTTCACTCAGGTTCCTGCCACACTTTCAGCTGACAGGGTCACTTCAGCATCCATCAGGAGACATGTCTGTACTAAGCTGGCAGATCAATGAGTTGCACATTTTATTTGCAAACTTCTAAATCATTTCTCCTCTGCTTCCTAACAATCTGCGGCAAGCAGAAGAGTACAGTTCAAAAGAAGCATGAAGGAGTTAATTGGAGGACTGCCAAGACTTTTTAATTCAGATTCCCAACATATCCTTAGATACATCATCCTCCAGGAAAATCACAAATACCAGTTCATGGCTGACCACAGAAGCAGAAACATGGAATATTCTGCTAAACAGACGGAAGGGGACAGACCGCCTAACTCCACAGAGACATCAGCTGCAAAGAAATCATTGTCATTGAAACAATTTACTAAATGAGATTATAACATGGTCTAGTTATAAAATGTTTGCAAATTTTCACATTTGTGGTTATTTAATAAGCGGATTTGCACTCATTATTGATGAAGGCAAAGTAACTGTTTTATGAACCGTCTGTTGGTTTGTAGTTTGATTTGCATGGTTTCAGTGAGATCTGAATAATGATATCACACATGTACACTCCTGATCAAAATCTTAAGACCAGTCAAAAAATTGCAAGAATTTGCATTTTGCACTTTTGGATCTTAAGAAGGTTCTAAGTAGAGCTTCACAATGTTAAAGGAAAAAATCAGTGCAAGAGACAAGAACTTTTGAGCAGGAAATTTTCTGAAAACAACATTTACACTCAAACATGATTTTTTTCAGCTGATCAAAAGTTTAAGACCATAGTCTTTAAAAGCCAAAAGCTGTGAAAAAATCTGGATTCCATGTAATTTTCTGTCAAGTCTTTACACTGTCAAGACCTCCTGATGGCAAAAGCAAAAAAGCTCACTGACTTTGAACGTGGTAGGATTGTTGAGCTGCATAAGCAAGGCCTCTCACAACGTGCCATCGCTGCTGAGGTTGGACGCAGTAAGACAGTCATTTTGCATTTTTTAAATGATCCTGAGGGTTATGGAACAAAAACGTCAAGTGGTAGACCCAAAAACATGTCACCAGCTCTGAGCCGCAGGATCCGATTCGTCAAGACACGGGACGATCCTCTACCCAAATTAAGGCCATTACTGGTGCTGACTGCAGCCCAATAACCATCAGACGGCATCTGAGAGAGAAGGGCTTCAGAAACAAAAAACGTCTTCAAAGGCCACGTCTTCTTCAACGCCACAAAATTATCCGTTTGGACTTTGCAAGGTGCACCAAACATGGGGCATTGAAAGGTGGAAGAAAGTTGTCTTCTCTGATGAGAAAAAATGTAACCTTGATGGTCCTGATGGCTTCCAAAGTTACTGGCATGACAAGGAGATCCCACCTCAGATGTTTTCTACACGGCACATGGTGGGGGCGCCATCATGATTTGGGGTGCGTTTTCCTTCAATGGAACAATGGAGCTTCAGGTTGTGCAGGGGCGTCAATCAGCAGCTGGCTATGTGGAGATGTTGCAGCGGGCATCCCTCATGACTGAGGGCCCTCGTCTGTGTGGTAATGATTGGGTTTTTCAACAGGACAACGCTGCAGTTCACAATGCCCACCTAACAAAGGAGTTCTTACAAGAGAATAACATCACTCTTTTGGACCATCCTGCATGTCCCCCGGATCTAAACCCAATTGAGAACATTTGGGGATGGATGGCAAGGGAAGTTTACAATAATGGACATCAGTTCCAGACAATGGATGCCCTTCGTGAAGCCGTCTTCAACACTTGGAGCAATGTTCCCACTAGCCTCCTGGAAACACTGGCATCAAGCCTAAACGATTGTTTAAAGTCATCAACAAGAATGGTGGAGCTACTCATTACTGAGTCCTTGTTTTTGACACTTTGATTTCTGTTTTGGGGGGTTTTCGGGTTATTTTGAGCTATGGTCTTAAACTTTTGATCAGCTGAAAAAATCATGTTTGAGTGTAAATGCAGTTTTCAATTAATTCCCCGCTCAAAAGTTTTTGTGTCTTACGCTGATTTCTATTTTTAACATTGTCAAGACCTTCTTGACAGAAGGTTCTTAAGATCTTTCTTAAGAAGGGTATTATTAAGATCCAAAGTGCAAAATGCAAATTCTTGCAGTTTTTTAACTGGTCTTAAGATTTTGATCAGGAGTGTATTTAATGAAATATTAAACTGGCTTTTCACCACTTCATAATCTGTTAAATCATACTAGATTACAATCAACCTGTTCAGGGCTGCAGGGGGAAATGAGCATTGTGTGCTAACGTGGTACCATGAATTGTTTTACATTGTCTCTGTGTAAATAAATAAACAGTAATATGACATGGTAGGGAAGTTTGAACCCACAACCTTCTTGGTGCAAGGCAACAGTGTTTAGCCCAGATTTTATTCAGTTAATCAATTTATGAAAGAACAAGTTTAATTTATCTTGCAAGAAACAAGCCTTTAGTTCCATTGAGTAATTTCATCTCTATTTTCACTATTATAGTGTTTACACTCTCCACAGTCTGTTACTGGCTCCATTCAGTAACATCACAACTGGGCCCCTCTTCACCTAAAAACCTTTATTTCTTCAGGTTCACATCTTCACTAAGCCTCACTAACCTACCTATGGTGACCAGCGGCTGGCCTGTGTGCTTTGCATAGATGTTGTTGATTTGTCTCTTCAGCTTCAGGATTTCCTCAGCCTGGATGGCGATGTCTGTGGCCTGGCCCTGGAAACACAGCACTCTGTTAGCTCCATCTTTATTCTAGGTGTCAACTCTCCAGATCTTAGCTCTGATAGGTCTAAACTGGCCTGCTTACCCTGGCCCCACCTGAAGGCTGGTGCACCATGATGCGGGCGTTGGGCAGCGAATGCCTCATGCCAGTCGTACCTGCAGCCAGGAGCAGGCTGCCCATGCTGGCTGCCTGGCCAACGCACCAGGTGGAGATGGGATTAAGGATATACTGCATGGTGTCATAAATGGCCAGGCCTGCTGTCACCACCCCGCCTGGACAGAAGAAGGAGTATAGGTCAAGATTTAGGACTGAGCTGGAAATCCTTCAACACAAACACATTCAGAGAAAGCATGGTGTAAAAATGTGAGTAGTTAAAAATGAAAGTAGACACAACTGAATAACAGCAGCAATAAGTTTTAAAGTTTTTATGAATGCATGTCATTAATATCAATGTGAACTAACAGTGGAGCTAACAGAAGAGCTAGCTGTGGCTTAACAATGAGCTAATACTGAGCTAACAGTGGCACTATCAGTGAGTTGACAGTGAACTAACAGAAGAGCTAACTGTGAGTTAACAGTTAGCTAATAATGGAGCTAACTGTGAGTTAACAGTGAACTAACAGAAGAGCTAACTGTGAGTTAACAGTGAGCTAATAATGGAGCCAACTGTGAGTTAACAGTGAGCTAATAATGGAGCCAACTGTGAGTTAACAGTGAGCTAATAATGGAGCTAACTGTGAGTTAACAGTGAACTAACAGAAGAGCTAACTGTGAGTTAACAGTGAGCTAATAATGGAGCTAACTGTGAGTTAACAGTGAACTAACAGAAGAGCTAACTGTGAGTTAACAGTGAGCTAATAATGGAGCTAACTGTGAGTTAACAGTGAACTAACAGAAGAGCTAACTGTGAGTTAACAGTGAGCTAATAATGGAGCTAACTGTGAGTTAACAGTGAACTAACAGAAGAGCTAACTGTGAGTTAACAGTGAGCTAATAATGGAGCTAACTGTGAGTTAACAGTGAACTAACAGAAGAGCTAACTGTGAGTTAACAGTGAGCTAATAATGGAGCTAACTGTGAGTTAACAGTGAGCTAATAATGGAGCTAACTGAGTTAACAGCAGAGCTAACCGAGTTAACAGTGAGCTAATATTGAGCTAACAATGAGCTAATAGTGGAGCTAACTGTGAGTTAACAGTGAGCTAATAATGAGCTAACAGTAAAGCTCCTACCTGGACTGTTGATGTACATGTGGATGGGCTTGTTGTTGCTTTCTGACTGGAGGAAGAGCAGCTGGGCGATCACCAGGCTGGCTATGTTGTCATCAATCTGAGCAATGTAAAAAAGATACTTGACAAATTCCTCTGAAAATGTCTTCATATTTTCACCATTACCATAACACTTACAGGACCCATCACACAAATGATTCTCTCTCTCAGGAGGCGAGAGTAGATGTCGTACGCCCGTTCTCCTCTGCCCTAAAACACAGTTAAGTGCTTTTAACGACTTCATCATTGCAACATGTACAACAAACTATTCTGGATATGTGAATTGAGTCATTAAATATACAAAACATTTACATAAAATCCCCCCAACACTGCAGCACATTTTCAACAAAAAGAGGCCAAGTCAAAGTCCAGAGAAAGTGTCAAAACCCCACAGTGAAGAGCACCTTGTTGTGCATTGTGGATAATCCTTAGTCAGGCTACTCACCGTCTGCTCCACCACTATAGGGATGAGAGGACTCCTCCACACCGGACTGTGGTGGAAAGACCTGCTGACCTTCACAGTCAGACCCCCAATGTTCAACACCCTCTATCAGACAGAAAACAAGTTTTCATCTTAAGCATGAATAAATACAAAATGAAGATTTAGATTAAAAATATTAATTTCAACCAATAAGTTTGTTTCAGAAAGAAAATGAGATGGACATCTTTAAAATTAATTCCTCATTGTAAAAAGAGAGTCCATCTGAAAGCAGTAATTTATGTGTTTCCATCTTCTAGTTAACATTAACAGAGTGATTCTCAATATTCAAAAGAAAAGTCTGTATTACAGCATTTAAACCCTCCTTATAAGCCAGCAGCTATACCGGGTTTCCTCTGCTATTCTGATTATGCTTGAGAATAAAGTCGGGTTTTGGTTAGGCCACTCAAAAGATACTATAAACTTGATCTGACAGGGGTCTGGACCATTTTGGGCTTATAATAATATCACGTGATGTTTGTGGCTCTAAGTGAAGTTTAGTTAGCTGAACAACGCACAAAAAGGGAATAAAGGTTGAACTCCCCTGAACATTTTATTTAGTAAAGAAAGTCACTTCATTTTCTGGAAAGTCAACACAGAGCGGCCACTGCGACAGAAACAGAAGCCAAAGAGCAGAATGAAGCTGTTTAATGGTGATGATTGGATGACAGCAAGATACGGGATGAATGCTGGATTTTGATTGGCCAAGCCGATATTTCTGCATGTCCCATCATCTGGTGCTGCAGATGGTGGGAGATGTAGAAGGGGACATTTTCTCTTTCCATCAGTCTAAAGTAATTTGTACATCATTTTTTGTTTTGATAATGAAAGTTCGATCCATCGAGCAAACAGGTAAAAACTACAACAAAATATTACATTCTGATTAACTAAAAACAGTTTGGCATTTAGACGTGGATGTTTAACTAATGATGTGAAATTGTAGCAGATGGATGTGGATGTGACCAGCCAGTCTGATCCAGTCCATGCAAGTGACATGCACGCCTGGTTGGTTACGGGATTGGAAAAAAAACTAAACAAAATAAACAAACAATTCATTCATATTATTTTGCTGTCAACTGCTTTTAATTTCTGATTTAACAATTCACATTAGAAGAGTTGAATCAGAAACAATTCCGATTTAGAAATCAGAACATTCACACCAGAATATAAATTGTTAAATCATATTAACAATTGAAAGTAATGGACCAGCTTTCAGAAACTAAATCAGAGCTATGAGAAAACACGGGCGTAACGTCTCTCTACTTGATCTGAAAAGTAGAGCTTCCAATTACTGCAGTCATTTTTAGAGGTCTGCTAAGAAGAATATTCATATTTTCAATAAAAAACAGGTTTTGTAGCATATTTGCTGACCGAACATCAGACTTCTTCTCAGTTCTGAATGTGATCAGGATGCAGCCGTCCTGTTGTCCAGACAACAAAAAGTGGAGAACAGACACAGCTGCTTTTGCTGCTCAGTTGAGACTGATGGACAGGACCGGAAGCGGCTGCCTCCTTAAAGCAGCTGCCATGCTGCCATGAAGGCGAAGCAACAGCAACAGCTTGACGTGAGCCGCGTTCAGTGGCGCAGCTGTACCCGACACATTGCTGGAACACAAACTCGGTTCTGTACTCACTCGTAACAGCATTCTGGAAGTGTTTTCCAGGTGTAGCCCCCTCTACCTGACCCTGCTACACCGGAACTTATTCTAACTCGACCTTTGTTGAGCTCTTTCATCATTTCCGTCTTTTACAGTATTGCTTTGTCGCCACCGTGTGGTGTGAATAGATTCAGTCAGGTCGGGTGGCCTTTTCTTTCTTTCTTTCTTTTTTTCTTTCTTTCTTTCTTTCTTTCTTTCTTTCTTTCTTTCTCGCTATCTGGTTTTCTTTTTCTTCTTTTTTTTTTTAGAATTTTACCGATAACGACTATTCATCATAAGCAAGCAAGTTCATTTTGACTGAGATGAGATAAGCTAATGATGATGTTATAAAACAGTTGAGAATTTTAACTAATCAGAGAAATGCACCAAAACATGAGTAGAATTATATTTCTTTATTGTAGATTTTAGAACACCTGAATTTGCATAAAAAGCAATATTTTTCGTCTGCCGAATAACTTAATTTTAAAATATGAAATCAGATAGTTCTTTAGTGGACTTGAGTAATTTATTGTATGACTAATTTTGACTTTTACTTGAGCAAATATATGTTGAAGTAGTGCAAATCATATGGTTTGCTCTACTCACCTCTGGATTGAGCTATAGCTGCTATGGAGCTCATCAGACTTTTGTGAACTATTGTATAAAAACATCTTTGCTCTTCTGAGTATCTGATCATTCTGAAGTACTGTGCCTATAAAACGTATCCACTTTCTTGGATTTTTTACCTTTTCTTTTTTAAACAATCGTTTTGTGATGAAAATTAACACAAAAAAAATCTTTAATGATGAATTGAAAACAGATTTATTTAATTAAATGAATAGTCCCCCGCTACCCCACCTGGGGCAATTTTTAGTTAATGCACCTCTGCCTGTAGTTACTAGATAACATCTGCTTTTCACCACCACCGTGTGAGTGGAAGACCACAAACAGAACAACAACAAACAAACAAACAAACCAGATGAGGAATTAAGTCATAGACAACAAAGTTTGATTCATAATTTCATGTTTTGTTTTCTTGATGAAAAAGTGTCAGAAATCAAATATTTAATTAAATTTTAAGGTGTTTTAAGGTGACTTTGAGGCAAATAATGCAATCATGTTTGTAATCTTGTAAAAAGGAAATCAATGAGGCTGCAGCATACTCCCAGTTAGCTAAAATAGGCTAAAGACCCAGTCATCTGTTTAGAAATGTTTTTGATCGAAAAAAAGACCCCACAGAAATGAAGGATTTTCAGCCATTGCTCTTATCCCAGTGGCATTATTTCATGACTATAGTTAAGTTGGCAACTAGACAAAAATATCCATCCATTTGCTTTTTTTTCTCCTTTTTTTAAACTCATGGTTATGTCATGAGACATAAAAGATAACCTTATAACTTTTTAAAAAGTAATATTAATAGGAAATACATTGTTTATTTCATATGAATAGGGATAAAGTATTAAATTTAGCAATGAATTTCCTATATAAATAAATGAAATCATTGATCATATAATTTAGACGGGGATAGCCTAAAATGTAAATTACACAAAATGTAGGTTTTATTTTGAAAGATTCTACCGGAAGTCCCACCGCTCTCCTACAGTTAGGACTTTGCTCATATGGGTGCAGTTGCCAAGTTGCTGTAACTTTCTCTGTTTCTTGAACGCAGTCATGTCGAACAACAGCGCGGCCAACAGCAGTTTAGTCATCGCCCAGAAGGCAGTGAAGCAGCTGCGGCTGGAAGCTAGCGTCCGGCGGATAAAGGTAAGAAAGTCCCACTTAAGATTTGACTGTGCGCGTGACTCCCGCTCTGGAGCGCATCCTCAGCGAACTTCGGTGCGCGTGATGCTTGTTATTAATCTGGGGATATTTAATATCAGCGTCACTGACTTTTTAAAATAATTTTACTATAAGTTTTAGTGCCGTATTAAAACTTATTTTATAAAAATGTAAATGTATGGATGCTATAGATGGATGTTTATGTTAATTTAAAAGTAGATGCAATATAACACAAATACTTTTCCGTAACCGAGTTGAACATCCCACGTATGCTTTCAAAATGACATCTCATTATTTACATTGCAAAGTAATGGGAAAGCGGTATTACTGTATTATTTCTAGGAAATGGCTGCTGCAGACCGTTTCCTCTGGGAGTTGAGCACAGTGATAGCTTTGTTGATTGTGCTGCAGTGTGACTGCTGGGATTGTTGGCGGGATACTTATTTTAGAGCAGGGGTCAGGCTTGCTTTAAGTATATGTCCCAAAGAAGGGGATGGAAAGCAAAAATAAATCACAACCATTAGTTAGTCTGAACATTTTAAGTTGCAGTCCGAATAGAAACTATACTCTGGAAACTTTGAATTGAAGCAAAAACAATAAAATTCTTGTTGACAAGAGAACTAATAAAAATATCAGCAAACGTATATAGCTTAACAGAAAATAAAAACAGAAAATGAAATGGACCCCATCAGTACAGTATTTGGGACAGCGTGTAACAGTTTGTGGAACTTCCACTGCATCAACATCTCATCATTGAATGTGCTGCTTTGGTTGAGAGGGTGAGTGTATTGCTTACATAATTGAGCAATTCCTAATTATTGAACAATGACAACCAAATTACAGTTGTGTAATGAAGTGGCAATACCAGATATGAGTTTACTTCAACTAAAGAGTGTACAGCAAAACAAACAAACAAAAATCAACAAAAAACTAACAATAAAAATGGCAGATTGGTTATGGGGCAGTTTGATGCACCATAACCAGGTGTGACCTGGCAACAAGAATTTGACATTTTCAATAACTTCTTACTAAAGACAATTACTAAATATGATAATACTTCATATATAATGCTAAATTAAATAGCACTATTATCATCATCACCACCACTATTTTTCAAATAATGGAGCACCATCTCACAAAGATAAACTGGTTCAGAGACACACATCTGTGTGTACGATAAACTTATAGGTTAAACACACCATTCAGGCTACTTGAGTTCACAACTAATATCAATTGTCAGTATGATTAAGCTTAAATCAAATTCAACTTTTCATGTGTCCAGGTAATTTCCTGACCCACAACTCATAACAGGATTCAGTGTGGACAAACAAAAGAGGAAGAGAGGAGCGGTTAGAAGGGCAAGAACAGTAACAGACTAACCTTAACAAAAGTCAGAATGACTTAACATTCCAGAGTACAGAGCAGATTTTGAGGAGCAAAACAGATACAAAGGGGGCGATGTTCAGCAAGGGTTTATGTTCCAGGGGTAGGTCCAAGTGGTTCCTCAACAGAGTGCGGGGAGCAGACAGCAGGGGACAACAGAGCTGCAGTGGACCACCGTGGAATGGGTGAACAACCAGAGAAGATCTGTCCTGAAGAGGGATGATGTGAAAAGCAACAAAACTTCACCCAGGGAGGCGCCGCAAGCACCAGGAAGAAACTGAAGATAGGAAGCTGGAAGCTCAGATAAACTTAGGTGAAAATATGGCGCTTGACTCTACTGGAAGAGCTGATCATCAGGTAAAGTTAGGTCATTCAACAGATTCTAAAATCCCCACAGTCAGAAGAGATAATTACAGGCCGATGTGGAATCTACAGCAGGACAGCCACACCCTCCAGCAGAGATCCTCTGTTCACTCATATTCACTCCATTCTGTCCTTTAGATGAAATGATTTGTTGAGAGCATTTAAAGAGTCTTATTGGGCAAAGATATCAGTCAGGACACAACAAAAGACAATGAAGAAGGGAATAAAGAAGAGGAGAAGATCTGAAACCAATGAAAAGGCAAGAAGAAAATGAAAGGAGCTGCAGAAATGTCTAGTGAGTACTGGTTGTGCTTTACATGCAACAGCAATCACCCGCTGTGTTCTTCTCATGGTCCGGTTCTGTTAAAGAGTTACAAAACCACAGACTGGCTTGGCTGAAATCCCCACAAAACTTAGTGAAAGATTGCTTTTATGAATGTACGTTGAAACCAAAGTTCAACTGTTTTTGGCCTTAATTGTAAAAGCCGTATTTGGCATTCCAAAAAAATACTCCAAAAAAGGTGTTACTTCACCAAGTCAGACACAGTTGTGGCAGCATCATGCTCTGGGGTGGGGTTTTTTCTGCTGTAGCCAATGTGGAGGAAACCATCAACAGTTTTTTTCATTGCAAACATTCAGGTTTGCAGTATAAGGTGTATTTTTGAAAGCTGAAAATTAAGAGGATTTTTTTTTTTTTAGAGTTGCCAATAGCCAACTGACTTCTGATAAAACCTAAGCCTATTAGAAGACCTGTAGGACGACCTGGACAGGGCTGGAAAGGGCTGTCCACCTGCAGCGTCTAACAGAGCTGGAGCACGTTAGCTATGAAGACAGACAAATGTTCCCAACTCAAGTGTTGCATACTGAAAGATTTACTTATAAGGACTGGAGACTGTATGTAAACTAAAAGGTGCTTCAACAAATTATTAGTCTTAGTTGATGCTGGACAATATGGCTGAAAAATGTGGCATGATAAAAGCATTTCATGTCAGTCTATATCTAGAATTATCAACAAGTTTTTTTTGTTTTAACTATCTGAAATTCTGCCAAACTATGGGTATGACCTTAACCGTTTCATCCACTCTGTTTTGTATTTTTAAGCAGTAATGAAGGGAGGCAACCAAAGAGTGATGAGTTGATCCCACCAGCCTTGCTTAGCTGCTGTGAAAAGCTGAGCTGCTAAAGCTTGTCCTCTGGCTACATCCCCCACAATGCTGTGCGATTCTGGATCAGAGTTCAGTGAATATTCTAGCTATCGATATTGGTCAAGTGCCTATCGTCATATATAATAAGTTATTTATTGTCCAGCTGTAGTTTTAGTGTAGGGGCACTAATGCTTTTTTATGTCATTGCATCTTTTTTCTTGTTTGGCTGAATTGTCCCAAATATAATGTCGTATTTCATAAATGAGAATCTGCTTCGATGAGGCTCTTTTGTCAGATTAAAGCACCTTTTGAAAATAACATTAGAGCAGGTATTAAACTTACTTTCCATTAAGCCCCCACCATGAAAAGATTTATTATGTACCTGAAGTACAATTATCACCTTAAATGCTGTGTTGTCATTGGCTGTAATCAAAAAAATCATGTTAATTAACAGAAACATCAGTCTGTGCAGAATTAATACATTCATACCATGTGTGAACTGGGTTACTGAAATCAATTAACTTTAATGAATATTCTAATTTATTGACAATGCATCAGACTAAAGGTGGGCAAAGTATTCATATGATTTATTTTGAGCTAATTTTCTGACCTAAAATCCCTGGAGTTTTAACAAGCTGACGATTTATCTTCATGAACCCGGCTGAGGTACTAGTGGGGGTTCTGTCCCACACTGGGCCAGTTTTAATCACACATTCTTACCACCTGAGTGGATATTAATAATCAACAAACAGTCCTCTCTTATGTTTTCTGTATTGTTTAGGTTTCTCAGGCAGCTACAGAACTGAAGACCTTCTGTTTGCAAAACGCTCACAAAGACCCGCTGCTGACCGGCGTCCCCTCCAGTGATAACCCATTCAGGCCTCCCAAGTCATGTGTTCTGCTTTGAGGTGTGTGTGTGGCGCTCTTTTCCACAAAGAAATATTATTCACACTTTCCTGAAATGTCTTGTTTTCTTCTCACATGATGTTTATTTGATACTTGGTTCACATCCTCATTGCCTAAACGTCTCATTTGAAAATGTATTTCCTAAAAATCAAATAAAAATGACCAACATGAGCTTGTGGATTCTGTCCAGGACCTTTTCATATTTTTTATGTTTTACTGTTACATGGAGATGCCATCTCTGACAAACATGTCATCCAGAATGGGACCACATGAAACATTTTATTCTAGTACAGCAGCAGATCTTTTGACAGTTTTAGATGACTTTTTTTTAGGTGTCTTTGGAGATAATAACTTCACATAAATGTCAATTAATCTTTTATCTGTAGGGCTGCGAAGGAGAGAGGAACACATAAACAGTTTCCTGTGGATTTTCACAAAGTGTCACTGCCGTTGAAGATAAAGAAGACGACTCCACTGCTTGCAGCTAGTTCTCAGAAGGACTTTTTGACCACAAAAAAATGTTGCAGTGAAGCATAATCCCCCAAAATTCTTTGTATTTCCAAAGCTTTTCCAGAATGAATCTAAAGTTAAATATTGAATGAGTAGGCTCTACTGCTACGAGATTCCGAGACATAAAATGCAATATTTCAACATGCTAGATTTTTTTTGTTCAGTTTTGTGAGTTTATTATTCAGCAATAGTTACTTTAGTAGCATTTAAAGTACAGCAACAAATGTTTCTTTTCCTATTCAAAAGTTCTCAGTAATTTAATTCCACCTGTTAATAATAGAGTTTGACATGCATTTAGCTAAACAAATGTTTTCTGATCTATTGTAAGCTTTACAGATTTGTCTCTTCATGGAAAGAGATATTTTGTTCACTAGTTTTCTGTTGTATTTCAACTGCTTTTTAAATAGTTCTCTGCAATTGTAACATATTCATTCACTGACTTATAAAGTGCTTTGAAACATCCAAAAAAAGAGACCAAAACGCATAACAATAAAATTGTTACATCGTCACAAGATCACACAGAACAAAATGTTAATAATGTTTCTACTGTCAACTAAGTAACAGCATTTGTTAATCATAACAAAATGTCAGATTTGAGTTGTAAATATGACATTGTCATGTTTTCAGGTGCAATGCCACCTGATAACTTTGTACTTGAACAGCAGCTTCGCAATGAAACAGTCTGCTGGGCAATCATTTTATACACAGTTTTTCAGCAGGAAAATGGAAACTGGTCAGAGTTGGTGGGTGATTGATGAAGCTAAACACAGACACTGCAGCTGACACTGCAAGCTGCTTAACACGGGGCCAGAGATTCATCTTCCAGCAGAAAAACAACCCTAAATATACAACCATAGTTACAATAAAACGGTTTAAATCAAAGCATATTCATGTGTTAGAATTGCACAAAGACTAGACCTAAATGCTATTGTGATTGTACCAAGGCCTGAATATTGGTTTGCAGTCATTCCACCTAACATTACTGAGCTTGAAACATTTTGCATACAATTATCAATTTCTGCCCCAGATGTATGACGCTCAATTCAATAAAAGACTATTTGCAGAAAAATGCTGTTGTACAAAGTATTGAGTTACAAATAAAAATGCTCATCATGTTTTTCAGACCTGGATTTGTCAAGCATTTTGAAAACCTATATCCTTTTTATTCCACTTACATTGCTTTGTGTATAATGAATAATAAAGTCTATGGCTGTAAAATGATCAAATGTGAAGCATTTAGAAAAGAAACTGTTTAATACCAATTTTTATGAATAAGCAAATCTTAATGCATGATAAAAAAGTACCTATAGATTTATTCTTATAAATGTTGTTGAATTTGTTTCATTTTAACTTGGTATTAAATGTTAAAGTGACTGAAAAGAAATCTTCGATTAGTTACTTGTGTTTGTGTGCTACCATGATAAGCCCGGTAGGAGGCGCTGTTGAAGCAGCTCACCGGAGTGATGGCTGTCCTGCCTCCAGTAGAGAGCACTGCTTGGTTGACGTGAGCGGCGTCGACCTGCCTCTACTTCCAGATCGAAGATGGCGGTCTCTGTGTTCCGCGGCGTGCGGCTGCTCTCTATCGGAGACGCGAATGGAGACATACAGCGACATTCAGAGCAGCAGCCGCTGCGGCTAGAAGTGAAAACATCACAAGATGCTGCCCTCATCAATCTCTCCAATGGTGAGTTGGACTGTTTGTTTCTAACAACTGCTCTCTGGACGGTCGGCCTGATTGAACTGCTAATGCTCAGTGCTAATGTGGCCAGTGGTAGCTTTAGCCAACAAGGAGCTGTTCCATCTTGAGACCACCTCGTTTCCCTTTACTTGTCACGAGGGAACTAAAGAAAACTAAATATTTTGTAGCTTATTTGGGATTCTGAAGCCTGAACGCATTGGGTTTAGGTACCATACAACGAAGTTCACTGCTTGGAATAACGCGATCAAGAACATGTAGAGTAGTTTTAACGGTAAGGACGGTTGCTAAATAACGTGAACTAAAACATGCTAGTAAAACAATACCACTAGCCTACATTTAACAGTGACGTGATAAACTCACATGGTTGCATCCATTTAACACCTTTGGTTTTGTTTATTTATATTTTATCGTAATAGTGTAAGCTGTGTTTTTATAAGTCAGCACGAATCAGTTTTGTTCCCCTGGGAGCCGGGTAGTTAGGAGAGTGCTTAGCTTGAATTAGCCGCTTTGAATTGATTCGCAGCAGAGACCTGGAGACATCACTTCTGACCCGCCACTGTGCTCTACGATCCGGGCGGCTCTTCGCACTGCGTGGCTTTTATCGGACCGTGGATTTAATGGCACACTGAAAGTTTTTCTAAGTAGTAGTTTTACGTTAAAGCTGCTGAGGCAGATTTGGTAGCGTAGTCACACTGGGCCCTCATTACTTATGCATTCATCTTTGTTCTCATTGGAACAATGGCTTCATCCCTTGCCCGCCACCTCATGCGTGCCGTGAAGGCAGCATCAGAGCTGCTCTGCACATTTTCCCACTTAATGTAATTCCCCTATTAAAAAACAGCAACACACTGCGGCTGTACAAGTCTACGGTTATGCAAAAAAAAAAAAAAGAAATTTTAAAAGCGCAACTCAGCGCAACATTATTATTATTATGGCGAAAGCCAACGTCAATATATCTGTAGAAATAGACCTAAGATATATTGGAGTCGGTCAATTTAAAATACAATACAAAAGTAAAGGGAATATGAAATGGAGTATGAAAGTTTAAATATGGGAGAACATTGAAACCTGTTGGATTTCCATTAAAATAAGACACACGATGAATTTGTGGTGTAAATTGTTGAAAATCAATTGATTAATATATGTTTATTTTTGGTAAATTTCATAAAATAACTACTTTTCTGTTTCTTGTGGATAAAATGTCAATTATAAAACATTCTTGAATAAACTTACCAAAATAAATACTGCCAAGTTGCATTTCTAGCTAAACTGAAGTAGTTTAGCTACTTCAGTTTAATTTCTATTTACATTTAATGTGTTAAAGTTTCGCTTTTTACAACAATTACATGGGATCCCTGAAAGCAGGCTATTTCCTTGGTCTGAATTCTGCACTTAGTTTTTTTTCTTATGATCTGCTTAATCAATCCCTTGTTTTTAATACTGTGTGCAGGACCGTTCTAGTTGTTCTCAGTTCTTTCTGGATAGTTTTTCATTGATAACTGCATTCATGGGTTGTTTGATTTCTAAAATTTCTTTATCATGTGAATAAAAATGTTTTTAGCTGTAATTAGCTTTTACGATGGATGGTGTCCTTTTACAACTTAAACCTGCATATCACCTTCAGAGTGTCTTTAATGAGAATCAATGTGCTGTAATTTCACATAAGTTTCTTATTCCGGCTAAAAACCTATTGTGACAGGCCTTCTAGGCCTGTCACAATAGGTCAAGTAAAATGATAATTTGTCCTAGAAGTTATTGCAATAAACAATAATATTGTTGTTTTGACGCCATTTTCAAGTAAAACTAATGCAGGACCCCATTCTTACGGATCAGCAGACTTTAAATTCTGATGAACATTTAGCACTGGAACGGGAAGACATTTTAAATATCCAATATGAATAAACAAAACCGAAACAATAAGTAAAATGGATACTTGTTGTAAACAAAACAGTCCTTCAAAATAAGGGCTGGTTGAGACCAAGTCATCAAACTGAAGACTTTTGTCATTAATTTCTTTGGTAGAAAATGAGAAATGCTATAAATTATGCAGGTGAAAATTGTTTGTTTTAATTTATTATGCAATTAATTGATTTATTGATTATTGTGACAGGCCTATGTCCAAGTCCTGCTGCTTCACTTGGCTTTTACTGTTCAGTGAAAAAAAGTAATTGCCCCATTACAGATTTAATCTGTTCTTCCTTTTCTGTTGCATGTGAATGTTTCAGGTCAACATGCCATAATGACAACCTGAACAGTTTCCACATGAGGATTTTATGTATTAAGGGAAAAAAGGCATCCAAAGGCACGTGGCCAAACCTACACCTGGCTGTCGGCTCTTGGTGGGAATGTCTGCCCAGGATCACTCTTCTTTGCACAATTGTTTTAATTTGGCCACATTGGGGTGTTTCCCAGTAGAAACAACCTATTTAAAACGGTATGTAACTTTTACAAATATGTGGTTTTGACATGTTTGTCAAAATTGTCACCATGTTGAGACAGTATAGAGAACAGAATCGTTGGTTCAGAAAGTCCTCCAGGTCCTGAAGCAGAAGCCCCAGATCATCATGCGACCACCACCGTCTTTAACTGCTAGTGTGGCGTTCCTTTTTCTGAAACGTTTTCTTGTTTTTATGTCCTATGAGAGGGAATGCTAACATTCCAAAATGTTCAACATCTGACTCGTTAATCTTTAGGATATATTCCCAAACTGGGCTGTTACGTTATTTTGGGTCAGGAGTGGCTTTGGCCATTTTGGAAGCCATTTTGCGCCAGTCTCTCTGCCTTAATGTAGGATAGTGAACTCTGACCTTAAATGATGTGAAGCCTGCTGAGCTTCCTGGTTGTTTTAGTTGTTGACGTGTTGTCTGCTGTTTGTGAACGCTTTGCCTCTGTTCCATGTTCTCCGGCAGAGATGCTTTTCTCACTGTTTCCACATTAATAGATGTCAATCATTTTGTTTCCTCATTGAAGTTCTTTGAATCTGGGCACAGTGTGGTGGTTTGAAATCTTGTGACCAACTTCATGTTGTCAGACATGGGTTTTATTTTATTTTTTTAAGTGCTTTCTTCAGTCTGTAGGTCTGACAGTACTTAAAATAGAATGGAACCAAACATTTTTTTTATCACACCTAACTTATGATTTCACAAATGGGGCTGAGTATGTTTCTACATTGGACCAGATTGGAATCATCAAACTATGAAGAATGAGCTTCATAATTTGAAGTTTGCTGTTTTTTTTTTTTTTTTTAAGGTTTAATTGGCTCTAGTGGCCTTTATTTGGTTTTGGTGTGTTTTCTATACCTTTGTCAGATGTTAAAATGAGTTTGACCTGAAAACATTGAAGCATGTGAAACTCCAGATTTCTTGGACTGCCATCGTTTTGTCCAAAGGTCTGCTGACGCTGGATAACACAGTCAAAACAATAACACAGTGATGTGTGTCAAATTTTATTGAGATTATCATTGTTGCTAAATTTGACATAATGGTTTCAGCATATATAAATTAAAAGACTTTAAATTATTTAACATTTATATGTAAGATTTTAAGGAGCTGGCAAGTTTACTTTGTAGAAGTTCAAAGAACAATATTCATAGTCAGATTGTTTTGTTACCACAGCTACAATCTGATGCTGTGAGTTTAATCTTTGAGTTTCAGCTGTTTGTTCACAAATACAAATTAGTAAGCTGCAGTTATAATTTATTGCTTTTTAGGTTTGCCAGTTAAACTACTCCCCCTGTCCTAGATTTCACTAAATCTAACACAGAAGCTGTTAGAGGTGCTGATGTTTTTAGCAACAAAAGGGGCTCCTAAGTCATATTCTGGCCTCATACACCCTTGGACCGGCTCTGGATGATGTGGTAATCCGCTGCACTGCGCAGAGATGCGCAACAAATGGGAGATTTTATTCAATGCTGCTAATGTGGCTTTAGTAGCTCTTTCATTTCGTGTGTGTTTAGTTTTTAACAAGGGGACACAGAAACTATTTTGGTTGGTCGAGTTTCTGGACGAGTTTTTCAGATCTCCGGTGGCCGCGCGCATTAACTCTGTTTGACTAAGTGGGCAAAACATTTGATACGGTTTGGTGCTTAGTGTAACCGGAAAAATAATACTAGTAATAATAATAAAATAATATAAAATCAGCGTGATGCGTGACTGCGAGGAGAGCGCGAAAGCTCCTCACCAATGAATGATTAGCACTGGGTCGTTAACCACTAACGCACCGGCTAACCGGGAACACAGACCTAAACCTTACAGGGGAGACGGGGCCAAACGCTGGACAGCGTGTTGAGATGTAAACGCCGCATAATGTTTTGTTCACAAATATACATCACTCTCACCGCTCACTCAAAGCACCTCTGAAAGCGCGACTACAGTCATGGCCAAAAGTTTTGAGAATGACACAAATATTATATTTTCACATGATCTGCTGCCCTCTGGTTTTCATGTGTGTATGTCAGATGTCTTCATCACATACAGAAATACAATTGCAATCATATTATGAGTAACAAAAGCTTTTATTGACAGGTAGAATGAGTTAATGCAGCAAGTCAATATTTGCAGTGTCAACCCCTTTTCTTCAGGTCCTCTGCAATTCTCCCTGGCATGCTCTCAATCAACTTCTGGACCTAATCCTGACTGATAGCAGTTCATTCTTGCATAATCAATGCTTGCATTTAGTCAGAATTCCTAGGTTTTTGTTTGTCCACCCGTCTCTTGATGATTGATCACAAGTTTTCAATGGGATTAAGATTTGGGGAGTTTCCAGGACATGGACCCAAAATCTCTGTTTTGTTCCCTGAGCCAGTTAGTTATCACCTTTGCTTTATGGCAAGGTGCTCCATCATGCTGGAAAAGGCTTTGTTCATCACCAAACTGCTCTTGGACGTTTGGGAGAAGTTGCTCTCGGAGGACATTCTGGTACCGTTCTTTATTCATGGCTGTGTTTTTAGGCAAGACTGTGAGAGAGCCGACTCCCTTGGCTGAGAAGCAACCCCACACAGGAATGGTTTCAGGATGCTTTACAGTTGGCATGAGACAAGACTGGTGGTGGCGCTCACCTCGTCTTCTCCGAACAAGCTGTTTTCCAGATGTCCCAAACAATTGGAAAGGGGATTCATCAGAGAAAATGACTTTACCCCAGTCCTCGGCAGTCCACTCCCTGTACCTTTTGCAGAATATCAGTCTGTCCCTGATATTTTTCCTGGAGAGAAGTGGCTTCTGCCTCCTTGAGACCAGGCTTTGCTCCAAGAGTCTCTGCCTCACAGTGCGTGCAGATGCACTCACACCTGCCTGCTGCCAATCCTGAGCAAGCTCTGCACTGCTGGTAGCCCGATCCATCCCGCAGCTGAAACACTTTTAAGAGACGGTTCTGGCGCTTGCTGGTCTTTCTTGGGTGCCCTGCAGCCTTTTTGGCAACAATGGAACCTCTCTCCTTGAAGTTCTTGATGATGCGATAGATTGTTGACTGAGGTGCAATTTTTCTAGCTGTGATACTCTTCCCTGTTAGGCCATTGTTGTGCAGTGCAATGAATTTCCTGAATTTGTATTATTTTGTTATTTTTAAGTTGGGCTGAAACAAAGAATTTGTTTAATAATCAATTCATTGCAATTAATCAATTGCTATATTGCTAACCGAACTATGCAGACTTAAAAAAGGCCCTTTGATGAAAGAGCTGCACACTCAGAACAGTAATTAAGTTCAAACTGTCCAAAACATAATATATATTTGATTTAATCTGTTCTGCTCAGAACTCAAGTGGTTCAAATTCTAAAATTTGAACCACTTGAGTGGTAAAAAAAAAACGTAAAAGAAATCTCATATTAGGCACCTTTTGCTATCAATTATTAATCATTAATCCAAAAATGAATGTCCAGATCCTACACTGTACTGATAACACAATAAGAAAGGCCTGACCTCTTCACATGTTGCTATTGTTTTAGCTACAGATCTCTTTTTTGCTGCAAATAAAGGCAACATAATGTTTAATTTCTGATTTAGAAAGGGAACTGACTTATTTATTTGCATCTTTTAATGCATTTCTAACACTGTAAAAAAGGTTTGTGATTAAATGAAAAATCTACAGAATGTGGCAATTTGTTGGATTAATTGATTTAGTAATAGCAAAAGCATCTATTACTAAAATTATTGTTAGTTGCAACCCTAAGAGTGACCCTTGTGCTCCAAGTAGTTACATCTATCTGTATTATTTGTTTAAACATAAAACCACTCAACATTCTGACCTAAAGCTGCTGATTTTTTTTTTCTTCTTGTAATTTGACTCATTAAAAGGTTTTACTCTTTAACTTGAACAACTTGCTGCTGTATGCTAATGCTCTGTTTTTAGTTAGTTGTCTGCAGGAGATCAGCTCTCTGCAGCCCAGCTGTCTCTGTGTGAAGCACAGTCAGATGCTATCTCCTCTCTAATGTCTTTAACAGCTTTGCTGGTAATAAACTGAGCATGGCTGAGGTCACCAGAAAAGGGAGCTTGTGGAAATGACCAAGTAAAAATAGCCCGTGTTGGTTTTGTTCAGCACCGCTGGCCCAGTTACCAAGGTTCCACTTATTGTTGGCGCTCTGTTCTGTTTTAAATGGATAGAAGAGATAAATGACCCAAGTTGTTTTACTAGCTTTGTAAAAAATATTCAGATGGAAGCGTGTCACAGAGTAATTGCTCTTCTAATTCATATTCAACAGGTTATGATTAACAGACGGGCAGTTGAACATCGCTGTTTCCACATGCTGGGCAGCCACCACAGCCTGGGCTCTAAACATCGTCACAACTCTTCTTTTCTGTTGATTCACTCTGTAGAATGTGTGTTACACATAAACATGTTATAACAAATTTTGCTGGACGATAAATTCCCAGTAATTATTGCGGTAAACGATAATGTATTCACAGTTTTTGCCCTCTCAAAGACTAATAAACTTAAATTTTGTACAGAACACTCCATAGTGGAACTGGAAAACGTTTTAAATATCCAAAATAAAATGACAACCAAAACCAATAAATGAAAAGGAAATAAAAACCAACACACAACTGAAACCATAGATAAGATGGATTATGAACTCTGAACAAAATTGTTCTTCAGAACTAATAATCATCAGAATCAAAATGATTGAGCTCCTGTTTATTTATGTGATTAGTTGCTTATTGCAGCAGACATGTTTACTTGCACGTTAGACTTGTGCAACACACTGTGTGCACAAACAAGGGATTTGACTTTGGTTTCAAGCGCTCAAAGCATCCAAACATGAAGTAGAAATACCCAAAGTTTGAGGAAATGAGGGCTAAAAGAAACGGTATGACCATGTGTGGGTTGCTGTAGTGCTAATATGCTTATTTTGTTTCCCAGCAGAGTAGCTGACTGCTCTGGCTGCAAGTTGTTCATTTTGTTAATCGGAGACGGCCTGAGGGAAGAAACTGTCTCTGTGGCACCACCTTAAGGCAAAAGTCTAAATAGTTTGTGTCCAGGATGTGTGGTGTCTGTTCTAGAAGTGCAGAAATAAAGGGATTCTATAGAGAATCAGCATTTTTCAAAATGCTCAAAAATCAATTTTAAAATATGCCAAGTTGTGTTTGGTGCTGCTGTTTGTGCGAGAGTAGACTTTATTTTATAAATCACTGAACAGCTTAGCAGCAAATACATTACAGACCTTGCAGACCTCTCAGGTCTTCTAGTTCTGCTTCTGCTCTGCATCTCCAGAACCAGAACCAAACATGGAGAAGTAGCTTTCAACTTCTATGCACCACAGATCTGGAACAAACTTCCAGAAAACTGCAAAACAGCCGAAATACTTCCTTTAAATCTAGATAAAAATCCCACTTGTTTAGAGTTGCTTTAGAACCTTAATATAAGGAACATTTATCAACATTCGATATGTATTGATGATTTTGATGAGGCACTCATCACAATGTGTCTGGAAAAAATCTGTTCCGCATACTAAGACTATCATCGTCACAGTGTTCAAAGCAAAAGTTGCCGCTGAACATGGCAGGCCTACTCCTCGCTCATCTTTTCACTTGTCTTTGCGACTCTGCATTACAAGTACCAGATGACTGTGAACCAGGAGACCCTCCACAGGAGAGAAGCTTTTAGGTTAAAATAGGTAATGTGATTAATCTACGTTAATAGATAGACATAATGCTAACGCACTAAACTTTTTTAGGTAATGGCATGCGTTAACGTTGACAACCTTAGTTTAAACACAAACCAGGTTCAGATAATTGATGTTTTAGCACATGCCTTTTTAACAAGCTCTGTGGCACCACCTTAAGGCAAAAGTCTAAACTTCCCTTGCTCTCTCAGCCATTACCACTGCTCTGATTTGATGGCGTTTATATCATCAACAAGCATTACCGCGATTAGCCGGTAGACTACAGAGCTCTGTTGTAGGCCACAAGTCCACTGTATATATCATGTATTCCTATTGCCTAAAGCCCCTCACCCTGGGTAGAGTTAAGCTTGATGCTGTCCTTGTTAACTCCTGTCACTCCTCACTTCTCTGTGGCATCAGTGAGTCATCATAATGCAAAAATATTCCCTTGCTCTCTTTAATAAAGTACGTATTTGATATGTTTTCTAGTGTCAGTAAAATTCATTTTTCACCTTCAACATCCTAACAGACCTCATGGACTCTATCCAACATCCATGGAAAAATGTTAACATTACTACCACAACGTTGACAGAAATGAATGGTTCCCTAAACCTACCAGTGATTATTGCTCATGTACAATAAGTGAGTGCACACCACATAGCATGTGGAGTGGTTAGTGCTGATTTGTGCTGTTCAGCATCTAGAAGGAAGTAGCTTGTGTTGTCATTCTTAATATTAATCCCTCAAGTTATTAACACAGCTTCTTATGTTGGCTGCAGCATTGCCCCATGGTGTGGTCCTGTTTGAACAAACTACAGTTAGTCCAACATAAGGCAGCGGGTCTCATTTTGAACTTGGCCAGATACAGATGTTCATCAGGTTGACATCGCCTTTCTTTGTTCTTTTGTTTTTTTTTTTTTTTTTGAACATTCTTTATTTAAGAATATTTTTAATCCAACATATGTACGCATGTGTGCATATACATATACATACATACACACACACATTCAAGTACACAGTAAAACTGAAAAAAAAAAAAAAAACCAAACAAACAAACAAAAGCCCAGCAAACATTTAAATCCATTTCAGCAATTGACCAATTGACATTCTTGAAAGGGGACCACATGGGCTCACCAAAAAGGGTGGCGCACATATCCAATGTCTTCCATCAGAAGAGAAACATGCAAAGGGGACCGACAGCTTTTTATAACCCATAGCATCTTTATCTGTGTGGCCATCCAAAGTGGGAAATAGCCGGAGTCCATACACTCAGAAAAATGTCCATTTTTACATGAAGTTTTGCTGTTATCCTTTCCATTACATACACATTCTTCAATCTCTCTTGCCATTGTTGAAGGGTGGGAGGTAAAGGCTTGAGCCATGACAGAGTTATCATTTTTCTTGCAACCAGTAGAAGGATCTGTAGTAACTGGACTTCCCTTTTCCCCAAATTTCCTCCTGGGGTCAAACCCAATATGTAATGCAGTGGGTTCAGTGGTAACGTGAACTTAAATATTTTTTGAATTTCTGTCTGAACCCCCTGCCAGAATGGAATCAATACTGGGCAGTCCCAATGTTCTTTTGTTTTTTAAGAATATTGGATCTAAAATACCAAATGTTTTGAATAATTAACTTTTTTAAGCCACACTTTACATACATGTAATACATAATTGCTGTTTCATCTTCTATGATGTGATAACAATACTAGATAATAGTCAGTTGAGAACATGGAACTTCTTCCTTCACTGTTTCTATGCAACACCTGCTTTATCTCCCTGATTAATTCATACAAAGTGTTAAATATAGATTTATTATTCTAACTTTATATAAAGAGTGTGTTACTGATTTTGTTTTTATGACGTGGACTCCAGATGGAGTAGCCATTGTCATGACGATGGCTGATGGGGATCCTAGTAAATAAACCAACTTCAGTATTTGGTTTCATGCTGTCATCCACTCCCCTCTGGCCTGTGATTACATCATTTGGATTCAGTTTTTCTCCTGCTTACTGCTCAGCTTTGCTCTGCTGTAATAAACACAAAGGGCTAAAGACAGGATCATCTGAGCTCCTCCTTTCTTCTTGATCTGTTGTATAGGTGCTTAGCGGCTGTCCTCACCCAGCAGCTCTATCAGGGACTGGATTAGCTCTGACTCAGCCTGCTCAACATCCTCACTGCTTTAATGCCTGCAGGGGAATTTGCATATGGAAATGCAGGGTTTTCCCCAGGAAACCTGCTGAGCCCGGTGTTGGGGGCACTGTGGCAGCCCACCAGCTCCTCACCATGGTTTTGTGCTTAAAATTGTTACGTTAAAAACATTTGGAGGCACACGAGCCAGCATCATAACTTGGAAGTGATAGCGTCAGAGGTCAAGGGTCAGATACCGGATGTTGTATTTGGTGTGCAACCCCTCATTCCCAGTTTGATGCGTCAACTATAAACCTAGCTTACCTCATCTTTACTGTGACTGATGTATAAAACCCCCAAATTAAAATAAACCACGCTTAGCCTGGTAGAGGGGCAAGTAAAGCCTGGTGGCCCGCCAGGCTGATGATACACTGAGGGAAATGTATTATAGAAAATGTACTGTGAGGATTTCTGGCTTGATTTTAGAAATGCATCTCGTCAGGCTGGTCAGAAATATGGTTCCATTTCATCTTAGAATGAGGCGTGTGTGACTACTGAACAATGAAGGAGCCTCAACACTGAGTGAAGCAACACACACCTGCAGAGTTTTGGAAAAACCTGTTTTCATAACTCCAGTGTGTATCAAACACATTCTGTCCCACACTGTTCCAACAACAAGCTGTACATGTTCCACAACATAAGGTGGTGAATAATTGTGAAATGAAAAATTTATGTTTAGTCATGTGTTAGGAAGGTCCAGTCAAAGTTCAGGCCTAAAATCAATTGAAACCTCTACTCACAGCTTGGTTTCATGACTTAGGTTTAGCAAAAGAGAATGCACTTTGACTCTGTCCCATAACCTGGCAACAAAACCACCACCTCTTTCTTTCCAACGATGTTTTGTCAAAAAAATACAAATATTTTGGCAAAAATTGTCTTTTGGTGGAAATAAATTCAGACTTGCAATAAAAACTGCCACACGATACACTTCACAGAGAAGTGACTCAGTGGGGCTGAATACTAACACATGCCACACTTTTCAGATATTTATTTGTAGCAAACTCTCAAAACGCCCCTCGTTTTGCTTCTATGCCACAATCTGCAGCTCTTTGTTTGCCTGTCCAAAACATCCCAGTGCAGCAGATTAGAGCCGGACTGTGATAAAATGTGAAAGAGCTGAAGGGGTGTGAACATTTTGTGAAGTGGTGTACAAAAGTAAAAGTGCTACTTTTTACTTAAAATGTTTGTGTTTGAAACAATGTTAATGTTCTCGTTATATAATGACCCCAGGCTGCTCCACCTGCTGACTCATCGTTTTGTAGAAAATCTGCATCGATCCTGTTGGAGCGGTTTTAAAGTCAGCCGTTGTGACTCATCTTCAGCTTGTGGGGTGCCATTAATTGCTGAAATGTTCTCTCCCACTCAAACATTGTAAAGGCATCAATGTTCCATCATCAGCCTTTTGTTGTCCTGGTTTAGAAAAGGATTTATTGGCTGATTTTTGTTGATTTGTTTCTAATGCAGCGCTCTGAATTCACTGCATGTCCTTGTGTGTGTCTGCAGGAGAGGAGACGAGTGTGTTCAAATGTTCAGTTTCTCGTGACACAGAGTGCAGCCGCGTAGGGAAGCAGTCGTTCATCATCACTCTGGGCTGCAACAGCGTGCTGCTGCAGTTCTCCTCGCCCGCAGGTAATACCAGCACCATGAGACCATGCAGCTGGTGGGCTTCACCTGGCTGCAGACAAACATGATGTTGAATGAATGAGTTTGATAGGAAAGTTGCTGTTGAAGGTCAGGTTAGTCCTGGTGACGTCGGTGTTTGTGCTCTGCTGCAGACTTTCAGTCCTTTTATAACCTTCTGAAGAACTGCCGGGGGCATGCTGGTGAGCACTCCGTCTTCAGTGAAAGAACAGAGGAGTCCTCTGCTGTACAGTATTTCCAGGTGAGGAAAACAAATGCACCCCAGAAAGTATGAAGGTATGTTTGGTAAAACCTTTTTTTTTTATCCTGTTGGAGTATTTAGTGAACACTGTCCAGCCCCCACCTCCCCTTTACCTGCCTGACTATTTTTAGTTTTTGTCTCAGAATAGACCATCAGGACAAAGATGCTCTCTCCTTATTTCTCTACAGGACTTCTTTGTGCTCTTGAGAGATTTGAAATCTAGAATTATGTAATCTAACAAGCATATCTCATCTGTTCTCACCTTTAGGTCTTTAACTCGGTCACCATCGCTCATGGTTAAAGGGACAGTATCATGTCAAATTGACTTTTTTGACATGATGCCTGGCATGTTTCTCTTCAGAAACATGCCAGGCATTTTGCCTTGATTTTTTTCATGCATGTGTTAGATATCCCATGATCTCCAAGGCAACCATTTATCTGTTCAAAACAGTTGGGTGGATCTAGCTCCACCTTCAAGACGCATCTGCTCCTCAGACCTGCAGCTTCCAAGTTTGTGAGCTTCTGGCTCAGAGAGCAGCCCATCTCCCAAAACTCCCAGTCAGCTCCTTCAGACTAGCCAGCAGCAATTGGCAAACACTTGGTGGGATTGAGTATCTGCTGAGTTCATTATGAGCTACTTCTCAGTGAAATGCTAGTAAAAACATTAAAGGGTTAATAGAGGAGCCATGTTGTGAAGATTTCCTGAAGGTGGCGTTTCAGACAGAGCAGGAGTTTTAAAAGGATAGATACCAAATTTCAAGGTAGGAAATTACAAAGTCAAATTACTTTTAAGCCAATTTCATAGATACAGCATTTGTTTATGAACTGAAGTTACATAGTTACCTGATAGTGACATTTGACGGCACAAAGTGGCTGGGAAACCCAAAATACTGCCCCTTCAACTTTTTTCGCAGAAAACTCTTTCTCTTCAAGATTCTGCCATTGGTCTTTTCAAACTCATCTCAGAACTTCTGTACAGAACCGGGTCACCATTCTGTCACCGGGTCACATCCATTCTTTCTGTTCTCAACTCCCCTACCTGCACAGCAGTGTCAGCTTTCTGACAATCTCTCATCCCAGCATCAACCTTCTAGTGGCAGACATCTCCGGCTCCACAGAGAGGAAACCTCAGGCTCTTCTTTAAGGTTTTAGGTCTGAGTGTAGAAGGCTGGGTTTGTAAATTAGCCTGTGGCTAGAAAACCTTTGTACAAAACAACGGCTGCTTTGTTTTTAACTTGCAACATTGTTTAATGTGCTGTCCTTGATGGAATAAACTTGAATTGAATTTGTGTTTGCATGGAGCCAGTGAGCAGATGTTTTCTCACAGAACAGAAGGAACACTGCACTCTGGTGGCCAAACTCTGCTACGCCTCATCTTTATATATGTGTTTAAATGCTCTGCTCTGGTTCTCCTGGTTACCAGCATCACTTTCCAAAATAAAATCTCAGATTTTTGTCATGCCAAATCCCATTTTTGATTAAAAACTTAAAAAGAGATTACAAGTGACAAAAAATTTTTTCAAAAGATTTTCTTTTTTTCCCCCCCAAGTCTCCCCTCTTCTCAGTTGTCCTGAATTTGAAACTACAGAAACCCAACACGTTTATTGGTGGGAGAAAAAAAAAAAAAAAAAAGCAGACTTTCCAGAAATTCAATCATCATAATTAATTTAATCAATAACATTGATTTGTTACCCAGCTCTTATTTTCCTGTCTTTTTTGTCTTTGTTTTAGTTGGTTCAGTGACATGAAAGTAACTCCTCTGGTTATAGAGCCCTGCCAAAGTATTCATAGCCCTTAAACTTCTTATGTTTCCTCTTGGAAAGGCAGTTTTCACTTTGTAATTTTATTAGGAAGTGCAGTAATATCAGCTCAGATATAGAAAATGTTGACAGGACTAATATTCATGAACAGCTGAAATAAAACATTTGGCTAAAAGGGCAGTGTCAGCTTTACATCATGTTATAATGTTGTTTCCTCATCAAAAACACACCTTTAGTGTTGCCTTGATACTTTCATGTATATTGGAGAAGTCCTCTAATCTCCATGGCAACCATTTGCCTGTGCAAATGCCTGGGTGAACCTATCCCCGCCTTCGAGACACAGCTCCTCCTCAGAGCTCCAGTCTCCAGTCCAGAGCAGTTCTTGTCATACAGCATTTTGTAACAACTGATATAAAATGACACTATGTGCCTGGAAAACACAAACTGCCCCTTTAAAGAAAGCCTTACATGTTTCAAGGACACAGCGAACATGTGGAGGAAGAGGCGTGGATCTGATTGGCATACAGTTCAAAGACAGGGAGCAGGTCAGAGCTGGTGGCTGGAGGAAACCCGGTTGGAGTCTGAGCCTGGGTGGAGGACCAGCTGAAACTGAAGCAGTCTGTTCAGATGAAACCTTCAGGTTCTCTAAAACCGTTTCCTGTTTGGTGTTCCGGCAGTTCTATGGCTACCTCTCACAGCAACAGAACATGATGCAGGACTATGTCCGGACGGGAACCTACCAGCGGGCCATTCTGCAGAACCACACGGACTTCAAGGACAAGGTAACCTTGGCCCTGACTGAGCCGTCAGGTTCAGCTCTATGCAGCCGGCTCTTGGAAAGGGATAAAAATGAATAAATGAAACCCAAACAAGAAGCAAATTGTTTGTTCACCAGTTCCTCCTAAGAGCTCCTTAAAGTTTGCCTCCATACTTTCTTTGGTGTACAGAAACCAGCCACATCATCTGTGTAGAACTAATGCTTTGACTTGTGGCTCACCATGACCTTTAGTCTCCCTCCTGTTCTCCAGGTGGTTCTGGATGTGGGCTGCGGATCAGGAATCCTGTCGTTCTTTGCGGCCCAGGCTGGTGCCAGGAAGGTGTATGCAGTGGAGGCCAGCACCATGGCTCAGCATGCTGAGGTGCGTACCTGTCTGTAGGAACTGTGACTGCTACAGTGGTCTTCAGTCTTTTTTGCCTGTAGGAGTTGGTTCATCTTACTGTTGTAATGAATGTTATGACCAGTTTACAGTCAGAGCACAGCAGGCTGCATGAAGAGTCTCCTGATATTTTAAATGTCCCTTGATGCCACTCTGCACATTAAAACTACATCATGTAACAATAAAAAACATGTTTCTGACATATTTGTTCAAACTGTCACCATGTCATGACGGTATGACATGAGACAGATAATCTGTGAAAAGATGGATCTCTTCCACTTCCCTAAGCTACTACTGCCGTCTGAATAAATGCACTGATCAAAAACAACCAATCAGAGCCAGGAGGAGGGGCTTGTTGCTGTCAGTCATCCTCATGTAATCGCTGCTCACTGTGTTAATGGCGAAGAAAGAACTTACCGACTAACCTTAGCATTGACGACAGACTCTGTTGTGGTCACATAGCATGCTGTCATGACAAAGTGACAGTTTTAATAAATATGTAAAAAAAAAAAAAAAAAGTTTTTTTTTAAATAAAAATAACCATGGCTTCTCCTCAGTCCTGTGAACAGAGTCACTGGTTACTCACTATAAGAGGCCAAAAAAACTCATCAGCTCAATCAAGTCATTTCTACTTTTAAACAAAGCTTCAGTTGCATTCCTTGTCGAGGATTGTTTTTTTGCTTCCAGTCCTAAGGAGGTGCTGCCCTGCATGTTGGTGTCTCCCTTCTGCCACTTGAATAAGTGGGTGATTCACAGGCCTCTGCAGCCTTCATGCAGAGGAGGTCAAGCAGTCTTTTGGGTCAGGTGATTTGGAACAGTCACGTCTAAAAGAATCAGGGTTTTAGTCCCTGAGGACTGGAAATGAGACACTGCTCTAAAGGGAGTGGCTAGGGGTGCCATTAATTTAGCTGCTGGTGAATTTGTTAGGAACTAATGCTTAAAGCCAGATTTCTCCTCTGAATAAATGTCCATAAATTAAAGGTAGAATTGTTTTAAAATGTTCAGTGTGAGATTATGATGCAGCTTTTTGCACATATATAGGAGGGATGTCAATGAATGTGTCTGGCACTGTCTAATCTGATACGGTCAATGTTTTAGCCAGTTGAAAAAATGGTGGGACAAATGTGAATGTTTTAATTTGACCATGTTTTAAAGCTGCAGACTGGAGGGTCATCACAGACAGATGTGACCACACCAGCTCCTCTCTATATTCTGGTTCATCGTAGGTGGAAATGATCTTAGGGAACTTGTTGATGTCTCAGTGGGATACAGACTGAATAAATTAAAGATTCACCAAACCAATATTAATATCTGTATCAGTTACAATATTGAAAAAATTCCAAATTTGGTATTGGTGATGATGTGTCCGATCCATAAGAGCATATCTATCCAGTCTAGCTCTTATGTTTTGTGCTCTGAGCTACATCATGTTTTATTATTATTTATTGGCTGTTCTCCTAATTGCACTGACTGAACAAATAAAAGTTGTTGTTTTTCCATGTTTGGTCAAGATTGTGAAGCCGTTGGTGTGTTTAAGTGAGCTGTACTGGTGCAGTTATCAGATACATTTGTAATTTAGTATATTTAATATATATGTTTAAAAAGAGCTTTTTAGGTCATTCAATACTGTCGTTCTATATCCGCTTGGTATCGGCTGAAGTCTCAGATATCGGTATCAGAAGTGAAAAAAGTGGATTGGTGCATTCCTAGAATAAGCGGAACAAGCTACGTCAGGGGTGTCAAAGTCCAGTCCTCAAGTGCCGCTGTCCTGCTGTTTTTAGATGTGCCACGGGTACAAAACACTGGAATGAAAGGACTTAATTACCTTTTTCTTGTGTAGATAAGTTTTCCAGAGCCTTACTAATGACCTAATTATTCTATTCAGATGTGGCCCTCCACGACTGGAGTTTGACACCTGTGGGCTACATCATCGCTTTAAGTTCAGGTCTGGTTTGGTCCCATTTTCTGTTTGGGTTCGCTGTCCTTCTGCGGAGTACATCTAGAGGCAATCAGCAGCTACATGATGAACGTGTTTGCTAGTATCATGATGCTCTGCTCAGTGGAGCCCAGCCGTCCCGACTGATCCTCAGGGAGAGAACTATCTCCATGCTGCAGTGCTGCCTGTCATTATTCTACCTATCCTAAGCTCTGAGCTAACCAACTGCTTTCTGCCACAGTTCAATATTCCAAACACCGTCTCCTCATTCTAAGCTGATGCCTGATGCAGTTATGGTTATAACTGCATCACTGAGTTGCCCAGCATGGTTTCTGTGTCAGTAGTTTGTCTTGTTTCCATTTTACCTGCCAGACTCTAAAGGTCAAGTGAACCTGTGTTTCCAACTTTCTGACTGTTCTACTCTTTTGGACCATTTCTAACATCATGTAGGATTGATGCCTGCAACGTTTACTCACAGCCAGGTGAATCTGCTTCCCATTTCTCCTCCTTTAGCTCACTATTAGTGGATTACAAGGCATAGAATCTAATCTGCCAATACCAGTTTAACTGTAAATACAAAGAACTACTTTTTCTGCTTTCCACATGAGCTTCAAATTGAGCTCCAATAATGAAATGTTGGTAGTAAAATCAAAGCGATTTCTCAGCTTGTAGCGCTGTGTCTCTGCATTGCTGAACATCTACAGATCCATTAAAGCTCTCAGCGTTATGGTTCAGATGTCTTTATAAAGAACAGAAGACTGACAGCATGACTAAAGTCTTCAGCATTATATATTAGCACTTAGCTCAGGCATTACTAGCTGCAGACCTCAGTGTGAGTGTTCCCTGTAGAACCAGCCGAACCCTGACTAAAGAATTCTAAAGATTCCTAGTGTCTCCTAATCCATCATGTTCCCAGTCAGGCAGACCGCACTCTGCTGGAGGATAAAACAGCTCCTCCTTCCTGTTATCAGCTGCAGTAAGAGTCTGGATGAACAACTGCTTCCTGTCAGGAAGCTCCACATTCTGACTTCATACTGACACAGCAACAACTGAGCTATCTTCACTCAGCAACAGCGTCCACACAGAAGGCTGTTACAGTCAGCATGACTGTAATTAGTGATGCTTTGTTCACTGATCAGTTTTACTTCGATCAGCTGATCACCAGTCAGGACCGGTCAAATAGATAACTTTATAACTTTGCAACAAAACGATTATTTTAGTAATTGATCATGATATCGATTAATTGGATAAAAATATTGTCACACTCATCTATACCACTGAAATCTTTTTTAAATAAAATATTAGAAATACATTAACAAATAACTTAATATTGTTTTTAAATAATTTAAACAGAATTTCTTTAGTCGGTGCTTGATCATTTTTAGTCACGTTTGCAGCTAAATGGTAAAATTGTAAATGGACTGAACTTATCCAGCGCTTTTCCAATAATTTTGACCTCTCAAAGCTCTTTATGCTAGAGTCATGTTCATGCATTCACTCTCACAGACAGTCATTTATACACTGATACACAGATCGGTAGGCAGTTACTTGTAACTCTTTCTGCCAGACTGAACATCAGTACAGCACTGATCTCATCAGTTATGATTATAATCAACTGATTCATTGTTGGATAGAAAAAGGTTCCTGTAGAAGATTTTTTTGGGGGGGAATTGGAACCAGGTGAAGGTAAAACTACCACTTGAGGAGTTCTGAAGAGAAGAGAATTACAAAGAATGTTTTATCTTAAATGCAAAATGTACTGCGTTTTCCGCACTAAAAGGCGCACCGGATTATAAGGCGCATAGAATAGATGCTACAGTTAGGGTTGCCACCCGCCCCGTATTGAACCTATACGGGACGCAATTTGTTCCGTACTCTACAAATGTGGATGTGTAATAAAGAACAATAAAAAACTGGTCCCCGAGTACTTTATATAGTAAGCTGCCCCAGTCATTGTTTCACTCACGGTGTTGGTGTTGCATATTGTGCCCAACTGCTTTCTGGGTAACACAGACCAACCGACACGCTGCCGCCGCAACCTCTGTCTCTCTTCCCCCGACCCCCTGGCTTTAAATGTATAGGTCTCTTGGTAACCCTAGTCGAAGCACCCCGGATGAATATCTAAAGCCATTTTGTTGACATAAAAAATGTCAACAAAACAGTCTGACTCGGGTCGGCGAGGAGAGCCTTCCGCGACGGGGCCGGGGCGTGGCCGGACGATGGTCACCTTTCTCCGTTCGCGCACAGCATGTTCGTGGAGAACGTGGTGCTACATGACCTGCAGACGTCCTGATTATCAGGTCGGTAGGTAGATAGGTCAGTCAAACTTTATTAACAAACCAGCGTTCTGACAACTATCCCAGGATGCACCGCGCGCTTCTTCTACGGGCGAAAATAAAGTCGGTGGCTGCTTACCGTAGTTGCTAGACTTGTTGTGGCTCAATATTGGTACATATATAAGGCGCACCGGATTATAAGGCGCACTGTCGGCTTTTGAGGAAATTGAAGGTTTTTAGGTGCGCCTTATAGTGTGGAAAATACGGTATATATTTTTTTTTGTACAGTTTTGCAAGCAAATTGCCTGTTTTTTCTATTTTTATACTCCAGTTAACGATTAATCAGTTTCTAAATTAGCTGACAGTTACCAATAATCGTTTTAATCCAAGTCACACTGATTTATTGCTGCATCGCTGCACTTTTCTAACCTTTATGCACACCTGTTCCATTTAGAGTCCAGCCTGTGGAGCACTGCAGGATCAGTTCTTACCAGGCCGTGTTTCCCCTGCAGGTACTGGTGAACAGCAACCGCCTGAGTGAGCGGGTGGTAGTGATCCCCGGGAAGGTGGAGGAGGTGTCGCTGCCAGAGCAGGTGGACATCATCATCTCAGAACCGATGGGCTACATGCTGTTTAACGAGCGCATGCTGGAGAGCTACCTGCATGCCAAGAAGTTCCTCAAGCCCAACGGTGAGGAGGTCGGGGACTCTGGATGAAACGCACACTGTGACAGGTTCTGCACATGTGCAGCTGTATGGAAATCCCCTGTCTTTCTGACTTTCTGCTGCTGCTGATGCTGCTGTATGTTGTAGGTAAAATGTTTCCCACCATCGGAGACGTGCACCTGGCTCCCTTCACAGATGAACAGCTCTACATGGAGCAGTTCACCAAGGCCAACTTCTGGTGAGGATGAGCAAGATGCAATTCAAAGGACTTAGACACATTTGTAGAAGATTAGTTGCTTAACTAGAATATTTCTGAAGAAATTTAAACTGCCAAAGTGTACCTGTTGGTAGGAACCCAGCATTCTGATGCTAAAAATGAGCATCAATGCTAAAGTAAGCTACAACGTACTCAATAGCATGTTGAGTAACACAGAGTTACTCAATTGAATATGTTAAAATTGGTTATAAGCTAAAATTTGCCAAAATGTTAATGTTAACCTAAATGCTCAGTAGCATGTGGGGCATCACTAGCATGTTGTCTTACATTGACTTCCTCCACTCAGTATACTAAACATAGCTAATGCATAAAAAATAACTAAAGATGCTTGTTATAGGGAAAGGCTACAGTTAGAATGCTAGTGTCTGCTAGCAGTGCACTGCTAATGTTTGTGCTAATGTTAATGCACTGCCTTCTGATTTTTACTCAACACCAAATTAATTACATGTAATATTATTGTCTATAAAACTTAAACTCTTTTGAAATACTGCTTATCTGCTTAGACACAAGAAATTTACAGTTGTTAAATTTTACAAAAGTAAAAATCTGATGTTTACTTTGTAGCACTTGGTTACCAGAAAACGTGCTCATCTCTTAGCAACAGATTAACAACAAATATTATTGTTCAAAAAACATAAGATTTCTTCTGCTCTTTTTAAGTACTACGTATTTTACAGTATTTACTACTTAACAAGAATTGTGTAGTTGGTGTATTTTGCAGAAAAGCTAATGTTTTCTTTTGCCATTGGTAAATATAAAACAGACATTCAACAAGAGTAAAAATCTGATTTATACTTCGTTACCAGAAAAAAATGCTCATCTCCTAACACCAAATTAATAAGTAGTATTATTGTTTATTAAACATAAGTTCTTTTGAAACACTGCATATCTGCTTAGACACAAGAAATTTACAGTTGTTAAATTTTGCAAAAGTAAAAATCAGATGTTTACTTCGTGGCACTTCTTTACCAGAAAATGCACTCATCTCTTAGCAACAGTTTAACAACAAATATTGTTACTATTCAAAAAACATAAGCCTTTTAGCCTTATTTTAGCTTTACTTTAGCCTTGCTTTGCAAGTGAGAGGAATATTGAGGTTTTATTTTAACATTTTCAGTAAGCTTCATTTTAAAAGGCCGCACTAATCCCTTGAGTAACAGAAGTTGAGTTAAACCAGTCATATAATGCCCAAAACGGCAAATACCTGCTATGAAAATGTGAAGGCTTTTATTTTGTTGGGTATGTGTTGCTCTTATTTTGACAGTCCAAAGTGGTTGTCAGTTTAAGGGTATATGGAACTTACTTTCTTTGCTCTTCTTCCATCTTGTCTGTAATAAGTTTTCCTCTGTAGTTCTAACTTTAAGCTCTGGTCTTCTCTGTAGGAACTGAGCGTTCCACCATCTCTGTAGTTCTCTACATTTCTGCTCTCCTCAGTGTTCTATTTCTATGGTAATTAATCCTCTCTGAAGTCTGTCATGTGTGAGTGAGACACAGAGGGGCAGACAAAATTTTATCTCTGTTTTGAGTCTAAAGGCGTTTTCGCACTGCAGGGAACGGTACGGAACGGTTCCGACCGTGTTTGCATTACAACTTGCGACCAGTTCCACCCGGCCCCTTGGAACCACAAGAGCTGTGGTTCCAATCGGGCCGGCCAAGCGGTTCTGCTTAGAACCAGCAGCTGATTGGCCGCTGGTTGCTGGTTGACGTTTTGTTATACATGTATTGTGCATGAGCCGCATTATCGGTGAAGGGAAGCGGCAGTTATTTTGAGGTGTAGAATAGTAGGTGCCTGTCATGCAATGCATGGATTCCTTGCTTTGCAAGGCATTTCAATGCCTCCATGCTATGCATGGCAGGCCCCAATATTTGTCAACCTAAATAATTTTAGTCAGCATGTCTTTGCTTATAGAAAATCTTAAGGTGGAAACAAATGCAACAGTTGGATTATAGTTGCCATCAAATCAGGACACAATTCCTTATTTCCTCTTTTCACTCTGTCAGCATTTTTTAAGTGTCATCAGCAGCGTTTGCTGCTGTTCCACTCAATAGGAAGCCCAAGGCACTGCTGTGTGTCAGAGCCTGTGAGCACTTTTTACACACAATGCAGGTTATTCTACCAGTTCTGCTTCTTTTGTAGCTCCTTTTTCTGTTAGTTGAGACAAAAGGCAGATAAAACTTAAAACTATTCACACCTCTCGCAATACCAAGAAACATGAATTAAATCAACACAAATCAAATGTTTTGCTATATAAAGGATTCCTTTAAGTCCAAAACACAGTGAACAATATTAGTTGTTTATGAGCTCACTACACCAGCAGGAAATAGCTGTTTTGAATACTTTAGCCTTTAGCCACATTTAGCTACGCTGCTGTTAGCTTTACAAAAATGTGACATTTTATAATGTTTTAGGGCTGTATTGTGTAATTTAATGACAAGAAAGGGAAAGAAGTACCCATAATAGATAAACTCAACCGTACTGGACTAGCTGTGATTAAAACACTCATTGCAATTGAGTTCTAACAGCCTAAACTCTTGTTAGCTTTAGCTGCAGCACCTGCAACCTGCTCTGTTTGGAACAAGCTCTAAACTAGGGGTTATCTTATTGTTTATTATTGTGTTAAATTTCTTAAAATAATTTTGATTTCTCTTTTTCATGATAAATTCCAGTTGATATTTAGAACACCCCAAAACTGTCTGTATTGATTGTTAGTATTTTCTCCACTGTTTGTTCAATGAGAATATCAATCCATATTTGAAAATATGATTAAAAGCAGTTACACTGTAAGTCCTCTGACAGACACGCCTGCCTGCAGCTGAAGTTTAGTTATATAAATCAGACTTCTTTCTGTGACTGGAGTCCTAAAGAGGCAGATTACAGATGGTGTTTGTTTGTGAGGTTTTGATTGCTGTCATACAGTTGCATAACAAAGGAGTAATAAATCGTTCTTTACATCACTTAATGCCATCACAATAATACCACAAAATATTGTGATAAAACTTTAAGTCCACTCCTATTCTAAATATGGTAAAGATACACAATGAAAGCTCCTACATTGATCCTCCTATGCTACTATGTCCGCTCAGACACAACCTACTGTGAATACGGTTCTAGAGAACAGAGAAATGTGTCAAACAACATAGTTTTAGATGAAAGTCTTTGTTGGCTGTTGAAATGAGTAATCTCGTCCCCTCAGGTATCAGCCCTCATTCCACGGAGTTGACCTCTCTGCTCTGCGGGGAGCTGCAGTGGATGAGTACTTCCGCCAGCCCATTGTGGTGCGTAACTCACTGATTAACACAGAGTGCAGGTCTGGTTTGGTGGTTTGGAGGAAATGGCAGCAGAGCTTGGTGCTGGACTCTGTGTGAACTGGATCCTGTGATGTTGCCCCCTGCAGGACACGTTTGATATCCGCATCCTGATGGCCAAGTCAGTTAAATACACGGTGAACTTCTTGGAGGCCAAAGAGGAGGATCTCTACAGGTCTGTGAATGTGTTAGAGCTCTAGCCATCTAAGATGTTAACTCTGTGAGAGTTTGTTTTTAAGGCTGCATATGGTATTTGGTTTAAGGCATTTTTAAATATTGTTTTATTGTGGCTCATTGAAAACTTTGGTTATTATTTTGTTCTTATTTATTATGTGGTATGTCTTTAAGTTTTTAATTTCACAAAGAGATGACGAGACATAATTTTGATTCCTTGTGTGTCTGCTCCATCTGATGAGTTGACTGTAAAGTAGACTTTGAGACTGTGTTCTCTGTGCAGAGTGTCTGCTTACTGACTCTTGCTTTTCTCTCAGGATAGAGATTCCTTTCAAGTTCCACATGATGCACTCCGGCCTGGTACATGGCCTGGCCTTCTGGTTCGATGTGGCCTTCATGGGATCAGTGTAAGTCCTCTGACGGACACGCACCGCCTGCGGCTTGAACTGCATTCCAACAGCTTGTCTCTCGCCTGTCCCCCCCATGTAGGATGACCGTGTGGCTGTCCACAGCCCCCACAGAGCCCCTCACCCACTGGTACCAGGTGCGCTGCCTGCTGCAGTCGCCCCTTTTCGCTAAAGCTGGGGACACGCTGTCCGGCACGGCCATGCTGGTGGCCAACAAAAGGTAGCTTCATGTTGTATTCGCTCTGGTTTTAATCAAAATAGAATTAGACTCCAAAGTGTTCAGAGAGCACAAATCACACTCAAGTGGATTTGTCTTTCCTTTTTGTAACTTCACAACCACTGGGGGCCAGACGTTCAAGCAAAGCGATCATTGGATCAAACGGCCCGCTTCAACTAAACTGTAGATAATAGACAAAGATGTCTGCCAATCAGAATTCTAGCTCCCGTGTTCTTGACCAATGACTGTAAAACAGTTTGTAGAAAAGAAGTACATGCGTTTGGTTTGGCGGTTAAATCAAATGCAATATGAAAGAAGATGGAGTTTGTCTCACCCAGTAAAGAAACATGTTTACTTGAGAAAAGAATTAAAAACAAGTGGCGCTGGGCATGGCTAGAAGAAAGGGGACAAGACGGGAAGTTGGCGGAAATTTTTCCAAAAGGGCGGCGCTGGGATTCCTGTGGGGGGCGTTTGGTCGAAGGTAAACTTTACACCTTATAATCACAACAATACCAGTTTAGACTGAGCAACTTCCTAAAACTGTATTTCATAACATTAAATCATGCCTGGCTGCAACTGTATGGATGGCAGCTCTCCTTCTATTCAGTGTTTGTAGCTTTTGGCGCATCTCCGCTCCTGCTAGTAATAGCTTGACCGCATCAGGTCAGCGTTACATCGGCTGATGACGTTGCTGAGATTCACTTTGTCTGGTGTCTGATTTTCTAATATTTTATGTTTTATTGAGAGTTTTTGTACATATTTTTTGGCAGTTCTGTGATCATGTCAAAGCAGCAACTTATATTAAAAAGTGTTTTATTTCCGTCTGGATGCTGCCCGCTTCCATGGAAGGACAACAGAAAATCGCTCTTATAAACATGTAATTACTAAAATCACGATACCTTCACTTTATATCCCTCTGAAAAATGAACCCATTTAAATAAAGAAATCCCTCCATGGGTGAAACCACGATAGACAGCGTTCATTTTATAGCGTTAACACCGGAGCTGAAAGTGGTCCGGTATGAAACGGGTGTGATAGAACAACACAGCACTTTTAAATTTCAATAATCAGAATACCAACATTGTTTCTGTTGCTTTAAAAGCTTTATGTCAGTCTGCCTTTTCCCCATCGAGGTAAAAAAAAAACAAACAAAAAAAAACTAGGCGCACATTGCGCAAAACTCTGAAACAGGAGAAGCGAGGCATAAAACGAAGCAACGAACTAGATGTGAATTATGGCATAAAAACAGAATCCGGCGCTGAACAGTGTAAAATTAACACATGATGTGAAACATATGATGATACTCTGATGTCCCATTCTCCTGAAGGCAGCACAGAGCTGCACCACCAGAAATTGACAAACACTGAAGAGAAGAAGAGCTATGATTAATGTAGTTACAGTTCTATCCATGTTTTAATGTTGCAGAGCTCAGTCATTTTGCAAATAGTTCAAAGTTTAAACTGACATGTTGTACATCTTTTATCTGCTCATTTTGTGGAATATTTAACAACTAGAAAATGGCAAAGAACAAGAATATTTTTTCCACTCTGACTGGCTGCTGTTAGGCCTACCAATTTTAAGTTGAATGTTCATTGCATTTTTCGTAGACGCCTGTGAAAATAATTTCTATTCCCATGACTTTTTTGTTCTCTGGGAAATAATTTTTGATGATAAATACAGAAGCAAGTATAAAAATCAAAACAACTACAACAGTGATAGTAATATTAATGATAAAATAATGGTCAGTGCAAAGTAGCCTACAAATTCTTTGTTGGGGGCGGTGAGGGACCTGGATAAAGGATGGGGGGGCGCTGGGCCAAAAAAGGTTGAGAAACTGATTTAGTTGGTAATGTTGCATGTTCTAAATTACTTGCAAAAACATTGACTGAAAGGACTCTTATTTAATGTTGAGGGGTTTTTGCCTGTAAGGCAAACCTTTAGGGCACAGACATTTTATATTTTGTTTTGAGTTGAAATGTACTGAAGTCTTATTTAAGTTTGAATGTTTAGCTTGTTAATTGTATTGTTAGAAGCAATTGTTCACTATTCAAAGACACTTTTTATTAAACTGTGGCAATAGGAACGCTATAGTAAATTTCTATTATAACTATAAGTTTCAGGCTCAGGATTGTTTTTTACTTTAAGCCCTGGTTCAGACCCAACGAGATCTGAGGGGTGTCTGGTGCACATGCAAAGTCCATGTGGACACCAGTATAGGGTGATTTGAGAAGTCTCGCGTCAGGAAGTCTTACGGTGCAGGAAAACCTTTGACATGGTTAGATCAAAAAGACATCACAAAAATAGTGAATTAAAAAATTTAAAGGCCCTGTTTTAAGGAGATCCATGAATGATCACTTTTTCTAATTTTAATCCTGTTTTCTGTGGTGCGAATTTGTCCTAGTTAAGTCTTTTTTTGGGGGGTAAATGTGTTGTATTGCTGTAGGTACAAATACAGGTCAGCAGGTCATCAAAGTCGGTTCAGGTGGCACAAAAATGTCAAAGTATCTGACTTCAAAGTGCACAAGCGTCCAACCTGAGGCGTTTGACATGTGAAAGACGTTCTGTCTGAACACTTTGTCAGAGAACAATGGGGATCCTGAAATAAAGTGATTATGAATTGGAATTTTCCACAAACCATCTGAGGGTCACATCAAGCATGTAGGAGGTTTTCTGATCAGATGAGATCCCAAACCGTCTACACTATAAAGCACGGTGGTGGCAGCATCATCAGGTGGGGATGTTTGTTCTTTCTCATGGAAACTGGTGAAAGATCAGCAGATGACTGTAGCTGAGCACAGAAGACCTGAGACTAAACATCCAGCCAAAAGTATTCATGTTACAGTGGCCTAGTCAAAGTCCAGACTTGAAGCTGCCAGTGATTCTGGCAAGACTTGAACACTTCCACTCTCCACCCAACAGACTAATTCAGTTTTAGCCATTTAACAAGCTGGGCTGGAGCTGCAGCTTTTCAGCTGTTTATACGCTACACATTTTGAAACCCATCTCTCAGGTCTTGTTGAATTATTCTATTAATATTTGCCATAATCCTTTCTGTCCTTCCAGACAAAGCTACGACATCAGTATTGTTGCCCAGGTGGACCAGACCGGATCAAAGTCCAGCAACCTCCTGGACTTGAAGAACCCCTTTTTCAGGTGAGTTCCTCCCCTCACTGCAGCTGGTTGCCACGGTGCCCGTAGGACCACACACACTGATTGCTGTGTGTGTGTCTTTCATCTCCAACCATGTTTGTTTTTGTGTGCAGGTACACAGGCACAACCCCCAACCCCCCTCCTGGCTCACACTACACCTCCCCCTCTGAGAACATGTGGAACACAGGCGGCGCCGCCTACAGTATGAATCAGGGGATGGCTGTATCAGGTGAACACAGAACACTCAGATTAAAGCTGCCCCCCTCCACACCCTTTTCTGTCCGTCCTGCCCCTCCACCAGGCATGAGGCTATTTTAAGACTCTGGGCAGAACTTGAAACCCTCTCTCAGCTTTCTAGCTGAGTCTGAAGGGACAGCACTGCAGAGGTCCTCCCATCCAGCCAATTAGAAAACAATTTAACAGACTTAAAGCTGCAGTATGTAATTTTCATGAAAAATATGTTTTATACGTGTCAATCTTGTGTACTCTCTGCTAAATGTGGAGAAACAACTCACTATTCCAGGAAATCTGTTTATCTGCCGTCACTGGTAGCCATGCTAACTAGCCTTAGCATTCATGGCAGGATCTGCTGACGAAGAGGAAGTTGCAGCGTAGCAGAGATAATGGAAGGATGTGAGCAGTGCTTACACAGGGGTGATTAACAGCGCCACAGCACTCCTCCTGGCTCTGATTGGTTGTTTCTGACTGTGCTGTTTATTTCTGCAGTTATCACTGGGAAGAGGTGGAGCTTTACCTTTTCAGACGATCTGTCTCGTACTGTGCTGTCATGACATGGCAATAGTTTTAAGAAATATATAAAACATATTTTTATTAAGTTACATACCTCAGCTTTAATGTAGCAGACATTTTCTTGCTCTTGTCTTTGCAAATATACAAAGACAAGAGTTTGGTGTCATGATAAACACCAAACTCTTGGTATTTTTGACACCATGCCTTTGTGTAATATTACTTGTTTTTTTTTTCCCCCTCAGTTTTTCTGTAATCCAGTCAGATTTCATGTTTAAATTTGTTTCATATTTCTCTCCCACCATAAACTCCCTCAATTGGAATGCTTTGTGTACCTAGTCAGTCAGACTTACATCAACCTGACCCTAACTGACCTTTGACCGTTCAGGTCAGGCTATTGATCCTATATTGATCCACATTTTGGGAATAAGAAGGGATAATAATCTATCGGGATAATCCATGCATTCACTCTGAAGAGATTTTAATGAGAGCTTAAAGTGAGATGAAAGGAACCTTCCCAGTGATGGGGTTTTATAAATGGGTCTTTGCAGACATCCAGTCAGGCTCCAGTACTTTGCTCACTGTCATGGGGAGTAAAATGACACCAGATTTCATCTGCAGCATGATATTCATGGATTAAAGTCATTCAGCTCTTCCTGGAGGTTCAGTGCCTTGCTCAGGGGAACTTTGGCATGTGCTGAGAGGAAGCTGGAGTCGAAACCCAACCAGTCCATTACCAGACACACACTCTTCTATCAGGACCAGCCTCAGTCATATTGTGGATCATGCTGATGCTCTGGATGCTGCGGTCTCCCACTGAGTGCTTCCTGGCAGTTAGGCTGGACTTAAAGTTTTATTGTGATGTTTTGTTGCACTAAGATAACAAAAATAAATATTTCTTAATACTTTTTTAGGCAACAGAATGACTGTGACTGTATGAAGTGATCAAAGCCCCACAAACACAAATACTGCTTTTGAGAAACACCCATTTGTAATGAGCTTCTTTAGCTCAGCAGTTGCATAAAAAGTGATTTTTATCACATCTCCTCTGGTGAAAATTGAATGAAGTTGGATTCAGAATGATTTAATGCAGCTTTAATTCAGAGCTTCTGTTTGATAAATCTTTGTGAAGTCAGAACTGGGTGACCTTAGTGGTAGATGCTAACCGCTGTGTCTGCTCTGTCCATTAGGGATGCCAACAGCTTATGACCTCAGCACAGTCATTGGAAGCGGCCCAGCAGTGTCTCACAACAACCTCATCCCTCTAGGTAGGAGTCTGCCTCTCCGCTCCTCATGCAGGGAACCAGCAAAACAACAACTGCTTTTATCTGGGTGATGCTGTTATAAATAAACTCGCTGGTCCTGCTGAACTGAACACACAGCACTGTTGTTTTCACATCTGCTCATGTCTTTATTTTCAGAAAAGTGATCTGGTTCATTTCTTTTTTAACATACTAGAAGTGACTGAGATCAAATGTATGCAGTATGTAGCACACCCTCTGAATGATCAATTAAACTTCTAACATTTAACAATGAAACTGGAAAGTATTTTAAATATCTAAAATAAATACAACAAGCAGTAATATGGATTCTTAAGTCTCTGAAGCCTTTTGTCATCCAGTCTGCTGGAAAGAGACACAAAACAATCATGCAAATGGAAATATTGAGTTAGTTTTAATTCACCATTGATTAATTGGTTTACTGTGACAGGTTTAGTGATCAAAGTCACTTTAACTAGTTGAACTAGTTAATGTTTGGGACATTTTGCTCTGTTGAAGAACAGCAGCAGGTTCTAGCAGTACCGGTCCTGACCGGGCCCACAGGACATTCCATCATGTGCTAACTGATGCTACCAAGTTAGCTGAGGTAGTGGTGGGGTTTGAGTTGCTATAGTTACTACATAGCATTTTAGAAGCGAGAATTAATTCTTTAATCTGACTGCTGTCTCTGTCCCCTGTCTGTCTGTCCTCTCTGTCTGTCTCTGTCCCCTCTGTCTTTGTCCCCTCCCAGTAAACACAGGGATAGTGAACCACACCCACTCGAGGATGGGCTCCATCATGAGCACAGGAATAGTCCAAGGTAATCTGCCGTTCATACAGCGTCTCCTGAAGCCTGTTCCTCAGAAGTCATGAAGCCATTCTCTGCTCTCTGTTCCAGGGGCCACAACGGGCCAGTCGGGCCCCAGCAGCAGCGGTACCTACTATCCCATCACCAACCAGTTCACCATGGGGGGCGCTGCCATCTCCATGGCGTCCCCCATGGTCATCCCCAGCAACACCATGCATTATGGCAGTTAAAGTAAAGATCTTGTAAAGACATATCGGACCCTCTGTCCCTCCCCGCATGACAGGAACCTCCTCCTCCCCCCCTTCACCATCCACAACCAAAACCAGTAAACCAAAACTAGTACTGTGCTGGCGTCCCCTGCCCTGTCCATCCGTCCATGCCTGTGTTGCTGAAGACTGAGGCGTCCCAGTAGTCCTCCCTGTGGAGCTTCTCCAGTATCTACCGTTATCACAGTCCATCCACACACTGCTGCTGCTCTGCTCTGTTTTTAACTGTCGGGACCCCATAAGTTGTTGTCCTCACCATTCTGTCTAACCCCGACCCCCTCTGCCTTGGGCTTCTGTCTTCCTGTTTCCATGGTGACCCTCGTCTCCAGGCCCGCTCAGCAGAACGCAGACAGTCCCAGTCCAGTCCTCACCTCCAACTTGTTTTCCAATGACATTCAGCTTCAAGACCTTTAGGAGACGCATGCTGGTCACCTTCCATGCTGAGTGATGCTGTCAGACCGCTGAACATGAATGCTGTTAGCATTAACTCTCTGTGCTCTACCACATGACCAGTCTATAGAAGCTGACAGATCTACAGATGTTGTTTAAAACGATATGAGATGAAGCTGCTTCAAATGTTCGTCTGGACTCACCAGGCAGGAACTTCATATCTGTATCAAAGCTAAAAGATTTTCCATGGAGCAAAACCCACAGCAGTGTTTTTTATATATATCAGCCCTAATAATCTTCACTGTAGGAAGGCACAGGTTTCTTTACCTGCATTCTTTACTAGCAGCAGCAGGGGACAGTGTTCAATAACTGTTTTCATATAGACTCAAATGGCAGTTGATGCTTCTGGTTTTAAACTCTATGAAGATGAGCTATTAATAATCTGCTGATGGTGAACAGATAATCTAGAATGAAACCTTTATATAGGTGAATAGACTGTTTTGTGAAATATCACACAAACTGTTTCCACCTGTGGTGAGTGGGGCTGGATGGGCATACACTGCAAAAACATAAAGTCTAACCAAGCATCTTTGTCCAGTTTCTAGTGAAAATATTTTTGGCAGATTATTTCACTTATGGGAAAATGTCATGCTGTAAGTGAAATAATCTGTCAGTGGAACTATTACTTTAAAAAAAAAATCAATATTAAGGAATGATTGACTTAAAACAAGCTCGTATAGCTTGCTGAAAAGTTACTTTTAAGTTAATTTTGTTGTATTCAAGTTGTTTTCAAAAATATCTGTACTAGAAACTAGTCAAATATACTTGGTTAGACTTTGCTTTTGCAGCACAAGAGCCTGATGGGTTTGAGGATTAAGCTATGAAGTTGACCAAAAGTGACATGGGGCTGCAGTCAAATAGCCAGCTATATATATATATATATATATATATATACACATACACACACTTTGTATGCAAACAAGAGAGAAGAAGATGTTCTGCTTAAACACTCAGCATGAAAGGTGATGAATGTTTTGCTCTGCTGAAACATTTAGCCCAGCCTAAGCAGGGGCTGCTTCATCCTGGCTCGGTGTGAGGAATCAGCTGGAAGAACGGAGCATAAGGCAGCGGCCCCTGGAACCTCCTCTGTGTCCCCCACTTCACGTTTACCTGAGACTCAAGTGTCCGGGAGCCGGAGCTCCTCATCCGTTCACTTCCGTACGAGCATCAGCATATCATCGTCGTCTATAGCCTCCACTCACATCCACTTTTATCAGGAAAGGAAGGAGAGAGACTGACACTTTTATGCATTACTTCCAGTGTCACAACTGTTGGAACTTGATTTTGCAAGTTTTTAGGAGAGCTTAGGAAATGTCTCTTAGTAGGAACTATTTTTGTTGATTTGATTTTTTTGTTTGTTTTTTTTCCCTCTTTCACAAGAAAAGAAAAAAAGAAAAAAAAAAAAGAAATTAAATGTGGAGATGTTCCAACCCATCCTGGAATCCTGGAATGTTGTAGTACTTTAGTTCCTTCTTTCCTCTTTGTAATATAGACTGTGGACACAAGCGATGTTTTCCATGTGCTAGTTAGCCTGTAGTCATACTGTCCCTCTCATCATGGACTCATGCTCTCTGTATTCAAATGGTGGCATCCACTGTTGATCATGGAACAGTGTAAAGGATTACTGTCATTTGTGTGTGTTGACCAATGAGAAATAACATGTTTGACGCTGTCTGACACTGACTCTTCTGCTCAAGACGCGGCTTTAGAAAGTCCTAAAGGTTGCAGTGTTCTCCTCCACACTACAGGTAGATAACTGCCGTACTGTAACACCAAATCCAGTTTTTGTTCCAGTACTTAAAGCTATAAACTCTACAGTAATACAAATATTCCATGACTCAAAGGTGAGCGATGTTTTAAAACGAAATATTCACCAAGTGAAGGCTTGGTCATCAAAAGATCCATCAAAAGATGGATAATGATCTGAACCGTAGGGACCAACAATTTAGTCATTTCTACCAACTTGAACATGAAAATGAAACTCATAAGTTTACTTATACAGTTTTGAATTATGTTTTGCTTTTATAGGATTCAAATGAGTCATGATCATGGAGTCACGGACTTGCTGCCCCCATGTTCAGAACCACCTGCTAGTGGCTTGTTAAGACAGGTGATCTGACAGCAAGTCAGGGACTTGACAACCACATGATGTGGTTGTCAGGTCAACAGCAGTTCCTATGATAAACCTTCAGTAATCCAGTGAGCAGCAGTTATGTGAATGGAAGTACTGTTAGTGTTGGAATAGAATAAGCAGACTTCATCACTGAACACATGGGCTCTTCAGGCAGAGTGGCTACAGCAGCAGAAGGCCACACCACCTGCTGCTGAGACTCACTAAAATGAGACTCACTAAAACGGTTCGTAAACAGATGCTTCATAGAAAAAATGCCTGGTGTGATTCCTCAAAGAGTTTTTGTAGATTCCATTTGGCAGGAAGGCTCTCCTGTAGCGGTCTGTGTCACAGCAAATTTGAAAAAGCCTCCAACTGAAGCCAGTTTTTCTAGCAGTGACGAAGAGGATGCTCAATGGTTTCCATAATTACTTAATTTTCTGTAAAATCCTTCTTTGCATTGTCATCTGCAAAGGATCCACAGTCGTCCCCAGAACCAGAACTAGCCTTTATCAGGTCGTTGTCTTTTTTAGGTCCCTGGTTCTAATGCTGCTGCCCCAATAGATGACAATCTCAACAACAGACTGATGGAGATCTGCAGCATCTTACTTCAAACCTTGAAGGATCTTCGCTTCCACAAGTCCAGTCTGCTCTGTTCCTTCTTAGAGATGTTTTGTTGTTGCGTCTCTGGTCCAGTCTGTTTTCCAGATGAACATTGAGATATTTATATTCCTCAACCACCTCCACTTCTTCACCCATGATGGAAATGGGATTTGATCTAATCCAGTTTCTCCTTAAATCAACAGTTATCTTCTTTATTTTGTTTATTTTCAAGATATGATTGTTTCCACACCAAGCGCTCCACCAGATCTCTACTCAGATTCTTTTCCATCTCTGATGCACCTGACAACTGCAGGTTGAGTATTTGTCAGTCTGCAGTAACAATCCAGTAGCTTGCCATATTCAGTGTGTAAATGTGTGTGTGAAGGGGAATGACTGATTTCATTGTAAAGCATCTTGAAAAACAATATATGTCATTTCTGCTGATATAAGTCAGACTTGTGCTGGACATCTGAAGTGTATAGAATGAAGAATGGTGAGAGAACAGTCCCCTGTGCTGCTGCTCACATGGTTAGACAGGTTGCCTCACAAACTATGGTCTTCATTTCATGTAGTCATCACATACATTTTCCATTATGTTCTTGGGAATGTTGGACTAAGAAGTAGCTAGTATAATAAACTCAACAGGAATGCAGTTCCACCAGGTGATTGCTAATTGCTTCTGCTAGTCTGGAGGAGCTGAGTGAGGGGAGAAGGGTTCTCTGTGAGGCGGAAGCTCAGCTGGAGACTGAAGCTCAGGAGGATTTTTGTAGAAACTGCGTTTGTCCCCCCGTTCTCTTCCCCTCATGGCTGCAATGGGAGACTGAAGGATTTCTCAAACATGCATAAAAGAATCAAAGCAACATCCAGGTATGTTTTGATGAGGAAATTATTTGATATAAACATGATATAAAGTTCAACATTTAAATTTTACATAATACATCCCTTTATAAACAATCCCAGCCATTTATAAATGATTGATTCTAAACAAGTTTATCACCGTCGGTGAGCTGTTCCTCTGATGGCGGCTTCCAGCAGGATGATCCGTGTCTCAGAGTTCCAATCATCTCTGACTTCATCAACATACCAGTGACTTTGCTCTGATAACCTCCACTGTCATCACATCGATCCAACGGCACCTTCGGAATGCTGGGCACATTTGTCGTCATAAATGTTCCTAGAGTGTTTCATGCATGTCTGAGAAATCCTTGAGTCTCCCATGGCAACGATTCATGGGGCCTAAATGCTTGCTCTCACTCAGCACCGCCTATTTAACCAAAGCTCCTCCTTGAAGCTGCAGTCTCGGACTTCCACCTTATATAGCATATCTCCTCCAGACTAGTGGCAGCAGCAATTAGTGAACACCTTGTGTAACTGGAGTCTGCTGAGATCTGAACTATTTCTCTTTCCAACTCTCCTAAAAATGGCTGTAAATGGCATTATGGAGTGGTTTTGTTATGACATGCTGAAGGACTGCTGGAAAGAGAAGGAACTTTTTAAGAGGCAGAGGTCAATTTCAAGGCATCAAATTGTGAAGACATTTCTTTTAAGTCATTTTTGATATACTCTGCATTTGAATAACTGAAGTAACTTATTTTATTGTACTATAAGATGGCAATCTAATGGAGAAATAGAATAGATTTTATTTATAAAGCCCTTTATATCTTCAGATGTACATAATACATCTGAAAGGGGACTTTCACAATCAGAATATTGATTGTAATTTATAAAAAGAAAGGTCTAATCTGATTTTAAATCAGAAAGTGAGAGAATATAGTTGGAGTATGGCCGGGAGAATAGTCCCAGGATGTGGCACTAAACCCAGCAGAGGTGTTTTATTTTAGATGGAGAGATAGAGGAGGGCAGATGGTGTCGGGGGCTGGGAGAACAAGCCCCTCCCCTCCCCTCCCTTCCCCGGTGCTCCCCTGGCAGTTAGGGACTCAGACTCAGACTCACACTCAGTACCAACACGCCTCAGTCCCGCAGCGGTACACGCTGTCCTGCTGGAGCTCATCACCGGTAAGTACTCAGCTGCTCTGCGCTGGTAGCCGCACGAGACGCTCGGATGGACCAGGTCTCTGCCGCGTGGCGTTGATGTTTGTGCACGCGCTCAGGAACACTCCTAGCATCTGGTCAGCGGGGCTGGGGCGTCCACGGCGCGAGCGCGGTTTTGCCCGTCCCCGCATCTGTGTGAGTGGGACATATCCTGCCCGTACATATTCCTGTCAGCCCGGCTGGCCCGCATTAATATTAATGTGTTCCGGATGAACCGGCAGGATCCAGTCAGAACCAGATTTGAACGCGCTCAGTCATTAGAAGGAGTTTTCTCAACAGCATCTTTAACAAGTTTCAGAGCCGCAATGATGTGGATTTAGCCTGGGGGGAGAAAGTAGAGGGCGTGAGACTATAGTGGGGATAAATGAACAGATTTAACTAGATTCAGCCTGCTCTGATCCCAACACAAACCTACTAGTAACGCTGTGTTTTAACATTTAGCTTTTTTCCCCTGTCTTTTTTAATGTCTTTGCTAATCAGGTGTTTGTGGCTCCAGGTCCTGTGCTGTTCCATCCTGAACTTCTGGCTGTCTGACGCCTTCAGGGCATCTGGTAAGAAATTCAAACGCACAGCTCATTTCTAGGTGCTTGGACGGACACAAGAGGCACTGCAGGTTCACAACAATGCACCTGTGATACGCTGGACAGCTTACATCAGTGTTTCCCAGCCCTGGTCCTCAAGGCACACTGCCCTGCATGTTTTAGATATACTGTATCTCTGCTTTAATATGCCTGATTCAGGTGATTGCAGTTTATTAAACACTTGTCAATTGAAATCACCTGTGCTAAAGCAAGGTAACACCTAAAACATGCAGGGCAGTGTGCCTTGAGGACCAGGGCTGGGAAACACTGGCTTACATAATCACTCCTTACTGACCTCCTTTACCAGTCAACTTCTGTTACCTGGTTGATGTTGAAGAACAGAAACATGCAGATAAAAGAACTCTGTAATCAGTCTTATTTTATCTCTTACTCACAAATACACTGGAGTCTGTTCTGCAGCCATAAACCTTTATCACATACTACAGGCCTTCTCATTCATTCATTCATTCATTCATTCATTCAATCATTCATTTGTTAATGCTGACCATTTACAGATCGATCTCGCTAAACGTAATTATCAACTAAGTTATTTTACATGTTTATTTCTGTTAATTTAGATTAATATGGCTTCCAAAAAATCAAAGCCAAATTAAATTTTCGAAAAATTTGAATATTTCCTTTAAAAATAAGGAATTTCTTTGCTTTATTTTTTTTCTGACATGCTCAGTTGTGGTCTAAAGAGCAAAGGGAGGACTGGTAGTATTTGACAGCAGCTCATCGCTAAAGAAGCTTGATGTTCACAGTTCTGTGCTCAGTCATATTCATGGAAAAATTAGTGGAAGGAAAAAGTGTCAGGAAAAGATGAACAAGAAAAGGTGATCACTGCAGCCTTGAGAAAACATGGACTGCAGCTGGAGTCAGAGCTCCAAGAGTCTACACACAGCTGTCCAGGACCCGAACCGGACCTCACCGGACCTCACCGGACCTCACCGGACCAGAACCAGATCAATCTTAAAAGGAAAACCTTTATTATGTTTTAGTAATAAAGGTGTAATAAAGATTGCTCGCCAAAAATCATTGATAACTTTCTTGGTAGTCGATGGAAAAATGATTAAAATAATGAAATTATTTTAATCTAAACTTTAATAAATTTCATAAATGTGTTATTAGGTAACTTGAACCCTTTACCTTTTTATATTGATACTTGCTGTAAAAAATGTTGTATAAATGGATTACAGTGATTTTAGTATTCAGCTATATGCAGTGTTATACTCAGTAGAGTTCTAAGATTTCAGTTTCAGATCTACAGTTTTATTAATATCTTGCTTTTTTTTAACCTTCAGTGACATTTCTGTCTCAGTCGCAACGTAAATGAATCCAGTAGTTCAAGGCTGCGCGGTCTACCAGCTGTAGCGTTCAATAACACCGCGCTGCAGCTGGGATTATGCAACAGTTTTCTCGTCGATGCAGTTTCAGCTCATCAAGGGCAGGCCACTTTAGACTGGAGCAGACCAGTTTTAGTTAAGCTTCATCATCAACATGTTGATACACGGCCTTCAAACATATCGTAAGCTCCTGTCAGAGAGGTTAAAGAAAGTACAACTATACATCAACATGAACATTATGACTTCTGACAGAAGTTAATCTTGTTACTATGGTATCTGTCTGAAATAATCACAGAAACAGCTCTGAACACTGATTAGACAATCAGATACAGATATGAGTTTATTAAGCACACACAACCTGGAAACCTCAAATTCTTCTTTGCTTCTTGTTTGCTGTATTTAATCGTAAACATTTAGAGACATGAAGCAGGATGTCTGCGTTAGCAGGTCGGAGGTCAAAGAAATCTGCCAGTGTAGTGTGATCTGTGTGTAGACGTTATTAGACACGTTCCTCCAGCTCCGACCGCCCATGTATCAGTTGCATGACCTCAGGACACACTCTGTTGAGTCTAATGTAATAAAGTTATCAGCATGAGGCTGAAATCCTGTTGATGCAGAACAACCTGAAAGCAAAGAGAGCTGCTCTGGAAAATGAACGGATTATATAAAACATGCTCTAAGAACACTCCAGCTCAGCTGATTCTTGGTTAGTTTTTCCTTGTACACAATGAAGCTTATACAGACCCCCTTTTTGCCTGGAGTGTTGCCATGGTGACAGGTTGGCACTTCCTGACTTACTTCTCACTGTGGAATAGCAATGAGTGAGGGCATAAGGGGTAGTCAATGGTAGTCGCATGATACACAAAAGACACCTAAATTCTGCTCCAGAATATCAGTGAAATGTTAAAGTGTTTGAGCTCTGATCTCATCTCAGTGATCATCATTTATGTGCAATTTAAAAAGAATACTTCAGGAAGCCCAAACGGAAAATACGGGCTCCGAACAACACTTCTGGTGTTATCAGTACATTACAGAGTCTTTCAATATAATATTAGATTTAAAAGATTCGAGCAAGAATATTTAGAGGTGATACAGCTGTCACTCCATTCCAACACACTTTACACAACACATGTTGTGTAAAGGTTATGAATGGAAATCCTTTGGAGACTGAGCATCAGAAGAACGTTATGTAACAGAGATGTCTTTATGTCCTTTGTGTGAAGGCAACTTGGGCAGAAAACATAAAGGACATAAAATGTTGAGATTATGCTGACATGAAATCAAGGAAAAAACTAAGATGAGAAAGTTGTTCCTGATCTCAGATGTTTACAAATGTCAAAAACATCAAGTCTAGTTTTCTCTAAAAGTTATTTACAAGATGCTGGATGACCTGTTTATAGCTTCTGTTAGCCAACAATCCGTTGTCTGTGACCTCAGGGGTAAAAGAAAAGTTCAAAACCTAAATATTATCAAAACAACATTCCCAAAATGTATTGAAAATAAGTTGCATATGAGAAAATTGAGATGAATCAAAAATGACATTAAATATTGGGATGATAATTTGATGTAAATCCTAACAATGTTTTTAGGAATAAAACATTGCATTTGTTGTTCTGTTAAACCACCCTAAGACTGAGGATTTATCCTGAGTCTGTGACAACTTCCATCAGAATCCTTTCAGACATTTGGTGAAATAAGCCTCATCTAACTAAAGTCCCCAGTAGAGTTTGACATTTGGCAAAGTTGTTTAAAATAAAAAAAGCAACTTTCATCCAATTATCTGTTGCTATATTTAGATACGCCCAGTTAACCTTTTAGCTAGCCGCAGCAAAAACTAAGGTTTTAATTCTTACACACACACACACATTTGTTTTTTTGTGGCACTAGTGGCCTTTATTCAACAATAGCCAGACAGGAAGAAGGGCAGAGAGAAGGAGGAGATGTGCAGCGGACGAGGCTGGGAATTGAACCAGGGACCGCTGGGTAGAGCGTAGCCTCTGCTCTAGCGCTCCAATTCACTTTTGAGGTCATGAGTTAAAAGTTACAATCCTTGATAATAGCACCACCTATTGGTTAGGACTTATAATAGTTTCCCCAGCGGTTCATTACTGTTACTGCAGTAACTTAATGGTTAGCTTTTAATGTTTTCCAGAGCGTCTGGTCTGTCTCTCAATATTGATAAATGTGTTCATTCAGGCTCTGATTACAGTTACAGTTGTCTCCATTACAGTTGAGTCTGAATTTAAATATCTGGGAATATTGATTTGAAAAAATGCTATTAGAAGAGAGTAGGAAAACATTGGAAGAATCTTGGATAGCATGAAGAGGTCCTTGAGCCGTTTGGTTAACTAGACATCTGACTGTTTTTGGATGGACTCTTCTATCCTAAGCTGAAGGATTGTCCAAATAAATTTCTCCATGCCATTCTGCTTTTATCGCTGACAAAAATATTAGGAAAGCCAATTTAATAATCTTTCAATTATCTGGAGGAACAAAACTGACGATTTACGACGATCTCATCTTACTAAAGATTATGATAAGGGTAGAATTAGGAATTTTATTTAGAATAAATTGGCTGAAGACCTATTAGTCTCTTTCCAACTCAATGTGGTTTCATGTCCCTAAAGTCATATTTAATAAGCTTGGTGACTTGGATTTCTTGCTTTAATGTGATTTTGTATTAACTAAAATTCCTATTTCACTGCCTTAACTTTCATAAACAAGTTTTGCATTTTTGGAAATTATATTTGCCCACAATTTTACCCCACATGGATCCCTATTGTGGAATAACAGATCAATGTTGGTAAATAGAAAATCCATTTTTAAAACTGACCGGTATGAAAAAGGTATTGTATTTGTCACTGACTTAATGGACAATAATGGTGTTAAACCGTAGAGAATTTACCAACAAATGTAATCTGAACTGTGCTTGTTATGAAAATCTAAAAATATGCAAAGCTATTCCTGTAGCTCTTATTCATCTTATCCAAAACATCTTAAGATATTCTAATGTTTCTTCATCCTTACCCAAACTGAAAATTGGAGACTGTACTCTGACTGATGGGAAGTGCAATGATGTTGTACTAGTGACTACCTTCAAATCTAAATTGTTTATTGATTACACTAATGTTATCTTGGTAACAACAAATTTGTCTATAATTGAGAAGGCATTCTCAAATGGCCAGTTTCACCAAAGAGACTCACTTCAAAATCTCTCACAATATTTACCCAGTGACTGACTTTTTGCACAAAAGATTTAAATCTGATCCAGCATGTTGTGGCTTTTGTGAGAATCCCTTAATCATCTCTTATTTTTTCTTGTCTCTTTTCTTGTAAACAGTGGAGAGACATTAAGAATTGGTTGTCCCTTAATATTAAGGACATCCTAGAGATTACCATCACCCATATATTATACTGTGTTGACCTTGATAGCCAAATATCTGACGTGGTAAATATTATCTTCTTGTTAAATATCATATACACTGCTGTAAATGGAGAGGTTCTACTACTTGTTTTGATTTTTTTCTTGATCAATTTAAACTGTATTACACCTCACTGAAACATTTGAAATCCGTGTATGCAAAAACTAACTGCCAATATCTCTATTTTCTTTTTGTTTTAAATCTTGTTCTATTTTTATCATTTGCCTTACTGTTACATCCGTGTCTTTTATAGTCTTAGCCCAATGTTTTGTTTTGTTTTTTCCCTATCTATGTTCCAATGTTCTTTTTACCTCAACAAGTCATTGTATACTGTTTGTTTAATATTAATAATAATAATTTAAAAAAAACGACATGGTTGGCGTGGTTAGCTCTCTACAGGGCAGAATTCCTAACATAAATACGAAATTATTTGCAAATTTGACCAAGAAATAAATATTCTGCCATGGCAACCATTGAAAGTGTGCTTCTTGAAGATGATGACCAGGCCAAGTACGCCGCCTGACCAGCAGCCGTCAGTAAACTGTGGTTGTTTGAACATGTGAGGGCCCAGCCGTAGATCTGTCATTCTTCTGATTGTTCTGGAGCCAGGACTGTCAGCTGTCTGTGCCATAGAGTGCACAGGGAAATGTGGCGCAGCATAATCTCCTCTACTGAAAAGCTCTGTTGATGTTTTTTGTTGTCACATTGCTAATTTAAAAAAAAGTTGTGAATTCAGAAAATAAAACCATTTCCTTTTGTGCTGAAAACGGAGCCAGCAGTGCCTGGAGTTTAAACAAATCAAACACTTTAATGTTTGATTAAAGTGTTTTGGATAAAGTCCATCCATTTAAAGTTGCTTTAAATGGCTGGGGTTGAGTTTCTTATCCAGATCGCTTTTCCTTATTCCTTAAATTACTAATTATTGATATTAATTAAGCTAATATGTTTTTTCAGGAGCAGGACTTGTGCAGGGACATTTAAGACGGTTGGAACCAGGAACTCTTAAATCAGCTGGTAAGTTATTCTAAGTCAAAATCTACCCGTATTAGCATGGACTACTGCGTTTTCAGATCATCAAACTAATGCTAATCAACCAGACATAGATAACCTGAGTAAATAGCTCTGAAATTAGAATTTTATTTATTCAAGAACAAAGACTTAGAGGGGAAAAACTAACCTTGAAAACTTAACTTGAAAAACAAGTTGCACCATAAATGTTTGTGCTACAACTACCATCAAGCGATGAATCATTCACATCACTATGAAGGATGTTTGTGCCATTCTTCTTGTAGCCAGTCAGATGGGAGTGTGCTTTGACTCACTGTCCCTCTGCCAGACATGATCCTTCATGATTCTTCTGGTTCAGAGCAGACTTCCTGTGAAGTTGTTCAGGAGTTGAAGCTGCCAGCAGCTCCAGATCATTATAATGTCACTTCCATGTCTGACTCAGTGTAATGTAGTTTTCCTGAAACACTGGGCCTGTTCTACACCAGACATACAGAGGTGCACACCTCCAAGAAAGTTCACATTTTGTCTCAGGAGAATATTTACCCAGAAGTGCTGGAAACAAACCATGTTTTTTTTTTTTTTTTGTAACTGTAAAACGGTTCCTGTGTTCTGTTGGGTCAGTGGTGGTTTTGGCTCTGAAATGGAATTGGATCCTGAACTTAGCTGAGGTGCTTTGGTATGGGTGAATTCTTCTGCCATAAATGGAAGCACACCTTTTCTGTTTGAAAGCAGGACTTCATGTCTTTCTTCTTGTAATTTCTAATGCTTGTACTCAACACTGTGCTTTGTCAAACATTTCTCCTTGTAGAGAATTATCTGTTCTCGATGTGAGGTTGAAGAAGAGTCAGTGAGTTGAATTCATGAATTACATTTCTTAATGCCAAAATACAGCTGGTCCATTTCACATGTTACTTTGAGGATCTAGCAAGACAAAATGGCACCGCAGAAGGGGTTGTGATCTCCTAAGCTACGCCCCAAAGAGGGCGTTCCCTAGTGTGTCATTTCCTCTAACCCGAGCTCTCATTTGCATTTCCTAACATATAATTTCCTTTAGGTTTAGCTTAGCAACTAGCTAACAGAGATGGAAGGAAACACAGAATTATTTATTCTCAACAGCACCCAAAACTTGCCTCTGCTAAATATCCACCAGTAGTAGTACACTGCTGGCGGATATTTAGTAGCCACACAGGCATTCCCACGAGAAGAAAACAAGCACACCCAGTATAACATTTTCATTCTATTGGCTGAGAGGTTGCCAGGCGACAATACTTTTTTTATTCTAGTGCGAGCAGAAAAGAATTTTCAAGAGAGCAGAGAGGTTAGCAAGCAGAGATTTGATCTGAGCAGAGAGACGTTTTGAGCGTGAGGAGGCTGCTGAGGAAGCCTCTGAGAAGCTTCATCATGTGGAAGCTGCAGACCTGTGGTCAGTTGCAGACCTGAGGTCAGTTGCAGACCTGGGGTCATCCAGTGGTTCTGCTTCCCCTAGGCTGTTCTGGTGTCGGGTCAGGCCATCTGTGTAGCAGATGGAACTCGCTCCAAACTGGGTCATACAGTTGGATTATAAATCCAGGCACTGCAGCAAATGTAGAGTATCAGAATAAATCATATTGTAATGTCTCATGATGGTGTTGATTTGAGGCTCTATTTTCTTTATTTCAGGACATGGAAGAGGCCAGCTGATCTTTTTAGCATTAAATATATTTTCCTTCACCATTGTTAAAATTTGCTTCAGTAATTATCTTGGGCTGATGAACAAACCAAATTCACATTTCTTCCTGTATCATTATCTTATTTAATTTGTAAGACTCAAAGTTTTTCCTTATGAAATACTAATCTGTCATCCCTCCATCAGCTGAGGGCCTCTCCTCCTCCTCTTTTTCCTCCTCATTCTCCTCCTCCTGCTGCTGCTGCTGCTGTGGAACCAGAGTAAAACTAGCTGAAGTAAAATACAAAACTGTTGCTCGGACAAAGAAGGAATCAGTATAGTAGTCGGAGAGCTCAGTCCATCAGGTTAAAAACTGGTGAACAGTTCTTAACCTGATAGATGTCCTGGAAGCATATAAAACCCATGGAGATCTGTCGCTTCGAGCTGTTTCTCCCTGGCTGTGTTTACATTATATAGATTTTAAAATGCAGCCATAAACTCATTTGTACAGACAGACTTTTAATTTAGTCAATGTTACGTTAGATGTGTTTTCCTACATGTTTTGTGAGGCACTTTGTGATTTTTATCTGTGAAAGGTGCTATACAAATAACATTTTACTTACTTACGTTGCTTCTCTGCTTTAGTTAAATGCCCCATAATGCTTCACTCCATTACTGCCACTGTCACAAATATGACATGGCCAGCCCCCCTGTCCAGCAATAAGATGGAAACAAACATCGGTTGTTTATTTTTGCCCAGTTTTACTGTATTTATCAGACCGATGTATCTGTAGTAAACATGTCTCCAGAGTACCAGCCTGGTTAACTGAATGAGGTTCCTACAGTTAAACATTCAGACCACATGCATGCAGTGGGCTGTATGTTCTACATCCGGGTGGCAGAGACTGTGAAGTCTCTGAACTGGAGGGAGAAGCATAGTGTGGACAGAGTGCAGCAGAAACAGGATGGAACTGACCATCAGACCTCTGTCAGGTTACATGAGGAGAAGATCTGATGCGTTTCATGAAGACGCACCTATCAAGACGCAGCCTCTCCCAGCATGTGGAGCAGGGTTCCTGGGTTTCAAATCAGAACTTTGTGTTCTGATTTTAGTTCCTAACAGTTCAAACTCCCAGCCTCCCCAAATCCCCCCCGCCCCCCCTCCATCACTTTATGCACCCCCCTTCTGTTGCAGCCTTCCACCCTCCTCCTCCCCCTCCCAGGCTCATAGATGCAGTCTTGTGTAACTCGACCCAAACCAGTTTGATCCAGTTCATGAGTTGTTGCCAAGAGACCGTCTGGGTGTGAATGCATGTGTGTCTATGGTGTTTTTGTTGTTGTCTTTTTTTGGCGTGCGGGCATGCGTGCGTGCGGGTGTGCGTGCGGGCGAGCGTGCGCGTGTGCGTGCATGTGCATGTGTGTCTGAAGGGCCGGGTTTTCTGTTGTATGTGAAGGCAGTTAACTGGAATGTTCCTGTTCCTGCAGCCTGCGTTACGTAAGAGCTGAAGAGTGAGGAGAAGGAGCAGACAGCCATGTCTCTGTATCATTCTTCCTGTTTACTGGAGGCAGATCAGAAGTTGGAGGTTCTGGTTCTGTTGTTGTTCTGGTGGAGATCTGTGTGCCACTCCAAGTTGCCCTCATCTCGACATCTCTGCCCTTAAACATCAGCGCCCCACGCAGCTTTAATATCAGCAGGTTTTACAGAACCAATACTTTTAATTTTAACATGATCAAGATCATGGACTGTGAACATATGAATGTTTGCCAGGACATTGTTTGAGCAACAGGAAGTAGATATTAGTTTGCCAGCCAATTGATGGATCACTCACATAGTAAAGATTTGACACATGACCTCCTGATTGGCTGTAATTGGAGGAGCCGGCTGGCTGCTGGTCGCTCTCCTCAGCCGGCCCGTGGCCAATCACAGAGCTCTGTCACTTCTCATTTTTCCTGCTCACTCTTTGCTCTGACTCAACTCCTCATCACTTGATTTGAAGCATCGTTCTGTCTGTGGCGGTCTGCAGGTGCCTGAGTGAAGTCAGTCGCTGAGCGCCGTGTCAGCCGCTGTCGCTCTCCGCTCTGTGGCTGTCTGGTCATGGCGAGCTGCTTGATCGGCCGTCAGCTGTCTCTCTGCGTGCAGAAGAACTTATGGCTCAGCGCTGCAGGTAAGCCCAAGACAACAACCCATCACCCACTCTTTGGTTCTAACGTTTTTTGTTTTTTAACAAGGACAAAATACATAAAAGACTAAAAATACCACTTTTTATATAAAATTTGGATTTTAAAAACAAAATGTACAGACCTCTACACATCTACAAAATAATATGCAAAAACAAAAAAAATCTAGAATTTTTTTTCTAGATTTTTGTCAGTAACTGTTATTACTGACAATTATTGTGTCAGTAATAACTGACACAAATTTAAAGTGTCAGTTATTACACTTTAAATTTTAAGTGCACATTTCTAGATAGATTTGTTTTATATATTTGTTAATGTCTGTTTTCTGTCTTTGAACAAGTCATTTATATATGTGTAATTTTGAATTGTTGCAATACAGTTGCAAGGTGTTATGTAATATTATTAATTTACTGAAGAGAGTATCTCAGATTGGCACTGAAGATTTCTCAGTAAATGTCTGCATATTATATTTTTATATATAAATGTTATATTCTAATATGCAAAATAAAGCAATTTCACTAAAGTATTGAGGAACAGAAAATGATGGTAATACTGATAAGGCATGATTTGAAGCTAATTAAAGCTGATGAAATATTAGGTCTGTCAGGCCCTCATTTAGGCATTTTTACAAGATGGAGAGCAGTTTTCATAATAAAATAAGATGATTACTGTAAGATAATAACTTTCTACTAACTCTTCTTCTGCCTCTCTTTTACATGATGTTGTGTTCCGTCCTTGTTTGTGTGCCACTGGGCCTTGATGAGTGCAGTAGTCCTCTTTCTGGAATTGAATCCCACTACCGTCCTGTCACATGTTGATGTGCACCTCGGCAAGGCACTTAGCCTCAACTTACCTACTAATCTGCATATTGGTGCATGTGTTGGATGTGGTTGTAGTGTAAAGCGCTTTGATTGGTCAGTATAATTCAGTCCATGAACCACTGAAATAGTCAGATTAATGTAGAATCTTCAGTAAGCTTCAGCCTCTGAGTCCTGGATGTGTTCAACAGTTCACGGAATGATCTGTGTGAATGTTTGACTGACCTCAGGATGTGCTTATCAAACAGAGCGATGTGTCATTGGCCAGCTGTGCTGAAGTCCAACACTCTGAACTAGAATAAGACTCAGTGACAATAAAGCAATGTGTGCCGGAGGACTGAGCTGGTTTAAACCGCTTCCTTTAGTTCCAGTGAGGAACTGCCAACTCAGCTGACAAATTAACAGATTACGAGAAGCAAAGTTTGTCCTGCTTCTCTGAGATCCGGCCGACCTCTGGATATAAACTCCATTTATGGACTCACCATCACAGGGTGAACTCTGACCCTTCTCAGAGTTCAGCCTCAAAGAACTATTTGTTCCAATCAAATTCTAGTTAAAGCATGTCAGAAAAGTACGAGGTGTTGTTTTCTACTTCTGTGACAGTGTGGTCTTTAGTTCTGATATACTGGATTCCAGATGTGCATGGTGTGTGCTTTGCATTTAAAGAAGGTCACATTTCCATTTAGTTCTCCTTACGTTAAACTGAAGACTTGGATTGAACAACACAGAGAGATTCTTTAAAGGGTCAGAGAAACATGAGAAAAATGAGATCATAGGTCAGACAAGGTATTTACATAACTCCAGATCATATAGAGGATGGTGGTGGGAGTTTGCCCTGCATTCGGTTTGTCTCTGCGCTCCAAGACACTTCACCCACCTCACCTGCTGGTGATTGTCAGAAGGGCCAATGGTGCAAAATGGCAGCCTCACTTCTGCTGATCTTAATTTGAGACATAAATTTATAAATAAAATTGATTATTACTATATGGAATAATGTTGGTGGATGCTGCATCAGACTCTGTTGGTTTAAATCTCTGTACTGCCTCCCTGTGTACTCTGTTTTCATAAAATCCTGTTAAAATATTTTGAATGGGAAGTATGTGTTTTACAGGCACATAGTGCCGTTTTATAGCACAGTCATGTAACAATGTCACCTTAAGTTGTTATATATATATAAAATATGACTTTAAAAAATGTACTGTGTAATTGATTGACTTTAAATTGGGCCTCTGTCTCTTTAAAAACTCCTGCTCTATCTGAAACTCCGCCTTAACAAAGTCATCACAACATGGCTCCTCTATCTAATTCAATTCAATTCAAAAATACTTTATTGATCCTAAAGGGAAATGAAATGTTTTGAAACTCATTAATTCAAAGTCTTCAAAGAGTGGTTGTAGATAGTGATGGCTGTTAGTAGGAAAGATCTCCTGTAGCACTCTGTCTTACAGCAAATATGACTGAAGATACTCTGTTTTCCCAAGACAGTCTCATGAACGTTTTTACCAGCGTTTCACTGAGAAGTTACTTGGTGGAACTGCAGATGCTCAGTTCCACCAGGTGTTTGCTAATTGCTGCTGGCTAGTTTGAAGGAGCTGAGTGGGGCAGGGCTGCTCTGTGAGGTGGAGGCTTGAAAACTGCAGCTCAGAGGAGGAGCTTCATTCTCAAAGGTGGAGCTAAGTCCACCCAGGTGTTTTGCACAACTTAATGGTTACCATGGAGATTAAGAGATTTCTCAAACATGTCTGAAAGAATCAAGGGAACACTTCAGAGGGAATAGCAATATTACATGATATAAAGCTAAAAAAAAAAAGTTGAATTTGCATAATTCAGCCCTTTAACTAGTCATAACCTTTCTACCAGGAAAAGCTGACGAAGCTGCCTACCTTCACATCATTAGCTGAAGCTCAGAGAGTAAAGTGACATTTGTTAGGTAAAGCAGTTGGTAAAGTTGGCCTGGCAGTGTCACATTAAAGGAGCAGCCGGCTGTTTATCTGTACACCTGATTGATGCCAACATTTGGGGGCCATAACGATCTACATTAACCTTGAAGTTATTCTACTTTAACTTTAGTGTGGATACATGAACATAGAGTGTCTCTGTTCTTGTATTTGTTCATTCATTCTCTTTAATGTGTTTCCATCAGGGTGCCGGTACGTCAGTAAGGCAGCAGCGAAGACGCAGGTGGAGTACGACTATGATGGACCCTTAATGAAAACTACAGTTCCTGGGCCCCGATCACAAGTAATGTAACCTTGCACAATGTTACAGAAGCAAAAACAGCAAATCACATGAAAACATTCAAAAACAGTTTCTCCCTCAGGTCATATGGAGTGTTTCAAACCTTGCTTTGTTTTCTTTTATCTTAGGAGCTGACAAAACAACTGGGAGACATTCAGGTGAGTGGGAATATTTCTGTGTGTCAGGCCTTTTATTTGATATATTGTAAGGCCCAATTTCACTTTGTGGGGACCCACTGCTTCTTATGGGGCCCAAAGGTAGTTTCCCATAAGAAGAAATGTTTTGGATTATGTTCAGGATCAAAGTGTAGATTGAGTTCAGGTTAGTTTTAGGTTTAGGCAACATAAATGAATATCTTCAGACAGCATGTCTGAAGATATGCTGTCTTCAGACATGCCGAAGACCTTAAATATTCTATTGGTCTTTAATAGAATAGTTTAGCTGTTCTCTTCAAGACCTTCTGTAACATATTTACTAACATCCTGCAGACTGATGGACCTTTTGGGGGCCGAAGCCTGGTCCTAGTGTGATGGGCCCCTTTCTTGGGGTCAGAAAGGAAAATGTGATGACTCCCAGAAGGCGGAGTGTCTGAAAGTACAATTTCAAGGCATTAAATTCTTAAATGTCTTTTAAGTTATATTTGTCTTAAAAGTTATTATTGCTTTTTTAAGACAACTGCAGGTAACATAGTCACTTTATTGTGCTGTAAAATGGCACTATCTGCCTGGAAAATACATACTAGCCCTTTAAAATGGAGGATATGGGCAGATATAAAACTGTAATTATTCTAAAATACTCTGATTCGTTGTAAATTTATTATTATTCTCCCTTCCATGTGAACTAGTGTAAGGCTGGTTCTTCATACATACAGGTCCTTCTAACAAATTTTGCATATAGTGATAAAGTTCATTATTTTTCATAATGTAATGATAAAAATTAAACTGTCATATATTTTTAATTCATTGCACACCAACTGAAATATTTCAGGTCTTTTATTGTTTTAATACTGATGATTTTGGCATACAGCTCATGAAAACCCAAAATCCCTGTCTCAAAAAATTGGCATATTTCATCCGACCAATAAAAGAAAAGTGTTTTCTTTTATTGGTTGACCAAAAAAGTCAACCTTCAAATAGTTATGTTCAGTTATGTACTCAATACTTGGTCAGGAATCCTTTTGCAACCTTCAAGGCGGCATGGAGGCAATCAGCCTGTGGCTCTGCTGAGGTGTTATGGAGCCCAGGATGCTTCGATAGCCTTAAGCTCGTCCAGAGTTTTGGGTCTTGCATCTCTCAACTTTCTCTTCACAATATCCCACATATTCTCTATGGGGTTCAGGTCAGGAAAGTTGGCAGAAAAATTGAGCACAGTAATACCATGGTCAGTGGTTTTGGCACTGTGAGCAGGTGCCAGGTTGTGCTAAAAAATGAAATCTTCATCTCCATAAAGCTTTTCAGCAGATGGAAACATGAATTGCTCCAAAACCTCCTGATAGCTGCTGCATTGACCCTGCCCTTGATGAAACACAGTGGACCAACACCAGCAGCTGACATGGCTCCCCAGACCATCACTGACTGTGGGTACTTAACACTGGACTTCTGGCATTTTGGCATTTCCTTCTCCCCAGTCTTCCTCCAGACTCTGGCACCTTGATTTCTGAATGACATGCAAAATTTGCTTCCATCCGAAAAAAGTAATTTGGACCACTGAGCAACAGTCCAGTGCAGCTTCTCTGTAGTCCAGGCCAAAAGCTTCTGCCGCTGTTTCTGGTTCAACAGTGGCTTGACCTTTGACCTGCGGAATGCAGCACCTGTAGCCCATTTCCTGCACACGCCTGTGCACGGTGGCTCTGGGTGTTTCTACTCCAGACTCAGTCCACTGCTTCCCCCAAGGTCTGGAATCGGTCCTTCTCCACAATCTTCCTCAGGATCCAGTCACTTCTTCTCATTGTGCAGCGTTTCCTGCCACACTTTTTCCTTCCCACTGAGGTGCCTTGATACCTCACTCTGGGAACAGCCTATTTGTTCAGAAATGTCTTTCTGTGTCTCACCTCTTGCTTGACGGCGTCAATGATGACCTTCTGGACAGCAGTCAGGTCAGCAGCCTTACCCATGATTGCAGTTTTGAGTAATGAACCAGGCTGGAAGTTTTTAAAAGCCTCAGGAATCTTTTGCAGGAGTTTAGAGTTACTTTGTTGATTCAGATGATCAGGTTAATTACTCGTTCAGAGAACCTTTTCATGATATGCTAATTTTTTGAGACGGGGATTTTGGGTTTTCATGAGCTGTATGCCAAAATCATCAATATTAAAACAATAAAAGACCTGAAATATTTCAGTTGGTGTGCAATGAATCTAAAATATATGACAGTTAAATTTTTATCATTACATTATGGAAAATATTGAACTTTATCACAATATGCAAAATTTTTGAGAAGGACCTGTATTGCTCATCAGTGTGTGTGTAGTCAGATTCATCTCCTCTTGTATTAACTCAGTGAACTAGTTAAATGCCCCCTGCAGCTCAGCCGCTGTTCCACATTTCACTTCTCCAGGAGACACGGTGCCTCTGCAGAGGCCTGCAGCCGTCCTGGCTCGTCTTTACACTAACTGTGCAAACATTGGGAAAACAACACTGATTTAACACATGTACATTTATTTAAGATTTCATTTTCTTACAGAAGCATAAATTGTTATAGAAAAAAAGTCAAGTTTCAGCACCTAAAACTATAGAAACATGCTGTAAAACATGGATATCTTCTCATGCTCCACTAGAAGTATAAGCCTGCTAATACCGTCTGCTCTGTGTACACATGATCACTAAGGCCAGCGCTAATGAAAAGATGGAGTTTCATACAAAGTGAGTTGTAAGTGAGAGCCACCTCTGATCTGTTGCATTGTGTAAGTACAGAGCGAGCCTCTCGGAGCCTCCGCTCCGTCTTAATTACTTTATTTTCACACAAGTTATTCAGTCTGCAGCTTAATGAGGACCAGAGATCTGTGTGTGAAATAACACTCATAACTGATCTGTTATTTGTTCTGTTGCTTCACGTCTAGACATGATCACCACAGAACAGATTAGAATAGAACATTTTATTGGTCAACAAAGGGAAATGATTAAACTGCATTGATGTATGGGTAAGGGACTGTCTGTAAAAAGTGTTTGCCTAGGAGTCAAAATTTGTAAATTTAAGTCAGTGAATATGCATAAATGTAATATTTGTTCTATGTTCTTCAACTAATATACAGGTGAAATCAGAATTGAGAGATCCAAATTTAAGGTATTAAATTATGTAGTAAAATTTCTTTTAAGTCATATTTTATTTATATATATATATATATATATATATATATATATGTGTGTGTGTGTGTGCGTGAATACACACACACAGTGGTATCGCTGTGTGCAGTGAATCTCAACAGTATGTCGTTAACTTTATATAAAACATTACATAATAAAACACATAATGTGCTATTGTCTTCCTGAATTCATTTTTAAAAAATACTATAAAAAGCTGAAGGTAACAGGTGTTTGATTGTGTTATAGAATGGCAAAATATATAATGTTGCCCTTTAATGCATGAGCATCCTGACGTTGGGTTGATCTCTCCAGTGTTCCATAACTTCAGGGTTGAAGAGTTGTATTTCTAAATCTCTGATCTTTACTTGTTTTGTTGGAGCGTTGTAACTTGTATTCATAACTTATAAATTTGTGTTCTCACAGATAAATCTTCTGATTTCACATGCATGCTTGAGTGCAGATGTTGCGTTTTTCATGTTTATTGACTGTGAACATACACTGAGCTCACACTGCAGGTGACTCGATCTCTGCTGTTATCGGGCCGTCTGAGTTCTGCTGTTGCCATGGTGTTGTCACTGTGCTGAAGGTTTTTAAGGTGGTTGTGGGGAAAAGTTAGCAATGCCTTCAGGAGCATTAGGAAAAACTAAGTTTTAAGCATTTTCCATCCATCCATCCATCCATCCATTTTCTTCCGCTTATCCGGGGTCGGGTCGCGGGGGCAGCAGCTTCAGAAGGGAGGCCCAGACTTCCCTCTCCCCAGCCACTTCTTCCAGCTCCTCCGGGGGAATCCCAAGGCGTTCCCAGGCCAGCCGAGAGACGTAATCCCTCCAGCGTGTCCTGGGTCTTCCCCGAGGCCTCCTCCCAGTGGGACGTGCCCGGAACACCTCACCAGGGAGGCGTCCCGGAGGCATCCTTACCAGATGCCCGAGCCACCTCAACTGGCTCCTCTCGACGTGGAGGAGCAGCGGCTCTACTCTGAGTCCCTCCCGGATGACCGAGCTTCTCACCCTATCTCTAAGGGAGAGCCCAGCCACCCTGCGGAGGAAACCCATTTCGGCCGCTTGTACCAGTGATCTCGTTCTTTCGGTCATGACCCAAAGCTCATGACCATAGATGAGGGTGGGAACGTAGCTCGACCGGTAAATCGAGAGCTTCGCTTTTTGGCTCAGCTCTCTCTTCACCACGACGGACCGGTACAGCGCCCGCTTCACAGTAGATGCTGCCCCAATCCGCCTGTCGATCTCCCGTTCCCTTCTTCCCTCATTCGTGAACAAGATCCCCAGATACTTAAACTCCTCCACTTGAGGCAGGACAACACCCCTGACCCGGAGAAGGCACTCTACCCTTTTCCGGCTTAAGACCATGGCCTCGGATTTGGAGGCACTGAGCCTCATCCCGGCCGCTTCACACTCGGCTGCGAACCGCTCCAGTGAGAGCTGCAGATCACGTTCCGATGAAGCCAACAGGACCACATCATCCGCAAAAAGCAGAGATGCGATCCTAAGGCCACCAAAACTGATCCCCTCAACACCTCGGCTGCGCCTAGAAATTCTGTCCATAAAAGTAATGAAGAGAATCGGTGACAAAGGGCAGCCTTGGCAGAGTCCAACTCCCACCGGAAACGAGCCCGACTTACTGCCGGCAATGCGGACCAGACTCTGACACCGGTCATACAGGGACCTGACAGCCCGTATCAAAGGGCCCGGTACCCCATACTCCCGGAGTACCCCCCACAGGGCTCCCCGAGGGACACGGTCGAACGCCTTCTCCAAGTCCACAAAACACATGTAGACTGGTTGGGCAAACTCCCATGCACCCTCCAGGACCCCGCTGAGGGTCCTGGATGCATTTTCCTTTTCAGTATTTTTTTAAATGATATATTTCCCAGCCCAGTGTGACAAACTTTTGGATCTACAAGTTTTTTCTTAACATTACCCTGGTAAACTTTGACCTTTGGTGGGGGCAGGGGGAGATGCACTGGTGGTGTTTGATTAAGTGTGTCAACATAAAATCAAAGTCTTTGATCGGTTGTTATTTTTAAGTATTAATTGTATCATGTTGTTGTTTGGGCTATAGTAAAACCAAACGTGTGTTTGCAGAATGTTGGTGCAGTCAACTTCTTTTGTAACTATGAAGACAGCAGAGGAAACTACTTGGTGGACGTAGACGGCAACCGCATGCTGGACATCTACACTCAGATCTCCTCCATTCCGATTGGTTAGTAACCCAAGATCCAGTTCAATCATCGGATCCAAAAAATACAAATAAAATAAACTCAGCAATACTTGATTTTTATTTAGGTCAGACAACTGGACCCCTGGACTTACATGTCCATCTCTTTACTTAGTACGTTTATGTACTTAACTTACACAAGTTGTATTTTTATTCCCACCAAAAAAAATATATTTTTTTTCATTTTACTTTGAAATGTCCTATAAATGTCACCACATTCATCCACGTTTGAAAAAGGTTTTTGGTTCTAAAGCACAAATCCAGACTGCTGCCTCTGTAAAACCACAAATGCTGCTCGGCTGCTCTCAGATCTGCAGCATTTCTGAAATCCTTTCTCAAAGTCGCGGCCTAAGGGTTTCTGAGACAGAAGGCATTTGTTGTTGCCTCCAGCTCCTTCCTAATTAATGCAGGATTTCAACAGGCCTGACGGTTTGAGCTGGTTACTGTTTTTACTGAACTTACTGGTGTGATTAAGATTCCTCTATTTCTAAAACCTGGGATTATGCAGATTAGAGGATTTATCCACCTAAACCTTCTGTTAAAATGTTCAGCACTAATGTGTATTTTCACACCAAGCAAACATGTCCCATCCCAACCAAGCATTAGACTTATCTCAGACATTGAGTCTAGGGCTGAAACAGTTAATCCGATTTATCCCGAAAGTAGTAAAAATAAAAATGAATACCAATTATTTTATCATATTGTCAAAAGTCAATAAAATAACTGATAACAAAAAATGTGTTAGTTGTAGCCCTAATTATGTCATTCTGATTCTCTTAAGAATTGTTTCTTTTCAGTAAAAAAAAAAAAAAAAAGTTTTTAGAAAGGAAAAATACCAACAAGTGGTGAAGTGATGCCACTGTCATCACTTTATCTTAGCAGCAGGTTGTTTTCTCTACAGCTGAGAGGAACTTTTAATAAGTGCACTGTATTATTTTTCTTATGCTGGACGTCTCTCATTCTTCTTCTTATTATTATTATTTGCTTTTATATATTCTATCCTTCTGTGTATCTGCATGGTTCTGTTAGCCTGTTGCTTTCCTGCTGCACCTGAAGTTCCCCAATAAGACAGATTTCTATTCTAACTAATGAATTGGTAGCTGACTGCTCCCTGCTGGTCACAGCTGGAACAGCACCAGCATTTATATAAGCCAGCTGCATCAGTTTATGTAAGGATCAGACTCACGGCTTTGTTACATTAACACACTAGAGTTTGTGGTGCAGATACACACACAAGCACATCTTCCTCACAGATAGTCTCTATCCAGATCAGGGCTTTTACGGATTACACATAATAAAAACATCCTAATGTTTACCAGGTTCATCATAACTACAATCTAACCACAAGTTTGTAGAAAAGATCAACAGATTCCAAAAGACCATTACTGAAATAAACCAGAATAGAAAAGGTTATGCTATGGAAAAACTAAATACACCCTCAAACAAGGACCTGCTTAGAGAATTTATAATAAGAATTATTAACATTATAGAAAACGTATAATAAAATTATATGGAGTATTATGAAATTCTGTTCTGTCTTCAGGTTACAACCATCCTGCTCTGCTCAAGCTGATGACCAATCCCAACAATCTGGTAGGTCCACGCACGCGCGCGCGCACACACACACACACACACACACACACATTGCTCCAGTCAGCAGGAAGCTTCTGGGTATGCAGAAATGAAGAACGAATACCGATACCAAAAAAGTCTTCACAGTTATCAAAAAACTAGGGTAGGGGTGCTGTGGTGGCGCAGGGGCAAAGCACAACTCATGCACTGAGGCCTTAGTCCTCATGCCGGTGGTCGCAGGTTCGATTCCCGGCCTGGCGACATTTGCTGCATGTCTTCCCCCTCTCTCATAATCCTCTTTCCTTTCAAACTACTTTCAAATAAAGGCCACTAGAGCCAACAAAAAGAAACTTGGGCAAATTTTAGATCAAATTAAATTTTTTTTTAGAAATAACAATTGATCTTTTCCTTATGCTGTTACAATGGAAACACAAACACTTGCCAAGCAAAGTTGTTATTCTAAAGTTGACAATGCCAAAGGAATATGTTGTCTCTGCAAAAACAGTCCCAGATGCTGCCCTGCAGACACTGATTGTTTTCACTCCCCAAACAAACTGCAATCATCTGACTGAGCAGTATAAGGAATTATTGTGAAGTGGAAGGAAAATGATTCATATGTGGCATATTAAGGCCTAGAAAAAGGCTAGACTTTTCCACTTTTGACGCACAGAAAGTTTTTTTTTTTTTTTTTACAAAGTTGAATTTTCATGTTTATGTGAATTTATAGATCTTGGTAGCACTTTATGTATATGAGGCAGCATCATTCGCTTAGCCAGGAGAACGCAACAGAAACCTAAAACTATTTTATAAATAGCCGTATAAGTACTTCATAAATACTAGCATTACAATTATAAAAACAGCCTAGATGCATAATCCTTGATCAAATCCAGTAAACTTCATGAATTAAAAAGATGTTCCAAACCAACAGTCAGACTGAACTGTACTAGAAACACTCCATGTCCCAAGATGCAGCTTGATGGTCAGTAAAATGTGAAACCTTTGTGGTACTCGGGGTGGAGTCAGGACTGATTCTGCAGCTGTTATTAACTTTTCCGAATAAGAACAGGAGATGATGATGATACAGATACAAAGACAATTGGTTCTAAACTGTTTCAGTGAAGTGATGTTATACAGTTGTATTTAAAACTTTGTGTGTTTCTCTGACTTAGTTTCTTCTTCTTTTTTTTGTTTTCCAGAGCACATTCGTGAACCGACCTGCGCTGGGAATCCTGCCGCCTGAGAATTTTCCAGATAAAATCACTGAAAGTCTTCTCTCAGTTAGTAACACACACAGACACACACAGATTCTTTAACAGTTGTACATGTGTTCTAGATCCCAGTAGTTAGCAGGAGAGAAGATGATCCCACTGAACCTGGCTGCTCCTCTCTCCCTCAGATCGCTCCCAGTGGAATGACTCGCGTTCAGACCATGGCCTGTGGCTCGTGCTCCAACGAGAACGCCTTCAAGTCCATATTCATCTGGTACAGGGTAAGTGTTTGTGTCCACCCAGAGTGGTGTTAGTCAGCAGAACGTCCACACTGTCACGGTAAACAGATGAAAAGCAGCTGGAAGGAGGCATCAACCTTCAGGCAGGAACCGTCAGAACCAGGCTCTACAACTAAAACCAAGTTTCCATGACAATAAAGGAATTGTAACTCTAAACTGTAATCTCAGATGGTTCAAATTCAAATGTGAATTTGCAGTGTGAACCACACAAATGGTTCACACTGCAATTAAGTAACCCAATTCTGATTTTTATTTTTTTTTTGACGTAATGCGACCTGTATCCGATCTTTTCATGGCAGTGTGAACAGCACAGGTCGGATTCTTTTTTAAATGTGACCCATATCCGACACGTATCCGATTCAAATGCGACCTAACGTCCAGGTCGCATTCATCCGAACTGAACGTCACTGATTCTCAACAAATCCTCACTATTCTGCGTCCTGACACGCGCAAGCGGGAAGAAAAACAACAACCATGACGGACTATATCAGGATTAAGTTGTTAATATGCTGCTCCGGCCGGACAACAACTTCGAATATGTAAGCTAAGCTCCACCCTTAGCAACCATGTTTACTTCCGCAAACACTGAGCACTTCTTTTTATGGCGGTTGGCAGAACACTGAGAATGCTGATGCTATTGCGCCCTCTAGTGCGCATGCGGGACACTTTCAGGTCGTTTGCCTGTTCACACTGCAGAACGCATACAGGTCGCATTTACTGGCAGTGTAAACAGCCCTGGCAAAAAAATCTGAATTGAACGCACCCTCAGAGACCTTCTATCAGTCCTTCGTAACCTTGCTGTGTAAAATCAAGAACTTACTTTGATTTGGAAATCAGCCTCTGTTTTTCCGTCATTAAATGGTTGTGATTTATTCTTTAAAATGTTTTTGAGTCTCTTGTGAGTCACCAAGTTAAGGAATTTTTCTCTCTCGATATTATCATCTCGTCCAGTCAGGCTTCAGAACAATCTGTTGCTTGGGTTACAGTTTATCTCAGGAAGAGGACATAATGTCTTAAATATGATCATTTGTGTTCTGACCTGGTCACAGTTCATACAGGATACTTGACATCTTCTTTTAACTGTTTATTTTTTAATCTCAATGAGTTTTAATGCTGTTAAAATAAAGGATAGATGAAAAAATAAGCACATTTATATTTAAAGATTTTCAGTGGAGTAGCTCCACTTTATTAACTTAACATACTTTATGCTTAAGATTTATTTTATTTTCCTTAATGACATGTTTATGACTTAAGCTAAAACCAAACTCTATTTGAATTGGAGTGTTTTTAGGGCTGGTTGATTCTCTGTGATCCTCATCAGTAACATGTTCACATCAAAGCGTAACAGTCAGTGATGATGATCTTCCTGTAGAGTCCTGAGTCTCTGTTTGCTTCGCTTCAGAACAAGGAGCGGGGTCACAACACGCCGTCTGAGGAGGAGCTGACCTCCTGCATGACAAACCAGGTCAGCCTGCCGACCGCCATCGGCCCGCCTGCCAGCTTAGAGCTCAATGTGTAGAAACAACTCGACCCCCCGTCGTTTTCTTCTTTCACGTTTTGGTTTGTGTCCCTCAGGCCCCAGGATGTCCAGACCTCAGCATTTTGTCTTTTATGGGAGGTTTTCATGGCAGAACATTGGGTTTGTTACACACTTCCTGTTTGTGTCTAGTGTTATTACCAGAGTTGGGAAGTAACTAAGTACATTTACTCAATTATATTTACTTGAGTAACTTTCTTGAAAAAATGTACTTTCAAATGTACTTAGGATTTTTACTACGTTGTTCTTTTTGCTTTTACTTGAGTAATTTTATTATGAAGTATCTCTACTCTTACTTGAGTCAAATTTCTGGATTTTTTTTACCCACTGAATGAAGAACAAACATGTTTTAACTAAAATTCACCAGACACACACACCCCTGCAGTTTATGTTCAAGTTTCATAAGTTTTTTTTATTGAAAGAAACTGATTTGGAATTTTTTTTTTCCCCTGATAGTCTTATTTTTTATTACTTATATAAATTATTGTCATTGTCATTCTGATACCAAAATCTTATTATACTTATGTTTTATTTAAACCAAGATTTTGGTATCTTTTAGTAAATATAAATAGTTTTATGTTTCAGTCTGATGATGTAATTTTTAAATATTAAATGATTGATAATTTGATCAGTTCAGTAGACTTTTTACCAAATACTCTTATACTCAAGCAATTTCCTGATCGGATACTTTTTTCTTTTACTTGAGTAAAAATATGTTAAAGTAGTTTTACTCTTACTTGAGTAAATTTTTTGGGTTCGCTGCCCACCTCTGGTTGTTACAGAAAAACAAATTGCATTTAAACAAAATCCAAACAATATCCATCTGTCCGTCCGTCAGTCAGTTAGTTAGTTCCCTGGCCAGCCGAGAGACATAGTCCCTCCAGCGTGTCCTGGGTCTTCCCCGTGGTCTCCTCCTGGTGGGACGTGCCCGAAACACCTCACCAGGGAGGCGTCCAGGAGGCATCCTGACCAGATGCCCAAGCCACCTCAACTGGCTCCTCTCGACGTGGAGGAGCAGCGGCTCTACTCTGAGTCCCTCCCGGATGACCGAGCTTCTCACCATATCTCTAAGGGAGAGCCCAGCCACCCTGCGGAGGAAACCCATTTCGGCCGCTTGTATCCGGGACCTCATTCTTTCGGTCATGGCCCAAAGCTCATGACCATAGATGAGGGTGGGAACGTAGCTCGACCGGGGAATCGAGAGCTTCGCTTTTTGACTCAGCTTTTTCTTCACCACGACGGACCGGTACAGCGCCCGCTTCACGGCAGACGCTGTGCCAATCCGCCTGTCGATCTCCCGCTCCTTTCCTCCCTCATTCGTGAACAAGATCCCCAGATACTTAAACTCCTCCACTTGAGGCATGGCGACCCCCCCTGACCCAGAGAAGGCACTCTACCCTTTTCCGGCTCAAGACCATGGCCTCGGATTTGGAGGCACTGATTCCAATCCCAGCCGCTTCACACTAAGCTGCGAACCGCTCCAGTGAGAGCTGCAGATCACGGCTTTTAAAAATGTAAACAATAACACTTTAGAATTCATACACATCTGAACAAAACTGTACAGTGCGATCTGTGTATAGATCCATGTTGTGTGTCTGTATTTGTGCTGTCAGCTGTCGGTGTGTGTGGCGTCGCTGCCTCTGGGTCAGAACATGGAGTTTCAGGGACCTGATTACCTGCAAAAATCAGATTTTCTTTAAACAAAATATAAATGTCTAAAAGATTAAATGCCTCCAGAGGAATTAACACTTCCAATATGTGTATGAAAATAATATTGACAGGAGTTTTCTGAAGCAGCATTTTCTAAGCTTTCATTCACAGCAGGAAGATTTCTTAGAGGTTATTAATTCAGTCCCAAATTGGTTTTCTGTATAGAGACTGTGAATGCTAATCATGGCTAATATCCATGTATGTATTCATATTTTGCTCCTTTTCAAGGCTGTTTGGCAACAACACACTCCAAAGTGATTCACAAGTTGGATATGCCGTCGTTTGATTGGCCAGTTGCTCCATTTCCCAGACTCAAGTATCCGCTGGAGGAGTTCAGTCAAGAGAACGCTCAGGAAGAGGCCCGCTGTCTGGAGGAGGTGGGCTGACTGTGTGTGTGTGTGTGTGGGGGGGACGGGGGGGTGCGTGTGTGTGTGCGTGGGCGTGCATGTGCGCGTGCACACACCCATGTATAGCACAGGCTGAAGTCTCATCTCTTATTCATGATAACTGGTAATAATATGCAGTGGCTGTTGAAGACCATTTTCATATAAACTTCATTTTGGTGTGAAGCCTTTTTATTATTTAACCTTCATCAAATTTATTTTCCAAAATACTGTCAGTAAAAATGTAAAAAAAAGAAAATGGTAGGTGGGGTTTAAAGTGAGTTTATTACATTGATGCGTTTTGTTTATGTTTTGTTTTACAGTGAATGTCTGATGCCTTTTTCCATGAGCCTTTAACTATGAAATGACTGACTATTAATATCGAGGTGAAGGTTTAGCTCGTCTAGTAAAGAAGCAATTGTGTTTGTGTGTGTGTTTCTCTCTAGGTGGAGGACTTGATTGTAAAGTGGAGGCAGAAAGGGAAACCTGTTGCAGGAATCATTATTGAACCGATTCAGGCTGAAGGTGGAGATAACCACGCCTCCCCAGACTTCTTCAGAAACCTCCGCAACATTTCACGCAAGGTCAGCCGTCCTGCTGAGGCCTCACAGCCTCAGTTCTGCCTGAATGGGAGGGAAGAACGGCACAGTAAAGCAAGCAAGTGAAATCAGACCTATAGTGCTCTTAGTGGGACACTCAAAGAGGCTTTATATCAAATCAGATGGTGAGCTACTGGATGGTAGCCACAGCTTCCCCGGAGCAGACTGACAGAATAATAACTTTATTCCAAAATGGATTAAAATCTTTTTTTTTTCTTTACTTAAAAACTACATTGAACACATAATGACAACATATTTTATGCTTTTTTTTTTCTTTTACATTTTTCCAAATATTTAATAAATGGCCAAGAAGTGACATTTTCAGAGGTACCTGGGCTTCACCATGAAGCTCAGCTTCATTCAGTCACTGTCTCACATCTCAGCATTCCAATGTTTTGTTCCTCAGCATGGCTGTGCTTTTCACGTGGATGAGATCCAGACCGGCGGAGGATGCACGGGGAAGTTCTGGGCCCATGAGCACTGGGGCATGGACGACCCGGCAGAGATCGTCTCCTTCAGTAAGAAGCTGCTGACGGGAGGTTACTACCAGAAGGAAGAGCTGCAGGCCGATAAGGTGGGTCAGCGGCTGAAAGGTGGACTTTAAAGTCAGCTGGTGATTTCAGGTCCAGCTTGAGAACATCAACCACACACTGTATTATGCACTATATTTAACATTCATCATGTTGGATATGTGAAATAAATGTATTTAATAAATTCAAACCATACAATGTATATATATTATCTTATGTAGATCTGACAATGCAGTCAGTAAATAGAATGTGTATGTGAAATTTAGTCATTAAAATGGGAAGTTACATATTTAATTAAAAGACCAAATCATTTCATTGCTCTATTAAAGCTGTCGTTGTGCTGCAGCTACAGGAAGTTCATCAAATATTAAACTATGTGCATATACATTATTTTATGTATATGCATAAAATAATGCATATACATTTTAGGAAAAGAAATGGTAGATGTATTTTATTAATAGCATATTAATTTGGTGTAGTTAATACATACTTGTGTGTATGTTTCCCAAAAATGTATATATATATTTTTTTATGATGGCGTTTTTGGACTTGCAAACAAAAACACAAACATCTAAATAATATCATGTATATTAATGCAGTTTCTAAAGAGTCGCACTTTATGACACCATGTATGGAAAATAAGTGAGTTTATATGAAGAAGCTAGCTTTCTAAAATAATGAAAGATAAAATCACACTCGGACATTTTAAGTGATCAGAACCTTTCCCTCTGTGGGGTGATGGGGAAAATGTTCTGATGTTTGTAACTGATCAAATTAATATCACAACATGGTTCTGTCACTGTTCAGCATCTCTGAACAACACATGACGGCTTCCAGGATTTGATTTCCAGGTATTAGAACCAGAACCAGAACCAATCTGGTTCTTCCACCTCCACCACCCAGAAGCTCCTCCCATCATGTCTGCCTGTGCAGCAGCATCACTGGGTCAGAATGCTGAGCAGAAGTTTGGTTTACACTTTACAAACCTACTACAGCTTGCAGAGAATAATCCGGGTTTGTTGCTATTTGCCAGATTAGATCAGATCACATGCCAGGATAAAAACGTCTCATATTAATAATCTTATGCTTGTGGTGTTTGTTTTTCAGCCGTACCGTATTTTTAACACCTGGATGGGAGACCCGTCCAAGAACTTGTTCCTGGTTGAGGTTCTTAACGTAATCCGCAGAGAGAACCTCCTGGAGGAAGTGACCCGCTCTGGGAAGGCTCTGCTGAATGGCCTCTACGAGCTGCAGGTACTGCAGAACGCCGCTCACAGCAACGCCGCTCACAGCAACGCCGCTCACAGCAACACCGCTCACAGCAACGCCGCTCACAGCAACGCTGCCAACCTCTGGAACATCCCTTTGTTTCAGTCATTTCATGTTGTTAATGCTTTAGTATTACTTACACTTTAAGTGCAATAGATTACCTAGATAGAAGAACAAACATGCCTTGATATGAATGGTTGCCATTCATAGTTCTTTGAACTTTTCCACACGTTCCACATTAAAACCAGACATTTCAGTGTATTTTATTGGGATTTTTAATAAAGGGCCAGCACAAAATAGGCGGAGCTACAGAGAAATGATCCAGAGTTTTACATTTTCTCACAAATAAAAGTCTGAAAAGTGTGGCATTCATTTCTTGAACCACATTTTGCTGCGGTTACATATGCAGATCTTTTGGGATCTCTCTCTATAAGCTCAGAATCTTGGGGAAAAAAATCTAAAAATTTAAATGTATGTGAATATTTTAAGGTATTGTAAGCTTTACCTTTTAAAATTCAGAAAAATCTTCAAAGTGAATGATTTGAAGTATTAAAACATCCTAAGGAGCTGCAGTAGTTCAGATTGTTGGTATTTTTATAATGTGAATGTTTGTGATAACGAGCTAACCCTCCACCCCCCTCCAGGCTCAGTACCCCGGCCTGCTGAGCCGAGCTCGAGGACTGGGGACGTTCTGTGCCATTGATGTGCGGGACGCTGCCACGCGAGACAGACTGCTGTTGCAGGCCAGAGACAAAGGTACATTTTTCTTGAAATGGTTCCATAATGTTGGGAAAATGTATTTCTGGATTTAGTAGCAGATGTTGGTTGTGTCACTTCCTCTGTGATAGTGCTAAGCTTGTTTTGGTGTCATTCATAGGCTTAGATGATTATTAAGGTTTGACAAAACAAGACTTGGTGTCAGTTGAACAATTCATTCACTTGACCACCAGAGGGCTTCACACCTCCTGTAAACAGCCACATCAGGCCAGCACCACCATGCTGATCCCACAGGGGTTCAGTTTGGGTCGGTCCGTCTTCTCCTCCAGAGGTAGACTGATAAACCGCCATGTGTTGAACTTCTTGGAGGACAGTTTGGGTCTAAAACCTGGTGTTATATGATGCTAATACAGAATCTCCTCTTTCTTCATCCCACATCATCACACTGCCTCCACCAAAAGTAGCTTGGAAAAAAAAAAGTTTTTTTTTCATGGGCACAACCAACAAATTTAACTTTTCTACTAAACCAAATTTACATGCAAAGTTTAAAATAAAAAGTCAGAAAAAGTAAAGAATTTCAAACTGAAGCATGTTTTTATATCTATGTTGAAGCTGTGTAAAGGACAGGAGGCCACAGTAACAGTAACCGTGTTTGTCGCCAACAGGCATGCTCCTGGGAGGATGTGGGGACCAGTCCATCCGTTTCCGTCCTGCTCTCGTCTTTAAGGAGTACCACGTCCACATCTTCCTCAACATCTTTAACAACGTCCTGGCTCAGAACAAATAAAGGCCGCGCCTGAAGGAACCGAAGCGGAACCTACATAGGACAGATTTAGGGAATCTGGCTGTCGTGATAAGCACAGAGAACATGTTTCCTTCAAATTTTCTCTTTAAACATCTGGAACCTGTTGGGTTCATAACATTTAAAACTGCAATTTTCCTTAGATATTACAGATAACTACATTCTTTTACTCGTGAAGCCATGTAGACAGAGCCAGTAAGCCATGCAGAGTTTGGACCAGAGGATCCTTTTTCAGAATGAAGACTCTTCCCTAAAATAAATCGGCTAAGATATTCTTTATGTCATTCAGCTGGGTTCATGTTGGTCCACAGAGACTGATCAGGCTGTAAACAGACTGGATGAAGTCACAGCAGACCCCCAGCTGTTCCCCAGAAATACAAAGTAAACCACTCTGCTTATTGGCCACCTCAGCCAGGCGGTGTTGGTGAAGCACATGAACACGTTTTCCACCATGCAGCTGTTTCACATCCTTTTAGTTAGCATCCAGCTCTAACAGCTCAGAAACAAATTTGTCTCCCATTCACCGTTTACTCCATGACCGTTCTGTGTCGTCAGTTTTTGGGTTCTGGATCTGATCTTCACCTGGTCTAGAGAACAGTGTCCGTTCTACAGGAAGACGCTGCAGAATGTCTGCAAATATTGAATAAGGATGTGTGCGATGCTGTAACAGACTCCAAGCCCTAGATGTTAATGTAGCTGCATGATAATTAGACTGTCCCCATCCTAAGCATGAAAAACCAAAGTATTTAGTGTGCTAGAAGAAAGGCTGAATATGATCCTGAATGCAGAATCCTGACGGTGAAAAGCAAACCAGCAGCCTGCATGTGGTTTAACGCTATCCTGTCTGGGAATGACTCTGTTCAGCCTTGTAGACAAACCTGAATCCTGAAACACTGCGACAGTGTCTGAGGCTGCTTTGATATGCCCATGTTATTTAATTTATGTGTCCCTTGACCACTTTTTCCATTTAATATTTCTTACATCAAACTGTAAGAGTAAAACTGACTTCACATTTAATCAAGATGTCACAGATATTCTAATGATCCAACAGATTCAAACTTTTCTAAGCACATCAAAAGGCAGAGTTGCCTTGTTTAAAGATTCTCTACTTTGTTTTGATTACAATGGTTAATGGTGCAAGTTCAGTAAGAAAAGCTTCTTACTGTGGCTTATCTGCGCATAATCTACATGTGTCCAGAGAAATGTATGCTGGGTAATTCTTATATCAGCAGAAAAAGGTGAACATGTTCAGGTGTGATATCTGTAGCTTACATCTCCCCAAACAGCACCAGCCATGCAGTGACCGCTCCACTGCAGACGTTTGTTTTTCCTCTAGTGCCCACAAGAGGCATACTAGAGCAAGTTTCCCCAACTCAAACGTCCTTATTATAGAGTTCAGAGGAAATGTAGAGTTTTTCCTGAGGCAGATGGACACAGGGCACAGAGACAGCACAGCTCTGGTCCCTGCTGAGCTAAAACTGAGAATTTGGAGCAGACCCGTTTCACAGCCACCTGATGTTCTGTTGTGCCCCTGAATGTTTAATGAAGCGCGTGTTAGGAATGTGAACGGCTTCATTTAAAGTGTAGCTACAGTTAATTTTGTTACTACTGTTAAATTAGTATAATATCCAGTTACATACCATATGTTTATTGGTTTTATAACAGTCATCCATAAACTATATGCCAGTTAATGTAATGTCTTATATTTATTCCACAGGGTGAGTTTGGGTCAGGTTTTGCTAAGTGTGAGCAGGCTGATGTGCAGCATGGTGTTAGTGATGACAACAGTGCCTGTCTGTCTGTTGTCAGTCAGTATTACACAGAGTCCCTGTGATGACGTCCTTTTAAACAAGTCTAACTACTTGCACTGGTGATCTGAGATTTTGATGTAATTATTTTAGCTGGTTCTAATAACTGTTGTCTAAAACATTCTGTCCTTGTATTGTGACAAATAAATGCCATTTTAATTAACGCCGTGTTTCTTGATTATTATCAATGAAGTTACTTTAGGAAAACGGTTAAAAAGTTAAACATTTATCATCTCTATTATACATCAAGCATTTCTCACTTTTTAGAATTGTATCATTTCTAAGAAAACTCCTGAATTTTGCTCCAAGAAAAAGCAGAATACAAGATAAAGGGTTTTTGAATAGAGAAATGTGTAATTTCCAAGAATGGAAAGCACAAAATTATTTTAGTAACGGACAATAAAGAGCAGAAACAAACAGAATCACTAATTTCTGCAGTCAGTAACCATTTGTGTCTGATTACTACCTCACAGTTTAGTCATATTAGTTAAACTCGTCACAATTTGTCATACTATACATAGTTCTAAAGGTGTTGGTAACAACTCAGTCCATACAAAAAAGCAACCAAAATAAGTTCAGAACTTGAGTATGTGTAATAATGGGGGAAAAGGTGCTGAACTCTCAGAAAGGGAGGTGGAGAACGGTCTGGAAAGCCAAGACATCAGCTGAAATCTATCAGTGATTAGAAAGCCATGCCTGCATGGAGATAAAAAAAGTAATCTCCATGGCAACCATCCAGCTGTGCAAAACACCTGGGTAGACCTAGCCCCGCCTTCGAGGCGCAGCTCCTCCTCAAAGCTGCAGTTTCCAAACCTCTGAGCTTCCACCTCTCAGAGCAGCCCTGCCCCATGACTGCCCAACTCAGCTCCTTCAGACTAGCAATTAGAAAACACCTGGTGGAACTGTGGAAATGCTGAGCTCACTATAGGAGCTACTTCTCAGTGCAGTGCAGGTAAAAATGTTGTTCAAGGGTTAATAGAGGAGTGATGTTGTGATGACTTCTCAAAGGTGGAGTTTCAAAAAGACCAGTTTTTAAAATGACAAGAGGCCCAATTACAAGGAGTTAAATTACTCAGTAACATTTCATTTAAGTCATTTTTTATGTACATAGCATAACCCCTCAGCAATAAGGTCCTGGGTTCGATTCCCAGCCCAGGGTCTTTCTGCATAGCATAGCATAACCCCCCACCCAAAAAAAACCCTGAAGTTAACATAGTTGCACACCATACTGCCTCTTTAAAATGAAAAGTATTCCTGGTCCTGTTAAGCCCAGCCTTCCGGGACAGCGCCTGCAGAAGGTTCTGCGGTGGGAAGTGAAGGATGCACAAATTGGGAAAAGTTACTCTGACGTGACAACGTGGCGGTATCCAGCCAATAAGAATTTATCATTCAATACTTTCCCGCTATGTGCCACTTTCTATTGGTTGGGATTTTCTTCAAGGCGTCGGTAATTGGTTAGCCACAGAAGAAGTCCCGCCCCCTTTTCTTTGTTATTTAAAGAAGGAAAATGCCAACGCGGACCTCTGTTCTGAGAGCTGTGCTGTGGGAGGAGGACCGTTTTGCTGCCAGAGAGCTGGTGAGCTTTCAAACTTTGTTGCAGATACTCCAACTTACTGTTAGCTTATTGTTAGCTTACCTCCACATCTAGTCAAAGATGTCATGGTTCCGTTAGTACCCTACACACTAACGGAACCACAGGAAGCAAGAATGTTTTCAATGATGATCATTTGAGGCTTTCAGGAAACTGAGACTTTCTGCCGTCAGTGTGTGCTGACCCTTCACCTGCCAGGAGCCAACAAGTGTTTTAAAAATGGCTCAAGATGTTTTCTGTCTGTCTACTGGGAACCTTCTCTGTGTTCATGTTTATAGCCTTAGTTGATCAAATGCATTGATTGACTGATCAGCAGGTCTGAACATCCTTATACAAACTGGACTTCTGGTAGTTTGCCTGTCAGAAAGATGCAGATGTTCAGTGATGATCAAGAGAAGCAGTTCCAAGCCCACCAACTCATGGTGGCAAAGATCAACTATGCCTGGAAATTTCCAGAATAGTTGCTGGTTTTTTGCTTTTGTTTTTTTTTAAGGTTGTTCAACCTGATCTAACTCTGTGTAGGCCTCAGTGTGGATGCTGATGCCTGTGGTGTTCAAATCAGAAGAATGGACAAATATGTCATGTTTGGAAGGATTGTCAGGAGGGGGCTTCATCAAAACATAATAATGTGAGAAAAAAGTGGGAAAAGGAAGAATTTCAGGCCAAAATTGACAGATTTAGTGAAAACCAAACTGAGCATGTCAACAAAATAATCCTTTATGCCATCATGTCATGGTGGTAAAATGGGCTCATGGGCTCTTTCTTTCCAGTATTTCCACAAACGTATTAATGAAATGTAGAAGAGAAAAAAATATTGCTACTTTTCTTCCATTTGTACAGTTTTATATAGATCCAGGATTATCATAAAGAAAAATGTGGCAGTAGTAGTTATTTTAGTGGCTTTGTCTAAAGAGAAGCACTGCTAAGCTCTGATTGTGTTTTTATAGTCTAGAAGTTGAAAGGCTTATAAGTGAATCCTTCCATCCATTTTCTGTACACCCTTGCCCTTGTGGGTCAGGAGGGGTGCTGGTGCCCATCTCCAGCGAACATTTTGGGTGAGAGGCGGGGTCACCCTGGACAGGTCGCCAGTCTGTCGCAGGGCAACACGGAGACACACAGGACAAACAACCATGCACACACACACACCTAGGGAGAATTTAGAGAGACCAATTAACCGGAGAGTCATGTTTTTGGACTGTGGGAGGAAGCCGGAGTACCCGGAGAGAACCCACCATACACAGGGAGAACATGCAGAAAGACCCTGGGCTGGGAATCGAACCCAGGACCTTATTGCTGCAAGGTAACAGAGCTACCAACTGCGCCACTGTGCAACCCTTATAAGTGAACCTATATATGGCCTGACAGACATGTTGCCAGCTGTACATTTAAAATGATTCCTTCATCAGTGATAACTGCAGCCCTTGTCGTGGCACTTTGTTTTTTAATCTGTAAACTGCTGAATTAAATTTTCAGGAAAAAGTGCAAGCAGCCATTTTTTTCTGCTAGCTGACCAGCAGTGCTTTGGTATACATTGATACTAGAAACCCTAACAGTCCTACAAGGGTATTGTAAGGTCAAAGGTGAGGCTAGTTGCCTTAATGCTGTGTTTGGACTTTAACTGAGCTGTAAACAGAAGCGAGTGTGAAAACTTCCAGAAAATGAAGTGATGTATAGAGAACCAGACGTTCTCTCATTGATGACTCAAATGAAACCTTCAGGTTGGTTCTAGAGCTTCCTGGATTGGTGTGGATTTGAATATTTTGCCTTATTTTTATTAAATAAAATGCTGTAAAAAGTTGCTTGTTGTCTTGGCTTGTGTTTGGATCATCTTTCGGCCTGGTATGTTCCAGATGCCTGACACAAAACATGGTGTAGACGATGTAGACCGAGTCAACCTGGGGATGGAGGAATATTCAGCCATGTGTCATGTCCTTCTCAGAATTTGTTTTGCCATATTTCTTATTTTTCTCTCTTCATACCTCAGTCATCAGAAATCGGCCATGATGCTGCTGAGTTCACTGCCATACCTGTACTTGCTGGCTGCCGCTGCTCTTGCAGTTCCTGCTCAGGAGAAGCGGGTCCATCACCAGGCCAGTCTGAGCGACCACGCCCACGACGACAGTCAGAACTACCAGTACGACCATGAGGCCTTCCTGGGCAAAGAGGAAGCCAAAACATTCGACCAGCTGACCCCCGAGGAGAGCAAAGACCGACTGGCGTAGGTTCTGATGGTCCTGGTTCTGTAGAAAAACGATCATTTCTGTATTAATTTAGTTGTTTAGTTGTGACTGGCGTTTAGCTTTCTTTTATCATTTGGTGACAAATCAAAACTTAAGGTTACTATGAATATGGTTGATCATTGCCTTGGTCTGACGGTTCACAGCATCAATGTACATAAAACACTCAGGTTATTTTACTGACCTTTTCATTTCTAACTGAAAATGGGGAGTAATTATTATAAGTTTATGATCTTGAATGGAAATTCCAGGACAAATAAAGTGCTGACATAGTGAGGTAAGTTGTAGTGGTCCAGTTCCTCATAGTGCCAAATTGTGCTTCATTATTTTGATGGTTTTCTTCTTTTCTTAATGAGAACTCTACAGAAAATAACCAACCCCAGAAAAATGAGCAAATTATGTGGCCATATTTTAATCTTAAGTTTCTCTTAATGTTTTCCAAATTCCTTTTCTTCGTAAGTTAGATGACAATGTTTTATATTTACTCTGATGCTATTTTTGAGCAGGTAAACCTCCCCAGTAATTTTGCCTTTTAATTTGAAAAAACAATAAATATCCTTGTATAGTGCTTTATCAAGTCCAAACTCCAAAGTGCTTCACTCACTCACTCACTCACTCACTCACTCACTCACTCACTCACTCACTCACACTCAGGAGCCACAGCTGCCATGCATCGGCGCCACCAGCAGGCAAGGTTGGTCTTGTCCAATCTGGACAGAGGCAGATGGAGAGGGAATTGAACTGGCAACTCATCGATTTAGGGACAAACTCCCACCTGCTGTCGCCACCATCATCCAAATGACATGGATTCATTTTTTAAAAAGTTGAATAAGATTACTATTCAAGTTTTTAATCACTCCATAAGCTCCATATTTAGACAATCACAGGAACATCATCTGCAGACTAAAATATTATTTTGGCTCAGTCTAATGTCAAGAAGAACTTGTGTGAAATTGATCTGTGTAAGAAATTACCTCAATAAAATATTTTGGACTTTCAGAAATAATTATGCTTGTCAACAGACTGTGTTGTTTCTGTTTTCAGTGACTAACTGTGAGTTTCGTCTCCTCTGACTTCGTCTCTACAGGAAGATCGTGGACCGGATCGACACGGACAAGGACGGCTACGTCACCAACTCAGAGCTGCACCAGTGGATCAAACACAGGCAGAGGAGGTACATCGAGGAGAACGTCAACAAGCACTGGAAGGACTACGACCAGAACCGGGACGACAAAATCGCCTGGGAGGAGTACAAGAACGCCACCTATGGCTACTACCTGGGTAACACGGGCTTCCTGTCCGACTTCCTACTTCACTCAGTCTCATCTAACATTGAGCAATAATCAGCTTTGGTAGTTACTCGCTGAACTGTGACTGAACAGAGTTTGTAGAATCAGTTGAGGCCGTTTTCTGTCTAGGTGAGGAGTTCAGTGACATTGAGGACAAAGACACCTATAAGTCCATGCTGGCCCGGGACGAGAGACGCTTCAAGTCGGCCGACAAAGACCGTGACGGCATCGCCACGCGCGAGGAGTTTACTGCCTTCCTGCATCCTGAGGAGTTCGACTACATGAAGGACGTAGTGGTGCAGGTAGAGTTCAGGCCTGACACCATCGAGGTGTCTGTCTCTGAAGAGTAACACCTGGTTTTGCCCAGTAGAATTTGATAAGAAAATTCAACTGATCTGCTTGTGACTGTGGAGCCAGAAACATGAGGTGACCTGAAGGGACCAGTGGACCTCAGGCTGTGATGTAACAAGTGAAAAAATAGTTCAATCGGTTTTATTCCGTTTGTCATGTATGCAGTAATATATGCTGTGACATATTAACCTCATCAGTTGCAAAAATGACTGCAAACATTCAAGAACATTTTTTTTTATCAGAGTGTCATGGAGGCCATTACTTTTGAGCTTTACATCGTTATAATGTTATTCCCTCATCAAAAACATACCTTAAGTGTTGCATTAATTATTTCATGCCTGCTTGAGAAATCCTTTTTGATCTCCATGGCAACCATTCAGCTGTGCAAAATGTTGGGGGGGACCCAGCACCTTTTTAGGATGAAGCTTCTCTTCAGAGCTGCGGTTCCCAACCTCACAGAGCAGCTTTCCCCCGCAACTCCCCACTGAGCTCCTACAGACTAGCCAGCAGCAATTAGCAAACACCTGGTGGAACTGAGTATCTGCTGAGTTCATTATACGACGCACTTCTGAGTGCACTGCTTCTAAGAACAATGTTAAAGGTTTGAAAAAGAAATATTGTTGTGGCCAAAGGGAAATGTCAGAGCAAGAGTTATTAAAGAGACAGAAGCCCAAATTCAAGGCTTTAAATTGTCTAAAAGTCATATTTCTGTTGGGTCATATTTGACATACACAGCATTTTCATAACAATTGAAGGTAACATTGTAACATTGATTGTGCTATAAAATGGCACCATGTGCCTGGAAAACACACAATACTGGCCCTTTAAATGAAACCCAGTAAATCACTTTGTTCTCTACAGGAAACTATGGAGGACATCGATAAGGACGGTGACGGAAAGATCAACCTCCACGAGTATATTGGTAGGTCAGCTCTGTTTCCAGTCTGACCAGTGACCTCTGCACTGGAACCAGCCAGTGTTCATCATGTCTGCCCTCACCAGGTGACATGTACACACCGGAGGACAGCGAGTCAGAGCCTGACTGGGTCCAGACTGAGAGGAAACACTTTACAGAGTTCAGAGACGTCAACAAGGTGAGAGCTGCTCACACCTGTAAACATTTTATCATGTCTTAAAACATTACTGTATTTTCTCAGGATTTGATGTGACAGGCCAACACAGTCATGTATGATTATAACGTGGAAGAACAATTGGAAATTTCCAGGGAAATGTTAAACTGTTATTCAGCAGTTTTGGGTCAGAACTTTGAGTAGGCCATTCTAACACATGGATTTGCTTTGATCTCAACCATTGTGGCTCTGGCATCACCATGATGATGCTGTGTCCAAACTATCACCATTCAGCTATGGCAAAATGCCTTGATGGACAGAGTGCTGCCTTCAAGGCACAGCTCCTCCTTCCAAACTTCCTCGTCACATAGTGGCTCTCACCCACCACTCTCCTATTCGTCAGGAGCTTCTTCTCAGTGCAGTGCTGGTAAAAAGGTTGTTAATAAGGTAGTAGCCATGTTGTGATAACTTCCTGAAGGCAGAGTTTCAGAGAGAGCAGGAGTTCTTAAAGAGACATGGGCCCAATTTAATCAAATATGACTTGAAGAAGTTGGAGTTTGTTTTTTATTAAGAAAAAAAAAGCTTTTTATAATAGAAGACAATGTAGTTACTTGATAGTGTACTGGTAATTTCATAGCACAGTGTGCCTGAAAAATACATATCACTGTCCCTTTAAATTTGAGTTTTTCAGTCAATCTTTTGATGAGGAACCAACCAGTCGGTGCTCGTTTTTGTCCCAGTTGGTGCTGGTGACTCGTTGCTACCCGTCTTCTGTTCTGCTGCTGCTGATTCTGGTCCAGTTCTGTCCAGCCAGATAAAATAAGGTTGTCTTCATTCATGCTGCAGGATGGCTACCTGGATGCTAACGAAGTGGCCGAGTGGGTTCTACCAGGAGAGGTGGACCATGCCGACAATGAGGCCAAGCATCTGATCTACGAGACCGACACAAACAAGGTAGATGCATGGTTGCTTAGCAGCGGTGCATTCATCTCCTAAGTGTGCGCTTAAAACGTTCCACTGCAAAGTTCACTTTTGTATCAACCCAAACAGACCAAGGAATCAAAGGATCCCTTTAAAGCGTTGATCTGTCTGGCTGTGATTACATCATGACACCAGATTCATATTTCTACGACATGAATTAATTACATGACTTGATAAAATCAAAGACTTTTTACCTTTTCACCACAGACCATGCAGCATAACTGTAAGGTTAATGTTGTTAAAATGACTGATTTTATTCTCTAGTTGAATCATGGAGTGAAAATGTTGCAGGTTTTTTACTAATATCAAGTTAGAAAGATGGTAAATCAGCTGTTAAATCACATGGCTATCTCTGCAAGATGCTAACTTTACAAAACCAAAGTATAACTATATTTAGTTTCTGTTTCTTTGCTTTAAGCCAGAACCATCTAAGATCAACTTAATCAGAAAGTTTAATTTCCTACAGTTGTAGAAATAATTTTAATAATCTGTTACTCATAAAATATCGTCAAAACTGTTGCAGTTGGTTCATTTTTTTAATTACAATTTTGTGAAGAAATCAATTGGGTTTAATTTGGTTATGAATTATTTTCCTCTAATTTCTCATTTATTTGTTTTGTTTTTAGTTAATATTTACTTTAAAACTCGTCATCTGCTCAGATTGTCAGTTTGGTTTCTCTTGCTGTTTCATCTGAAAAGCTAAACATCTATTTTAAAAATGTTCAGTTTCTAGAACTCATTACTGTGATTTGAGTTAAGTGACAGGTTAAAACGTAACATTTTGTTTGGGACTTTGACTCGACTCAGGATCTGACTCCAGACATTAGACTGACTCTGTTCTGCCTCTGCTGGCAGCACAGTGATGTATAATTGCTTAATTAAATTAATCATTAATCATCTTCTCTCTCTCTGTTCTTCATCCCTCCTTTCTCCTGCTTCCCTTAATCACCTCCCAATCAACTCTTGTTGGATGAAATGCTGTAATCACTCAACAGGACGAGAAAATCACCAAGAAGGAAATTCTGGCCAATTGGAACATGTTTGTGGGCAGCCAGGCGACCAATTATGGTGAAGATTTAACAAAGAAACATGACGAACTTTGATGAAGTGTCCTTGGGAAGTTTGGGGTTGGGGTGGGTTAGACTGGGTTCACTTAAGTCTCTAAAGTTTTGACTCTTCATTATGTGACAGTCTTGGTTAATCATGCCCCTTTATTCATGTATGGAAGGTTTGCAACTAGAGATGCACTGAGAAATCAGCAGATATGAGCAATAACCTGCCGGTCACACTCAGAAATCTTTCTCTCTTTTTAAACCCTCATCAGGGATTGAACCATGCTAAGCACTAGCAGGTCTCTTTGATGCTCTTTGTTTTGGATGTAGTTACTGAGAGAAGATTCAAACTGCTTCTCACATGTTTCTTATGTTTCAAATTATTGCCAACTTTAAGAAGAAGCCGGCACTTTGAGCAGATAACAGGAAGGCTGCACCAATAAAGTGGTGTGTCTGCTCATGTTGCAGAAAATGGTGGCTTTGGAAATGTTCGCAAGCTTTTGGAAATCTCAGTGATCTGCATTCTCTAAAGAAAAGACACAGATGGTTGTTTTATTGCTAGTTTTTGGTATGAGATGTAAAAACACGTTAATGTGAATTCTGTTTTCTTAAAACCCTGTTTTTTTAGGAACTGTTCTCTCAGTGTGACTTTGCCTTTGCATGTTCTTAAGGACCGCTCCTGGCAGGAAAGCTAGAAAAACAGATTATTTCTATTCTGTTTCTTGTAGGGAAACCCAAAATTATTCATACCCTCATCAGAACTTTCAGGGTATTTTTTCCTGAAATGAGTTGAGCAGCTGTCGGTAGATGAGCACATGCACAGCATGAGGAAAAGCTGAACAGTCAACAACTCAAACCAGTCAACTGTCCATTGATGCTACGTGTTCATCCAGAAGGAGTGGATGCTGCTGGTCAGTCTGCTGGGTTTCCTGTTCAAATAACAAACTGGACTTGGCTGTATTGTTTGACCAGAATCAGATCAGAATGTCTATTTGATTTGCAAAAAAACAAACAAAAAAAGTAAATTCAGCCTGATCACACAGACACTCAAAGTACTTTAGGTGATATGTTGTGAATTGGTGACATTGAGTTGAAAGGTGTTACAGTTTGGGGAAACAAATTTGACATTTGAAAACTTTTATCCTTCTCAAAAACTGGGAAAAAAACTAATTTACATTACAGCAGTTGGACCCATCTTATAAAAACTGAGCAGTTTTTTTTTTTTGCATATTTTCTCTCTTATTTTGACAATTGTTGATGAGCTGAAAGTCTTTAGAGTTCACTCCCTTCATATATTCTGTCAATGCTGCCTGTCTGCCTGGGCAAAATATTAATATTACAACCAGTCAGATGAAACATGTTGGTAAAATCCCCAAAATATTGTAACCCTTATTCTGCCAGGAGTATGAATAATTATGGTCTTAACTGTATTCCTTCTTTGAACAACAGATGAAATTTGTCTCTGCATTCTGATTGGTGCATCTCTGCTTGTAGCTTCCAGGCACATGCAACAGGAAGCAGTCACATACTGTGTATGTCAGGACGGTAATGCTGAGAAAGAGGCCGTCCTTTCTGGGTTTTTAGACTTTTCTTTTTTTTTATTTGCTTGGGTTTTCAGATTATCACACAACACACCAAGGTTGTAATGTCAGGTATGGATTTGAGTGGATTTTAATAGGAAACAATGTTCAGAAGAGAGGAAATTTCTATTAAAGTGACTTAAGTTTAGCTGTCAAAAAGGGCAGAAATTGGGGGGACAAAAGAGGTCAAGGATGGACTTTGTTACAGAATTTTTATAGTTTGACAATTAAAGTCTTTTTGTACAATTGTTGTTTGTGGTGTTTATGCTGTATTGTTTAATTTTTGTTTTGCTTTAGTTGCTCTGTAAAGTAGCTCATCAACCTGTGATGGATGGAGGTTCACTGCTGCAAATCTGAGTCATTTGATACAATCATCTTCATTAAACTGGAATAATATAATTGAAAGGTTAATTTAGTCATTAACTTGGTTCACACACAATATAGATTAATTGCACAAACTTATCAAGACTGATTCTGATTTTCTGCTTCCATCCAATGAAAACACATTTAAGTTCAGAACATCACATCCTGATCTGCTTTTCCAAATAGAGCTAGTGTTCTAGAATATGAGGCAACTCAAAAGCTTGTTGTGGTTTAGAAGGTGAGTCTGACAAAAAAATCATACTGTAATAAAAACATGCATGAGCATTTATGAAATGCCACTGTTTGTATTAATCAATAGAGGCTGTAAATGGCAGAAATATGATGCTGTTTTGCTGGAAGTAGAACTCTATGTTGCATTAAGAAAGTTCAAGAATTTAAAATATTTCATTGCTCTAAAAAAAAATTCCTCAATGAGTTTCACTTCAGGAGCTCAGGTTCTCCTGATCCATTCAGTAAAGTAGAATTATTAAAAAGTCAATTTATATTTTATAACTAGACTGAAAGTAAAAGACTCCTTCATATGGCTGGTCAAGTAACAAACCACAAGGATGTCTGCATGAGCACGAGCTGGGATCTTGCGTGGAGCCCGATTGAGGGAGATTAGCAGTGATCTTGTAGTTTTTCCATTTTCTGATTCTCGCTCCCACAGTAGATTTCTTCACACCAAGCTGGTTGCTTATTGCAGATTCAGTCTTCCCAGCCTGGTGCTGCTCTACAATTCTGTTTCTGGTGTTCAACAGCTCTTTGGTGTTCACCATAGTGGAACTTGGGAGTGTGACTGTTTGAGGTTGTGGGTAGGTGTATTTTATACTGTTAACGAGTTCAAACAGGTGCCATTGATGCAGGTAATGAGTGGGGGACAGAGGAGCCTCTGGAAGAAGTCACAGGTCTGTGACAGAAATCTTTGTAGGTGACCAAATACTTATTTTCCACCCTTATTTGCAAATAAATTCCTTTTCTCATTTCGTGTCTCATAGTTGAGGTCTACCTATGATGTCAATTACAGGCCTCATCGTTTTAAGTGGGAGGATTTCATCCAACTTCTGTTTTGCAGACTAACTTAATGCTGTCAGGAGTACGTTGTGCTGTAATTTTCAGACAGCTGACGTAAACTGTGTGTAGAACAATCCATCAGTAATCAGGAATCAATCACGTTAGTTCGAAAACCTAATATATTTATGAACACAAAATGATATAGTTTCAGTGTTTTAGATATTTCTATTAACAGTTCCAGTTTTACACCGTTAGTTTTATTTTAGTTAAACATTTTCTCAATTTCAATTTTTATTTCATTTGGTTTAGCGATCTATTAGAACCATGGTTGTAATACTCATGCAAGTTTCTGTACAAGTTGACTTAAACGTAAACCCTCATGTTTTTCTTTAACATCGTGTTCTTGTGAAGGATGTGATGGAAAAGAGTTTAGAGACTTTAAAACCACACTATGAAATAAAAATGTGTTGTGTCTCTGCTCATCAGGATGGACGCCTGACCCTGTCCGAAATGCTGGACAAAACAGATTACCTCAGGATGAGCACAATCACTGACTATGGAGGCATGAGGGTGGAGGAGCACGACGAACTGTGAAAAAATAACTCCAACTGGACAAGCCTCGTCTGACCTGACAGTTAGAGCCCACCGTTAATTTCTTCACGTTAAACATGCAAACTGTACAAAGGCAAGTAATCATTCAGGAAGTGTTTGGCTTAAAAAAAATTTATTTACCATTTCACTCAGAAAGGCCACAGCATCCACTCGAAGAAAAACACAACACACAGGAACTGTACGCTTACAGGTTGCAACGAGCTGCAGAAATCTTCCACAGATGCATCATTGAGCTGCTACTGCATCCTCATCCTCACATCCTCATGCCTGCATCACTGGACGAGCCTCTTTGGCTCTCAGGTCAACTCCAGAGCCTGCGAAGCCGGTTCCACCCTGGGAGGAAACAGACAGCTGGAGCTCAGCTACACACAGACAAAGCTCTCACAGGGAGGAACAGCATCTCTGAACACTGCCTAAGGCTTCCTCATCAAATGTGTTACCGATTATTTTTGTAACTCAGGGAAGAACAATTAAATTTGATCCGACTGCTTTCTTTATTGTTAGTAGCAGATTTTTCAGCAACCTCCCAGTCAGCTACCCACCCTCTGCAGTGGGATGATGTCTCTCTCCGTTAGTTTGGCTCCAGACATGGGGTCAGTCATGTCCTTCTTGATCAACTTCTCCACACACTCCTGAGTCACTACAGTTCCTCTGAAACAGTCAGGAGAATCAGTCACCCTGTGGTTAGGCTGAAACACACAATACTGGATGTTCACTGCAAAAACACTAAATCTTACCAAGTATTTTTCATTTAGTTTCCAGTTCAAATGTCTTAGTACACTTGAAACATGACAAAACTAACTTACAAGTAACGTTTCAGAGATATAGGGGCAAGTTTTAAGTCAATCATTCCTTATTATTGTTAAAAAACACTAGTTCCACTGGAAGATTATTTCACTGTGTTATATCTGCCAATAGAACTAGTACTTTTTAAAATCAATTTTATATACTTAAAGCAAGCTTCTATATCTTGCTGAAAAGTTACTTGTAAGTTAGTTTTGTCATATTTTCAAGTGCACCAAGACATTTGAACTAGAAGCTAAATCAAAAGCGCTTGGTAAGATTTAGTGTTTTTGCAATGTGTGACAGTAATAGGGGGGAGAGGGACTCACGAGGGACTCAGGACGGCGCAGGGGACACTGTTACCCAGAGCGTCTCTGGTCACTGCACACACGTACCTCTCCTGGGGGCAGAAAGCAGCAGACTGGAGTGAAACCCTGCCATGTTTCATACTGTTCTATCTTAACCAGGTTTGTTTTCCAGATATGGTTTCTCTGTTTTTCTTCCCTGTAGTGTGAGCACAGACTGGTGAGTAAACTGACCTGGCGGTTGAGCAAGGCCACCCTGTCCAGGCTTGGGTCCAGTGGGGTGAAGTTCACAGGGATTAGGTCGTTCATCTTTATGGGTCGCCCCGACATGGGACACAGCACAGCTTTACTCTGACACAGAGAACACACACATCGTCAGAGTGCTGCTACAGTCGACATGAAGGCGGGTTTCAGCCAGAGGGTCAACCTGTCCTCTCTTTAGAACTGTGCCAACAGGAAGGTACATATTAAATCAGCAGATACCATGACATCCATGCAGAAAGCAAACAGATGAACCTGCAACAAGCTCCAGATCATTTACACAATCTGACAGCAGCAAAAGGCTGATGAAGGACATGCTGGAGGATAGAGTGGTTAAAAGGAAGCAAAGCTGCTCTTTTATCCCTTTAATGCATTTCAAAAGTCATGCTCTGTCTCACACACACAGAGCATGTCTTTCTAATGTCACAGGGACTTAACATCGACTTCCATTCATTTTCATTCCTCTGACCCTAACCTAAACTCAATTAACACCTTAGTCCTAAACCTGACCCCTAATTCAAAATCAGCATTCTTATGGAGGCCAGGCTTTTGGACCCAAACGGAGCAGTCGTTGCCCACAACGTATTATTTGTTAGGAAAATGGTCCTTCCACTGTACTAAAAACAAGGACACGGACACACGCGCGCACACACACACGCACACACACACGCCAGCTGTAGGGCATCTGCATGAACAGATCAAAAGTTCCATTAACAGAATGTTGAGGGATTTTCTGGAAGAAGCGCATCTTAGGGCAACTAAACAGTTTAAATATACACCAAACAGGGATAATATTATGACCACTTGACTGCTCTGCAGCCTCATATGTGCAACAAACTGGATGATATGGCTGAAAAATTTACCACAATATAAGCGTTTCATATCAGTCGATATTCAAAATTCTTGGCTTGTTTTTTGGTTCAGGTATCTGGACTCCTGCTAAACTGGTGTTGTGACCTTTACTGTTTTATCCCGTTTTCACTTCACAACATTGTTTTTATTTTTAAACAGTAATGATACTGCAGTTCAAATTACTCAACAGGTTGTTGCTAGGTAACCAGAGTGAGTGAGTGAGTTAGTTGATGTTAGTCACATTGCTTAGCTAGCCATCAGAGGTTGAGCAGCTAAAGCCTTTCCTCTGTCTGCACCTCCCAGAATGCTGTGCAGGTCTGGATCAGAGTTCAGTTAATATTCTATATATTTCATATTCTATCAGATGTATTATCTGTTAATACTGATCATGTGTCTAAGTAAAGTGAATCTCGACACTTTTCTATCAGAAGCAGCATTAAGTTGTTCAGTAATCTGAAGCCTTTAACACAGCAGCTGTGAAGACTAATATAACCCCACCCACCAACAGCTGCCATGATGACTGTGGTCATAATGTTATGCCTTCAAGGCAGGAAACAATCTTTCCCAGCTAGTCTAATAAAAATAAAATGAGCTTGTTTTATTGAAATGACTAATTTTATGCATATAGTTATGAAATGTTTCTGCTGCAGTGCAACACGCTAACTGGAAAGGCTGGTATGATGAATTGCTCCAGAGGTGGTTGCCATGGAGAATGGGACTTCAACAGATGAATGGAAGACAACATTCAAAAATAAAAACAAATGAACCAAAAACAAACAAACAAACAAAAAAAAAAACAGCAGCGAAAGAGGAGAGTCCTACTGACGGGTTTCTTCAGAAGGGTGGGCTTGGCCTCTGGGGTCAGAGAGGGGATCCAGAAGCTGGGCAGGCTCTGGCTGGAGGAGGGGGCCGGACCTGCACTGGACGCCTCTCCTGAGCTGCTCGCTTTGCTCTCCGTCTTCTGCCCTGAAGACAAAGGAAAAAAAAGTCGTACTTTATTTTGGAAGGAGGCTATAAATTCTGTTGAACGGTTCAGAACCAGCGCTGAGTAAGAGTGGCACCGGATGTGAACGGGTTGATGGGTTTGGACACGATGCTGTTCTCGCTGGTCTTAAACCTCTCCACCCTCTGCCGTTCCTCAGACTTGGACTCCAGCTGGTTGGTGCTCTTCAGAGCTTGTTTCTGCTTCTCATACGCCTGCAGGGCCACAGAGGGAACATTCACACAGTATTACTGATAATGTTTCTTAATACTTCCTAACTGCTTGTTTGAACTTTGACACTATATTTTCTAGCTGTGACTGGACACTGGTGAGATACGGGCATTTCCATGGTAACAGGTCGGGAGGTGATGACATGAGTAGCACCACCCTCAATGGCTCAGGTTATCCTGAGCTATCCTCTGTAGTTATGTTGCTATGGGCTTAGGCTACTCTAGGACAAACTGACCACATTATTCTACTACTCACCATTTTTGAATTATTTACTGTAATTTCAGCTTTTAACAGTATATTCTCTGATTTTTCCAAGCTCCCACAGGTCTGGTGTTCTGTTTAGCTGTGACTCCTTCCTGGAGGAAGAGATAATGGTGCCAACAACTTCATGTTCTCCTTCTGCAGCTGGTGGACGTAGCTCTGTGTTTCAGAGTTTAACCTGGCCAAGTCTTTACTGTGACTAACTCTACTTTCTCTTATATCATTGGTCTGACAAATGATGAAACCAACCCAGTTAATATGCGTTTCTCTCCTAGAGGAGTGATTGGACTGAACAGACTTCTTTAAAGGCCTTGATGTGTTTATGAATATAGAAATAAACTGAACTGAATTGATGTGCAGAGTGAGGCTTCCTATTACACAGTAGAATCACGAGCTGTGTTTGTCCCAGTCATTATGAATTGATTTATTATAACTGTGGACACAACTAGTAGAACCTAGTTGTAGTTCCTGACAATAAGCGTTGCCTAGCAGCGTGATGATCTTACCTTCATCTTTTTGGCGATTTCTGTCTTCTGGTGCAGAATGTATTCAAGAATGGCCTGTTTTTCATACAAATATCCATCTGGGCTGTGGAAAAAATAAACAAACATTACAGTATGTATGTATGTATGCATGTATGCATGTATGTATGTGTGTGTGCGCGCGTGTAAAAAGTTACTTGTGATTCTACAGTGAAGTACCACAAACATCAGCTTTCAAAAATCTTTTGAAATACAACAAAAATGTCAACAATGTCCGCCTGAAAACTGTTTACTGGTGTCACAAAAATGAGTTGAACTTTTGTCTAAGTAGTTCTATGTGCTTTGATATATATGTCCTCAGCTGTTTTCTGTGCTTTTTATTACATACAATGAAGCCATAAATCATAACCCGTGTGTGTGTGTGTGTGTGTGTGTGAGTGCAGTGGATGTGAGAGAGGATCATACGTCACCACAGGGTCCTGGCAGGGCTGCAGGGACAGGCAGCAGCAGTCAAAGTCTTTGATAGCATCTTTCCCCAGACGGACGCTCTGGGTTCCATAACCAGACGCCGCTGAACGGGATGAACAAAGTCAGCTGGAACACTTTACAGATCATTTCACTAAATCTAAAAATAGTTCTGTATAAATATCTGAATCCAGTTCAGGTTTCTGTACCAGGCTTTGAAAGGAGACAGGCTGGGCCAGTAAAGGTCAGAGTTCAGCTGCTCTGCCTTTCACTTCAGTTCTGGGTTTGTTCCTCATTATTTGCTGAGGATATTTTTGTTCCTTGGTGACCAGTTAACACAATCCCACCACAAGAAATAAATAGATCAATCAAGCGCATGCCACGTTAGAATGAGCTCGGTAATTTCCAGCTAGACAACAATCATTAAATAGAAGCTTCCCTTTTAATATCATTAAAAAAGCTGAAATTTTGAAAAATGTTGGAAACATTTGACTCAAAATATGAAGTAGTTAGTTGCTTTTTTTCCATTTTTTAAGATGCAGTTTTGTTTACAAAGACTTTATAATGCATTTCAATTTGGCTGTTTATTTATTTATTTTGGATATTTCCAATGTTTTCCAGTTCTCGTGTTACACATTCTTTAGAAATTAAAGTCTTTTTGATCTTTTTGAGGGGATGTACTTTATTATATTAGTTGCAAATGCTCTCAAAATGCCAATATTATAATTTATTGCAATAATTTATGGGACAATTTATCGTCCAACAAAATGTGTTATTGTGACAAGACTTTCTAGCCAAATTCCAGGGATGAATCCAAACATAATAAACAACTTAGTTGATTTGTATCATTGCAAAAGTAATCAACTATATCAGTTAACAAAACCGTTTGTAAACTCCAGGACTCGATAAGGGATAAACGGATGACAATGAATGGATTTCGGTTCTGACCCATCCCCTCATTATTATGGACACCCTCACCCTGTCTATTGAACTGGTGTGTATGTAGCGCAGGAGCCATTAGTGGCATCACTAGCCAACAGATGCTGCTGCCGAGTGAAGCTCACCTGTGTCCTTCCTCTTCTCATGGTAAGTATAGACAGCTCCGGCTGTGCAGTTCTTCCCATGTCGGGTCATGTTGTCGTTTCTTTCCCAATATTGCCAGCTGACAGCTACAAAAAGTATCAGCTAGCGTTAGCTGCTAAAACTCAGAAACTACGCAGCAAAGTGTGGTGGCTTTATATGGATATTGAACTAGAGAAAGGCTTTCTTTGGCGGATAACAATTCAACAACGGTCCCATAAAAAAGTAATTTCTTGGAAAATTACTCTAAATAAATGCGTTAATTCTTCTAGCGTTGTTGTTTCCTCCTTTTCTTCTCTTTCTTCTTCTCTCAGTTTTCTAGTGGACAGTTTGTAGGTGTACACCGCCACCTGCTGGATTAATGTGAGTACTTATCACATGATATTCAGTAACAATAGAGCTCAGCTGGTTGATCATTTTCACCATAATAAACATAATAAACACTGATTATGTGATGATGAATTACTACTTTAACTATTTTTTCTTTCTGTTTCCCTCCCAATGTTCTCTTTATTTCTTTTACTGCAACAAGCTTTTTTCATTTCATGACTTGTCGTTTCTCTGCAGAACTCTTGTTTCATTTGATGAAGCTCTAAAATACCAACTTAATACTAAAACTAAATACTGCCGTGAAGCGGGCGCTGTACCGGTCCGTCGTGATGAAGAGAGAGCTGAGTCAAAAAGCGAAGCTCTCGATTTACCGGTCGATCTACGTTCCCACCCTCATCTATGGTCATGAGCTTTGGGTCATGACCGAAAGAACGAGGTCACGGATACAAGCGGCCGAAATGGGTTTCCTCCGCAGGGTGGCTGGGCTCTCCCTTAGAGATAGGGCGAGAAGCTCGGTCATCCGGGAGGGACTCAGAGTAGAGCCGCTGCTCCTTCATGTCGAGAGGAGCCAGTTGAGGCTCGGGCATCTGGTCAGGATGCCTCCTGGACGCCTCCCTGGTGAGGTGTTCCAGGCACGTCCCACCAGGAGGAGACCACGGGGAAGACCCAGGACATGCTGGAGGGACTATGTCTCTCGGCTGGCCTGGGAACGCCTTGGGGTTCCCAGGAGCTGGAAGAAGTGGCTGGGGAGAGGGAAGTCTGGGCCTCCCTTCTGAAGCTGCTGCTCCCGCGACCCGACCCCGGATAAGCGGAAGAAAATGGATGGACGGATGGATAAATACTTGCTCCTTATTTTCCCAGAAATGTCATAGTCTGAAAATCCTGCTAATCATGGGTATTTCTGACTTCATTATTCTCTCTGCCTGCAGCTCGTGCTGGACCTCCATCAGCAGAGGTCGCTGTTCCGCGCAGCTTCCATTACTGTTTCCCGCCTCAACAGTCAGTCAACCTACTTGCTTCCACCTCGTAAGAGGGTCACTTTTCCATGTTTATTGCAGTAGTTCTCCTGCACATTTGCACAAAGCTGTATGCATAGGTGGTTCTACTGGAACCAACAGGAGCCATAACAGTACTGGCCCCTGCTATTGCCCCTGTACTGATGAGATAATATTAAATCAGTTTCTAATAATGATAGGTGCTGACATAGAAAATGTAATCTTGGACCAATTATATTTTTTCCCTTCGCAGTTTTACTTTCACAAATGACTAAAAATGAAGGTGTTGTACTGATATTGAAACAAGATCAGAGTTTTCAATCTACAGCTGCAATTGGCTCTTTGGCCCTTTGCCTCACTTAATATATTAAACGATGAAACATTCCCCTACTTTTTGTTTCATTCTTTTGTTCTGTGCCACCCTACAAAAGCACTGGCCCCACACTGGCCCATGTGGTAAATTAGGTCTAGAACAGCTACTGGCTGTATGATTAATTAAATCCTTTGTTTTCTGACCAAATGTTTACCAACACACTGGAATTAAAAGAAGCGTCTGTCTATGCCTTTCTTGATACAGCTGAGCGTTTTATGAGAGTATAGTTTATATTTTTCTTAGCTAGGATTTGAAATAGAAAAAAACTAAACAAATTTTAACATTTACAGCGGTACTATAGTCCTGCTAATTATCACACTTCAGACTTCAGATGGTGTGTTGTTGCCAGTTAGACAAATGTTTTCAAATGATAGAGAAGTAGACGTTTTCTTCTGCCAGTGGCTTGAAAGTGAAATAATTCCAGACAGTCCAAATTCCATGACTTAGGTTTAGTCTAAACAATGAGGAGTTTTACTTAATAGAAAAAAAATCAGAGTACACTGAATAAACCCACACGCAACCAAGTAATGACCTGATGGTAATTAGTGTTTAGTTTAATCCAAGTATAGCTGGAGCTGTTCTGCTTTTGGCATCAGAGGTTTATTAGAGAACATCAGAGAACGAAGAGCAGCATGAAGACCAGGGGATGCAGCGCCAGGTCAGACAGGAAGTTGTGGAGAAGCAGGGTTCTCCACAACTTCCCATATCCCAAACATTGAACATCTCCCACAGCTCTGGTCAGCCTGTAATCTCAACATGACATAAGAGGTAAATCAAGGACAATCCTGTCACCTATCATAGGTGACAATCAAAAGGTTTAGATCAAAGCATTCATGTGTGTGAATGATCCAGTCAAAGTCCAGACTAAGTACAATAGAAAATTTGTGGTAAGATTTAGAAAGTGATGTTCATAGACACTCTCCCTGCAGTGTGACTGAGCTTGAGTCAGTCTGAGGATGTGTAAAGCTGTTAGAGACTTTCATCAAACGACCTGTAACTGGAGTTGGAACTGCAGCACGGTATTGACTAATACACACTCTACTAAAATACATAAATGTTTGTAGTTTGAATGTAAAAAGTGTAAAAAAAAATTCAGCGGGTATAAACACTTTGAAAAGGCACCGATAACATTAATCCACAAGAAGTAATTTAAGGACATCTTCCAACCTGCTGCATGTGTTGAGAGTGATTTAAAGATGCTGCTACTCTGATTGAACTGACTAGCTGGGCAAAGGAGATGCTGCTGCATCATTACATAACGAACACCTGCTGGAAATCAAAAAATGTGAGTCACAGGTTGGTGGTGAGAAAACCGGTATTATGCTGAAGCAGCCGTGATGGTCGCAGTGCCTGACTTTCCCTTATAAGTCTTGTTTTATTCAGCAGCATTTCCTGTCTGTCTGACTGAGCTTCCTGTTTGCAGATCCATACAATCATTTCAAAGCCACCGCATTCACTCAATCAGATGGCTGAAACCTGACAGAGCCTACATGCCAAAAACAGGAAAGCAAGGGCAACTCTTTCTGCAGAACAACCTGAAAGAGATGAAGAGAGCTAGAAAGACAGGCAGACAGAAAGAAAGAGGAAAGAAAAGAAATAAAAAAGCAAACAAGTAGGAAAGAAAAAGTGATTTGTTGCCTTTTTTCTGCTATATTAAGGGAATCTATTTTGAGAACAGTCAAAAAGACACATATGTAAAGAATAACAAACTAAACCCACAAAAAGTCTCATCTCCTCACACAGATAAACTCCCTTTGCCCTGCGGCCACCGTTGCAGCAGGTCCAGACTGGACCATATAAGGTCTGACATTCTAAGACTGTTTCACTGCTTTGGAAATGCAGTTTGGAGTTAATGAGCTGGTAAGAATGGCAAAGCTGATGCTAAACAAGATAAGTTGAATCAGACTTCTTACATAAACAGCTATCCCTGTGGATACCCCACCCAGCAGTTAACTCAAGACCACTTCTCTTTATCTGCACTCTTTGAACTTGAGGACATTATCACGGCATGTACAGTACATCTTCTTGGTGTGTAGCACAAGTATGATTAACTGAGATATACCAGTAGAAGACACATTTCTACAATTCCTCTGATCTTTCTAAGGTTTGTATTCCTTTAAATGTGTTGATGATCTAATTTGTGACAGACTTTTGATTAACCACACATGGCAAGACAGATTGATCAGAAAGACCCCAACTCCATTGGTTTCATTGTACACTATCTTAGAACCGAGTTCTAATTCACTGTATCAACATGTTAAAATAAGACTTTGATTAATATGATGTAAACAAAGTTCTTTTGCGCCTCGTGACAATAACGTCTTATGGTGGTTTTTTCTCCTCATGCTAAAAACCATAAACTAACTCCAGTTCCATGTTTCAAATAGGTGCATCTTTATTGCTATCCATTTGTGTATTTATTTCACTAACCAATCAATCAGTCAATCAAACAATAAGTTTATTTGTGTTTCAGCAACAAGACAGTTCAAAGTGCTTTACATCATGAAAACTCAAAAAAGTCCTAAAAACATCATACAAATGTACTGACTGAAACACAAATAGGTAATGAAATATGGGTTTCCATCGCAGGTTTTCATTAAATGCAAGGCCTTCAAAATGTGCGCACCTCGTAGGTAGGACATTTGTTAACAACTGGTAGGTTTGAATTTTGTTTGTTTGGGCCGGTCACAACATGAGAGGAACAAGAATCCAGCTGATCAGAGGACATTAATAAATATTTTGGCACATAAACAATTTTTGATAGTTTTGACAGATTTTGAATGGTTCAAGGTAGAGATAGGTTGAACGGGTTGATGCAGAGTGGCCATGATGGTTTCTGGTGTCCATGTAGAAACAGAAGCAAACAGTGACAAGAATGAATCTGTTTAATCCTGTTTGAAGTTCTACATATTTTAGTTTTTGTGCAACTTTACCACTCATAAATGAGTAAAAGCTGTAATCTGCCTGAATCGCCTCAAATGTTTGTGATATACCATTGATCTCTCTGCTGACAGCAAGGCTCACATGGTGGGTTTGAAACTTCAAGCAACAGACAGCTCTCCTGGGGAGGAAATGACCAAAAATAAAAACCTCTATCCCATTTAAAAACTTAGGCAGAAATATCTAAAAGCAATCTTAAAGAACATGTTTTCCTGCCTTACTTTAACATTTCGACCATAACAAATAAGGTGAGTTCAAGAACTTCAGTGTCTAAAATGGTTGTAGATTTTTTTCAAGACACAGACTGAAGCAGCATACCCTTCATAAAATCATTCTGAGGTACTGAAAATGGGCTCATGCATCAGGCTTTTTTTAAAATATATGTATATAAATGTTTGCTTCTTAACAACCCTGCTAATTAAGGGTGCACCGATTACAGTTTTCTGGCTGATCACCTATTACCGATATAGTAAAAATCCTGACCTGCTGATTCCGATTTTGGTCAATACTAAGTTTTTTAGTCTAAAATGTTGCTAAATGGAGCAAGAAAGTTAATGAGTTGCCAACAGTGAGGTGACTATTGTTGACTGCAAACAAATAGACCTGATCTGGTGGGCCAGTCTGTTAGTCAACCCTCTCTCACAGCAGAGCAAAAGAAGGTAACAGTTGATTTAAATACCTTTGCTGAGGTAGATAAAATTGGTAGTTAAGATCAGCTTCACATGTAAAAATCAGCACCGGTAAATAGGCTGGCCAATAAATCGGTGCATCCTTACTGCTAACCATTTAACAGAATTTCACTTCAAAAATCTTAACCTATACCTTGAAGGACAGGACTTTTCAACACCTTAACTATCATGAGGACATCATTGACCCATTGACTAACATGTAAACATTGATGAATGGTAAAATGAATAACCAATCACTGCATCCAGTTGTCAATGTTCCAGCTTTACTTTCCCACTGACTGGTATGAAGTGGCAAAATTTGAAGTTTATTCTTCTATCCATCCATCCATTTTCTTTCACCCTTGTCCCTCAGTGGGGTCGGGAGGGTTGCTGGTACCTATCTCAAGCTGGCGTGCCGGGCAAGGTACACCCTGGGCAGGTCGCCAGTCTGTCACAGGGCAACACAGAGACACACAGGACACACAACCATGCACACACACACTCACACCTAGGGGCAATTTAGACAGACCAATTAACCTGACAGTCATGTTTTTGAACTGTGGGAGGAAACCGGAGTACCCGGAGAAAACCCACGCATGCACAGGAAGAACATGCAAACTCCATGCAGAGGGACCGGGGCTGGGAATCAAACCCAGAACCTTCTTGCTGCAAGGCAACAGCTCTACCAACTGCGCCACTGTGCAGCCCGTTTATTCTTCTAAAGAAAATTATTTGAAGGATCTTGTTCACTAGATGGTCTTTGTAATCCTTGCAGAGGATTATGAAGAGGACTCATAACAATGAATGAGTTAATCTATAAAATTATTATGAAATATAGGATGGAAAAAAGAAATCACTGTACTTACTCATCTGACACTGAAACTGGTCTGCACAGTCAATAATAACACATGTGTTCATGTTGGAATTTATTTATTTATAGGAGCAGTTTGTGTTCATTAACACTGAATGAGACTTTTACATCTCCAAAGATAAGGTCCTGGTCATTGGAGACATCCGTGATGTTCTATCAAATTCTGCATCAGCTCTAAACAAACTAACTTGTGGGATTTCTGGAAGAGTCCACAGGTGAGAAAAAGAGGGAACATTGCAGGTGGTAGTAATCTGCAGCTCACAGTCAGGCTTCATCTTCAACTTCAATTGTCCTTTAAGATTAATTTGAATTCAAACATCAACTAGAGTGATTTTTAGGGGTTTTTTTTTACCCTGACCCATCTGTGAACTCTGTAACTGTACTCAGAGTCATCAAACTTCAGCATCTCTTCATCTCATTCCCCTCCCCCTTCTCCTGCTTGTGGTCTCTGGGTGTTTGTTGTTAGTTTCCTGTCACAGAGGAAGTGCCTCACCCTGCTGCCTGGTTCCTTATTGGCCACACCTCTGAGGGACTGTGATTTTTTTTGCATGGGAGCAGATAGATAGAGGGACCGGAGTCAGGATCTGGGGACAGGAGTGTGAGATGTGGCAGAGGTCAGATCGATGCACAGGATGGTTCAACTGGAGATGACTTAGAGCTGGAGGGAGGCAACAAGTTTCTGGCAGGCAGGAAATGGCTTTGTGTTGCAGAAGGTAAGCATGCACAAAACAGCTTCACGAAGAACTGAGCTCAGTATTTACCTTAGAAAAAGGAACGATGTGTTTTTAAAAAAATATATGTGAGATTTTTCTAATATATTCAAGAGTTTTGTTACAAGTTTTCTCACTTTGTTTTACTTGTGTTATGGTTAAGGTCTGATGTATTTAAACAATTCAACTGAATTATTCTTTTTTTCAACTCTAGCACTCTTTATTTGAAAGCAGATCAGCAGAGGAGTGTGCTGCAGAGAAGGGAGGGTATGCAGTACAAGACTTTGACTAGGACTCAGAGCTCAGCATCAACAAAACTTCTCCACAACCTGATAAACATTTCATCATCTACTCTATTGGCATTTGTGAGTTTTTGTTGTTGTTGTTGTTGTTTGTTTTGATCAATGTTCTTCATTCTTGGTCTGGTCACTCCCAATCCTTGTACCAGTGCCTTGATTTTATTGACGCTGGACAGGTTTGGGAGGCGCTGTGCCAAAGACTGCCGCCTTGCTCTCCTCCATCATTTCCACATGAAATAAAGATATGTCCATTTTCACATCAGAACCTATTTGAACTGATGAATTTGTCCTGTTCTTGCTTTCCTTTATTTTTGGTGTTTTTCAAGGGAATCTGTTCCTCACAACAAATCATTTTTTAACTTCATGACTGTGACATGTATGACATTTGTGACATGTGGTGTAGCATGAAGTTGACTGAAAAGCATTTGAATAAATTCTTAAACTGGTGTTAATAAAAACATCTCTGTTGCATTAATGTACTTTTCTTGAAAAATGTTGCAAAGTTTTCAGTATGGACCAGAGGGGGGGGGAGTTTTCAGCATGTCATTGATCAAATATGAATATAAAAATGACTTAGGAGGATGTTGGTGAATGTTGATGAGTGCTTAGACCATCATGATTTCAGACTGCTAGCAATTTTGGAGACCCACTTGGGTAAACCAGGTAAGCCTTATCAATCTGAACAGAACATTTAAAGGGGCAGTTTTATGTAAAAATTTACTTTTAAAAACTGTACATTGTGTGATGTTATTCTGTCATCAAAAACCTGAAATGTTGCTGTGATTCTTTCATGCATGTTTGAGAAATCCTTTAATTTCCATTGCAAAACACCAGGGTAGACCGAGCGCCAGCTCCTCCTCACAGCTGGAGTTTCTAAACTTCCCAGGGTTTGCCGCACAGAGCAGCCCTCCTTCACTCAGCTCCTTCAGACTATCCCGCAGCAATTAGCAAACAACTGGTGGAACTGCTGAGCTCATTATAGGAGCTACTTCTCAGTAAAACGCTGGTAAAAATGTTGTTAAAGGGTTAAGAGAGGAGACATACTGTGATGACTTCCTGAAAGCGGAGTTTTAGCGAGAACAGGAGTTTTTAAAGAGACAGAGGGTCAATTTCAAGGGGTTAAATTACAAAGTCATATTTGATATAAATAGCATTTTTATGACAACGAAAATTAACATGATTATTTGATTGTGATATAAAATTTCACCATGTGCCTGGACAACACATAATACTACCACTTTAACATATAATTAACATATAACATCCATCACCTGCTTGTACTTGCAAGATTGGTGGCAGAGAGGAAGGGGACAGGGCATAGGAGTGGTGGTGCTCGTCTCTAGTGTTGATTGGGTGAGAGATGGGTTACACCCTGGACAGGTCACCAGTTCATCATAGGCCAACAGAGACGCATGCACATACTAATACCAAAGGGAAGTTTTAGAAAGACCTATTAACCTGAAGTTTCTGGACTGTCAGAGAACCTGACAGATAAAGTGAAACACACTGATTAGCTTCGTCATGACAGCAAGAGAGCATCCAACAGCTTCCTCAGGCTGGTGTGTTTGGAGCAGAGACAATGGGCGTAAAGAAGCTGGGTTTGAGTTTCATAGCAGTGGCCTTATTCACATGATTGCAGTAACTCAGTGGCTGCAGCTTTATCAGATGCTCATCATTTGTTGGAATATCCTGTTCTGCCACATTCCACGCCTGCTGCCATCAGAAAGAAAAAAATATATGGGTCAAAAAAACAGTCTGTGTAGCATATAGTTTTTTCCCCCATTCCATCACCATACGTAGGCTAGGCTTTAATGTTATTTATGAGAAAAATATGATCATTTCATGCAGAAAGTTATAGATGGTCACAGAGAAATACTTTAGTCGCACTGTTTACTGCAACAGTGTCTTCACAGACATGCCTAAAAATATCATTCCTCCAGTTGCAACTGATCCAAAAAGCTGCTGCTGGCATTGTGACTAAAACCAGGAACATAGAGAACATCACCCAGTTCTAAAGTCCTTCCACTGGCTCCATGGAGGTCAAAGAATAGACTTGAAAATAATGTACGTTTATAAGCCACTGAACGGCTTAGTACCACAATAAATTAAGGATCTGCTGTTATTGTCATGCATACAAAACCACACTAATTCCCACCATTATTATTTATTAAAGATGTAGCCAACATTGAAATGGTAGTGAAAAACTAAGCATACCCTAGAGCAGCGGTTCTTAGCCTGAACTCAGTGGCGCAAAAAGTGGGTATGCAGGGTATGCAACGCATAGGGGCGCAGCACCAGAGGGGGCGCCAAAACCCCGTCTGGAGGGGGCGGCGCGCCGATGATTGTTTTCCCATACACTTCGGCGCGTGTAACGCTCCTTCACCTCGCGCACATAACTATGGAGAGCCGTTTTAGCCAAAATTAAATAAATAAATAAATGGGTGAAATAAATAAAAAATGAGTAAAATAAATCAAAAAATGAAGAAAATGAGTGAAATAAATAAATAATTTGTTAAATAAATAATTTAGCTTTTTCATTAACCCATTCTTTTATTTATTTATTTTTCATATTATCAATTTCTCAATTTCCCTTTTTTCATTAATCTATTTTTCATTTACCCACTTTTCATTAATCTATTTTTCATTTAACCATTTTTTAATTTAGCTTTTTCATTAACCCCATTTTTCATTTCTTTATTTTTCACATTATCAATTTCCCAATTTCTCTTTTCATTTATCTATTTTTATTTATCCCTTTATCCATTTACCCATTTTCATTAATTTATTTTTCAATTAACCACTTTTCAATTTCCCTTTTTTATTAACCCAATTTTTCATTTATTTATTTTCCGATTATCAATTTCTCTATTTCTCTTTTTCATTAATCTATTTTTCATTAATCTATTTTTCATTTGTCCATTTTTCATTTATCCCTTTATCTATTTACCCATTTTTCATTAATCTATTTTTTAATTTAAACATTTTTGATTTCCTTTTTCCATTAACCCGATTTTCTATTTCCCAGTTTCATTAATCAATTTCTCATATATCCCTTTTTTATTTACCCAATTTTCTTTTATCTATTTTTCATTCAACATTTGTTTGAAAAATCTTTACTTTTCCCATTTTCCAATTCCCCTTATTTATTTAGTATTTCCTTATTTTCTTATTTATCACATTCTATTTCCCCGCAAAACTTAGGGAAAAAATAAATGCAAATGAGGAGAGGCACGTCATCAGGCTACAACTTCCCCAATTGGTTGGTTAGCGTCACACCCATACTTTGCTTCAAGAAAGATGGCGACCTACTAACGGGTTATCAATAAGCTGAAGCTCATTAACTTCATTAGAAAATAGTGTTATTACTCCTGACTTTAGTTCTCGTGTGGCCGCTCAGACAGAACGTGTTTCAGTTGGCGGCTCTCATGGACTCAGAGCTTCACCGTCGGGAGTTTTTATAGTTTGAACGAAGCGGCCGCTGAAGTTGGCTTACGATTGAAGGTTCGGGACACCTTCGTAGCTACCAGCTGTGATCCAACTATAAGGAGCAACTTTACTGTACATCGTAAGTGAACTGCAATATCCAGAGGCAGCTCTATGGAGCATCGAGCTGAAAGAATGAGAGTGGAGAGCCTTGGAGATCTGCATCGGAGGCCATCTTTCAGACATGCACCGCTGCTGTCCGTCCAGGATCCTCCGGTTGCCCAGACGTTGCACGGTAAGCTACTAACGCTGATGTTTGTTTTCCAACTACAGTCATATTTAATCAATAGGGCTCAATTACGATCGCGGGAGTTTTTGAGTTGATCTCGGCAGTAGGTGACAAGCTGAACGTCTCCAGGATGTTGAGACCAGCACGTCCTCTGATCCAATACATCTTATTAAGGATAAAATCAACAAAACGTGTTCAAATTAATGGCCCAACAGGTTGATTAAAGACAGTAAAAAGGTAGGAGTGGTTTCGAGTCGATCGCCTTGTTTTACCTTTGTAAACAGACAACCGGAATACAGTGACATTTAGTGAGGGTTCAGAATGGAGAATGGATAAAAGCTGAACTCCTGCTACAATCTTTGCCTCTCTTGGTTACATCCCTGAGGTGTGCCAAGTGTGGCCCACATGCATATGCACTGTTGAAAATGAGAAGCTGACATTCACAAATGACATTGAAATAAATTCTAGTCCAACTTCTGGTTTGTTGCGATTCCTCTGGATCCTGTTGGAGGAAAAATATCCCAACTTCACAAGATGTGGCTTTAGCCTAACTCCTGTCAGTCTGAAGCTTCTCATATTTAGGTCATCAAACCAAAGTTCAGATCTACCATAACTGGTACCATCACCACCAGATCAAAAGTACAGCTTTTTGGCGCAGCACATTCATTAATGTTTTCATCATGTATGTTTTCAGATGCAGACCATCCTGCAGGCCTCTGGTCTCAGTGTTTCCCTTCAGACTCCCAGTGGGCTCACAGCTTCAGGATGACCAGAGACCTTCAGCTTTCTGGAGCAGGAACACTCGGCCAAATGCACTGGTGACACATTCATTTAAAAAAAATTGGCTGTTCTTATACCATTGATATGCATGAACCGTCTGTATTTTACTGTTTTGAATAAACAAACTGATTATTATGAAATCTGTGTTCCTTCTAATATGTGAAGTTCTAATTTAATCAAATCTCATGTTTTCACGTCCCAGAGACAATAAAATGATCGTTTGTTTGTGGCTTAAAATAAAGGAAGCGATCTTAATAGAACAAAGCTACAAAAATAGAATACAGATTGAAAGTTTTGGACCCGTTTTATTTTTTGGTTTCATTACACTGAAGATTCTTCAACATGAAGCTAAACAGTGAGTGGAGGACCTTGTATGTACGACAATGCAGAAATGAACAAACTGACATATTGGGTTCTTAATAGCAACCCTAGCAGTTATTTTACACAGCTTGATTTATTGAATAATGATTGTGTTCATTTACGGACGCCTTCAATTGGAAATTTGCAATCTGAAGTATCAATGAAATAGTTTAACCAGTCAGTCCTCAGGTCATCTGCCCTGCATGTTTCAGGCCTCAGTAAATGTCTGATGGATGAGCTAATGCTATCGTTTGTATCAGGTGCTCTGGAACAAACACTTTAAAATGTCAATGTCCTGTATAACAGAGTGATATAGACAAATATTTTCATCTCACCGTCTCATTTCCACTCTATAGCTGAAGTTCATCACATTTCTGGATGTTCTGTGTTTCAGTTAAATTGAAGTTAGCAGGTTTTTAATCAGGCCACAACACCCTGTGTGTGTTGGGTTTAAGAAAAGAGGCTGCTCTGTTGAGCACCAGCATTCATTTTTCCTCTGATGTTTGGGTGAACTCTTCTCTGTGGAGGTCGGCCGTCTCTCTGCTTCTTCCTGAAGGAGATCCATCAGGAGTTCTGGTGCTGCTCACAGTGCAGACGGTTCTCCTCACTGTCAGCCCTGGTCCCTCTCAGCCAGGATCTCCAGTCATTCTGTTCCTTCACCCTTGAATAAACATAACAGAATATGTTCTGGGTGTTATGATTCATTTGTTAATTGAAACAATGTTTAGTATCAAAATAAGATTAATTTATTTCCTTAACAGTTCCTTCTCCTGTTCCCTCAGAAGGGCAGAGTTTAAGAGTGACTAATTACATTTACTTAAATATAGTTGAGTAACTTTTTGAAACTCAAATGAACTTTTAGGAATACTCTTACTATGCTGAACTTTTTACTTTTACTCAAGTCATTTTATTATGAAGCATCACTATTATTTAAACTAATTTTTCATTTTGTCTTTAAAATACCAAAATTTCCACTGAACTTAATATTTTGGGCCTTCTAATTGTGTATTTTTTTTAGATATGAAATAATTGATAACTTGATCAGTTACTCAGTACTGATCAACTTTTTACCAAGTGCTTCTTTACTCTTGTTTAATTTCTTATTCAGCTACGATTTACTTTGAGTAAAAACATGTTGAAGTGCTACTGTTATTCCTGGAGGATAAATTGTGGGTTCTCTGTCCACCTCTAAGGAACAGTAACCAAATGTTGAGGCACATGTTGACCAAAAACAGGCAAACTAAGGTGGTCAAGTTATACATACAAAGAAATACTTAAATTAATAGTCATATTTACTTTATATGCATGTGGGCACACCTCAGGGATGTAACCAAGAGAGGCAAAGATTGTAGCAGGAGTTCAGCTTTTATCCATTCTCCATTCTGAACCCTCACTAAATGTCACTGTATTCCGGTTGTCTGTTTACAAAGGTAAAACAAGGCGATCGACTCGAAACCACTCCTACCTTTTTACTGTCTTTAATCAACCTGTTGGGCCATTAATTTGAACACGTTTTGTTGATTTTATCCTTAATAAGATGTATTGGATCAGAGGACGTGCTGGTCTCAACATCCTGGAGACGTTCAGCTTGTCACCTACTGCCGAGATCAACTCAAAAACTCCCGCGATCGTAATTGAGCCCTATTGATTAAATATGACTGTAGTTGGAAAACAAACATCAGCGTTAGTAGCTTACCGTGCAACGTCTGGGCAACCGGAGGATCCTGGACGGACAGCAGCGGTGCATGTCTGAAAGATGGCCTCCGATGCAGATCTCCAAGGCTCTCCACTCTCATTCTTTCAGCTCGATGCTCCATAGAGCTGCCTCTGGATATTGCAGTTCACTTACGATGTACAGTAAAGTTGCTCCTTATAGTTGGATCACAGCTGGTAGCTACGAAGGTGTCCCGAACCTTCAATCGTAAGCCAACTTCAGCGGCCGCTTCGTTCAAACTATAAAAACTCCCGACGGTGAAGCACGGAGTCCATGAGAGCCGCCAACTGAAACACGTTCTGTCTGAGCGGCCACACGAGAACTAAAGTCAGGAGTAATAACACTATTTTCTAATGAAGTTAATGAGCTTCAGCTTATTGATAACCCGTTAGTAGGTCGCCATCTTTCTTGAAGCAAAGTATGGGTGTGACGCTAACCAACCAATTGGGGAAGTTGTAGCCTGATGACGTGCCTCTCCTCATTTGCATTTATTTTTTCCCTAAGTTTTGCGGGGAAATAGAATGTGATAAATAAGAAAATAAGGAAATACTAAATAAATAAGGGGAATTGGAAAATGGGAAAAGTAAAGATTTTTCAAACAAATGTTGAATGAAAAATAGATAAAAGAAAATTGGGTAAATAAAAAAGGGATATATGAGAAATTGATTAATGAAACTGGGAAATAGAAAATCGGGTTAATGGAAAAAGGAAATCAAAAAATGTTTAAATTAAAAAATAGATTAATGAAAAATGGGTAAATAGATAAAGGGATAAATGAAAAAATGGACAAATGAAAAATAGATTAATGAAAAATAGATTAATGAAAAAGAGAAATAGAGAAATTGATAATCGGAAAAATAAATAAATGAAAAAATTGGGTTAATAAAAAAGGGAAATTGAAAAGTGGTTAATTGAAAAATAAATTAATGAAAAATGGGTAAATGGATAAAGGGATAAATAAAAAATAGATAAATGAAAAAGAGAAATTGGGAAATTGATAATGTGAAAAATAAAGAAATGAAAAATGGGGTTAATGAAAAAGCTAAATTAAAAAATGGTTAAATGAAAAATAGATTAATGAAAAGTGGGTAAATGAAAAATAGATTAATGAAAAAAGGGAAATTGAGAAATTGATAATATGAAAAATAAATAAATAAAAAAATGGGTTAATGAAAAAGCTAAATTATTTATTTAACAAATTATTTATTTATTTCACTCATTTTCTTCATTTTTTGATTTATTTTACTCATTTTTTATTTATTTCACCCATTTATTTATTTATTTAATTTTGGCTAAAACGGCTCTCCATACATAACAAGGTAAATGTAGCGAGTTTTACCCTTCACGTATCGTCGCCTCGGGGGGGGGAGAGCGTCGCTCCTTCACCCTGACGATCCTTCCCTCGGGGGGTTGGGTGGTGGGGGGCGCCGATCTATGTTTTCGCATCCACCTGAATAATGTGTAGTTGCGCCACTGCCTGAACCCCAGGGGTTCGATGGCCAACCTGTTGAAACTGTGGCACATTTTAAATACATTGGGTCGTTCCTGGACAGTCAGCTCGACTTTGCTGAAAACACTGACTATATTTTGAAGAACTGTTCTCAGAGACTCTAACTTTTAAGAAGACTTAGTGATCTTCTTAGTTGGGTCACCCATATGTCTTGAATTTGGAATTTTTTTTTTTTATTTATCACTACAGAAGGGTTCAGTCAATGCGCATATGAATCTGATGGGTTCGGTACCTCAAAAAAGGTTAAGAACCACTGGCCTAGAACCTACATTTGTACACAATTTATAAACCTTACAAAAGTACTTCCTTTTTGTTATCATTGCTGTATTGGTGTTTAAGGCTAACGGTGACACAAATACAACACACATAAATTAGCATGTTCTTCGTGTGAAAAACAAACGAAAGTAAAAACAAACAAACAAAAGACTCAAAGACACAGACTGCACATTCTATTTTTCAGCGGTATCAGGGGGAGGCAGCTGATTGGCTCATCCAGAGTAGCTCCTCATTTTGCCGAGTTGTCCAGTTAAGCTGCGCAGAGAAACTCCAGGAGTCAGGACAACAACAAATCTCCGGTTGGTTGCTGTTCGACAACCGAAACACAAGCAGGTAGGTTGGGTGGTTTCGGTACAGTTTTCCTTCACTTCAGGGCCAGAATAATTACAGCAATGTTATTATGAAGTTATTATCAACAGTTTGTGTGGAAAAAGTTTCGTTCTGAGTCACTGAGATTCTGTGTCCCGAACTAAAAGTTCGGTTCAGCTAAACTCGTAGTTGGCATACTGCTTTCAATAAGATGTAACGTTAGCAAATTCATTCAGCTGTTACGGCTGTTGGTGCTCCTTTCTGCGAGGTAAAGACAGATTTCTTGAGAGCATTTCCTTGTTGTAGAGTTGTTTAGTTTCTTCACTAGCCGCCCGGTGTTCAGCCGAAACCGACTCGGCTGCTCTCGGTGCTTTCCGGGGCCTCCATTGAAATGAGTGAGGGCTCAGTTCTCTGTTCTTTTACTTACACTATGCTCTGTTTTACACCATTCAGGCATAACATTATGACCACTGTCACTTCTGACAGACGAAGTGAAACACATGGCTGCCGTTAGCGGTTGGGCTAGATTGAATTTAATTAGATTTAATTAGACAGACAGATAATAGGATTTCCTCAGAACTGATGTGTGGGGCCATCTTGAGATGGTCCATCCTGACAGGACAGCAGCACTGCTCACTTATCAGCTGAGATATCCTGTTCTAACACAGTCCCAGTATGCTGCCTTATGTTCCACAAAAAGTCTCTGAAGTCTTTAAACATTAACTATAGCATATTCAGACACAGACAATTTAATAACGAAGAAATATTATAGCATGATGACTCAGGTGTTTCAGTTAGAAGTCCCATAATTAAATAAGGCATTACCATCATTAACACTATAATTAAAGTTTTTTATTTTATTTAATTAAAGCCGTACAAGTCATATTTTCCTAGTAAAGTCTCAAGTTTCTAACGAGTGAAATAAACATTTTCACGTTAAATCGATGACATCTCATCTACATAACCATGATGTACTGTAGGTTAGGAATCTACGCCTGTACTGTTTTATCTTTGTGGCTAAATTACAAAACATATTCACGAATATCTGTTAATATCTATAAGCAATTATATTTTAATAATTTAATCCATCTATAAATCTGCTAAAGGCTGATTTATAGATGTACCCTATATTTGTAAATAGGGTACAAATATTTATATGTGTAATAGGGTATCAGCCCTATTACAAATATAAATAAGCATTTATACGCTAAGACAAATATTTGAAAGTGATTAAGACCTGCTCATATTGAATTTCTGAATGAATCAGCTGCAGTCTGGAGCTCACTCTGCCTTTCACTCTTCATTACATGAGATAAAAACTAAGACTTAATCCCAGACCACGAGCCTAAATCAGGTTTCAAGTCTTTCATTCCCTTGTGAGATAAGTGCAACTCGAGTTGGAGTTCCAAACTTGATTCACATTTCTGAGTAATGATTCCACATCCTTGATTTGTCAGCACAAACTACGGGCTTTCAGAGTCCATCAGAACTGAACATCTTCTACTTCATCTCTTCATCAGACATGTTCTTCAGGTGTCTGGTGACTGGGATTCCTGCCAAACCCCAATCTATGCTTGGTGACATGTTCCTACTAGAGGTGTGCCGATCGATCGGCCACCGATCATAATCGTCCGATTTCCGTGAAAAAGTGTATGATCGGTGATCGCCGATCACCGTCTCTTGTTGCCGATCACACAAACCGATCACATGCATCTCATTTCGCAGCATGCCTGTGCAGCTGGTCTCCTTTTTCCTTCACACTGCACAAACGCGCAGCAACAAATCCTAAGCAATGTGGAACTATAACGCACTGAGTGATTGAGGACACTTGCGTGTTGCGGCGGAAAATTGAAGCATATGGGGTAAAGCAGGTCAAAATGCGAATCTAATATGGCATCAAAACAATGCCATACTTAACGGAGTTTGGCTACATCGAGGCTGCAGTAAAAAAGACATATGGAGGATCAGATAGCAGGTAAAGCAGCGCGCAGCTACAAACACTCACCCGTATTAGCTAAACAAATAACCCGCAAAATTATTTAAATCTTCAAGCTGCGATGTAAGATGCTGGTTCTGCTCTCGCTGTTGAACCGCTGCTACGTGCTACACGTAGTAATATTTCACAGTCGGAGCGCCGCTTCTGCTCCACCTGGTAGTGACTCTCACACCGAACCTCAGCTTAAAGCTGCAGCATCTAACCTAAAAAAAATTCTTTTACATGCGTATTAAAACTTTCGCTGTCCTAACATGAGACAAATAATCTCTGAAAAAATAATCGATCTCCTCCCTGTTCTGCATAATTACTCCGCTCACTAAGAAACAGCCAATCAGAACTAGCAGTAATCAGCTAGCCTCCATGCTATCAGTTTTCATTCAGTCTCTCAGGATTGTTTATTGTAATGGATCCTGTATTTGCCTTTGCCTTTTTATACTTAAATTTTTTTTGGCAATGTTGAAGTTTTATTTAGGCTCTTTGCATTATTTAGCCTCTTCAGAGCCTTCATATGTTATCAGTCTGTTAAAGATAGTATTACTGATAGCAGTACAATTTGCACAATGCCTGTTTTGTTTTTTTTCTTGGAAAAAGTTATTAAAAACAAGTTTTTGTCTAAATTAAGGTGAATTTATGGTTCCTTTTTCCACATAATGTAACGGTAGTGCTTATGATTAAAAAAATAATAATTATGTGATCGGTATCGGTGATCGGTATCGTCAGGAAAAAACCTGATCGGCACATCTCTAGTTCCTACACTAAATCTCTGAAAAAATCCTATTGAACTTATAGAGTCATAACTAGAAATAAAGGAGTTTATAAAACAATGATTGAAGTAGCTCCTTTATTAATTCAAGGTGTAAACAGTGTGGATGGAGGTAAAGCACAGCATCCTGCACAAGGTGGAGAAGGGAAGCTCCACCAGTGTGAATTGTCCTAGGGGGAAATGAAAACTAAATGACAGTAGACTAATTCTGCAATAAATAGTCCATTGATTTCCTCATTGTGACGGAGCTATGTCTGACAGAGCTATTTCTGACTGTTTTGTAATTTTAAAATTGCAAAGATATAGTTTTTCTTCTCATGTTTCTGAAGCTCTCTGCTTTCTGTCTGCTTTCCTGTCAGGGATGTCGGAGCCTGCAGATCGTAGATGTTCTGTCTCGTCCGTCTCTCTGATTGAGATCAAGACTGAGACACATCGAGTCCTCCAGGCTTTTCTTGAACGAACCATCTCCACCCCCCACAAAGACAGGCCTGGCAGGATAGCAGGAGCCTATGATGATCATAACAAGCACAGGTAAAGCCAGAGTTTAAAAAAGCTCTGCATTGGTGTTTGAGCAATATTTTATGATGTAATTACATTTTTAATTATTTTGATTCCATTTTAATTTATTTTCAAATTTTTATTCTGTATAATTTTACTGTCAATGCTTTTAATTGTGTGCTTTTTTTAATACTGTTAACATTTTTATTTCACAATTTTCTCTTTTAGTGTTATTTTTCAGCATGACTCTTTTGTTTCTCTTTTGAAAAAAGGAAAAATAAATCTCTTTTATTTGGAGTTTTCTGATTGAAAGTTGAAGTGCCTGTCTTATTTTTCCTTTGAAGTGTTTGTGAGCAAAATGTTATTGTTGGGTATTTTTTTCTACCCTAGATTCTTCAAAGATTTGATATGATTTCATTTAAGAAGTTATGATATAATTATTGACACTCAAGACTCCAGTATTAAAAAGACATACACTTTTAGGTCTGAGTGAAAGATTTAAAGTTGAAATATTTTTCAAATAAAAGCAAAAGTTTGGAGAAAGCTATGTGTACTTTAAAGGTCCACTGCTTCCTTGAACAAACTTGCATGTGTTTGTGGGCTTTACAGAAAATGTTCAATACATTCCAAGGTTTCTCCCAGAAAACATGCTAAGCTCGGTGGTTGGCCCTGGGGCAGTCATTCATCGAGCAGCCCGCCGTGTTTTTGAGTTAAAAAATGTTTAAAGGTCACAGGAAATATGAAAATATCACGTGAAAATTATGTGTTATTGGAAGATTGGAAGATTAATATCTGAACAAAAACTATAAAGTCTGAAATGCAGACATTTAAAAAAAAAAAAACTTAAATAAATAAGCAATGCTAAGCTTGGTGGGAGGACAAGTAAAGCTTGGTGGCCCGCCAGGCTTATAATACACTGTGGGAAAACCTTCATTTAACATACAAAATCAGTCTCAGATTTTGAGATTTCATCCGATCAGTTCTGCCTGTTTTGAGCTCATTTAGGAATGCGATGTTTTAGGTAGAAACTTTATTCATCCCTTTGGGATTTACTCTCAGGGAAATTGTGGTCCTAAAATAGAACTTTTAGGATTGAAATAGAAATTTTAGGACTACATCACGATTATGCAAATAAGCTGCTGCTGGCCACGCCCTCCCAACTCAGTGAAAATGGCCTCAAACAGATGCACAGTGGTACAAGCAAACATCTTTGACCCCGAAGTGGACTCAGAAGCACAATAAGTCAGCACAAAAACAGTTTTTTCTCACAAATGCAACCTTTTTGAAAACATATATATTTGCAAGTTTAGAGGAGGAAAACAAACAAACAAACAAACAAACAAACAAACAAACAAACCCATTTTCTGCTTCCAGCAGTCATTGTGCAGCAGTGAGGAATTTTTTGACTCCTGTCATAAATCTTGTGAGGGTCGTCTGACCAAGCCTGGTTTATGGGGATATTATTATGATCTATTTCTCTGGTTTTTAGTGACGTGGTGTGAAGCTTAATTTAATAGTTCCATTATAAAATATGGAACTATTGAATTAAATATGGAACAATTGAATTTTTCGTATTATAAATATGAAAAATTAAACAATTTATGATGCTTTTATTAGGCACTGTACATCAATACTGCTTTACTTAGTTTAATTTCTATTTTTCTGAACTAAAATTAGAAAACATGTATTTTTCATACTAGCTCGTCGCCACAGTCTAAACGAAAGGATGGAGCAGACGCTCAAACGGAAAAAGAAGACGACAAGAAGACTGGGATCAAGGACCTGATGAAGAGGTCCATTATTCGTGGGAAAGGTTCACTGGGCCGGAGCAGCAAGCCCAAACAGTCCCACCCTACAGAAGTAAGGAACTGTGGCTTTCATTTCACATTTAGTCCTCAATTAGTTAGACTGTCTTTGTGTTCATTCTCAGTAAAAGTCATTGCTTTAGTTATAAAAAAATGAAATCCATGTTTCTGTTGCATCCTCAGTAATAAATGGTTTTCTTAAGGCTACGGAGAGGTTTAGCTGGACTCATACTTCTGCTTTTTTATAATAAAAAAAAGGAATATTTGATTGTGACTCTTCAAACTGATTGTAAAAACTTTTAAGACATCAGTTTAACTCCTCCACTAATAGTTTCATCAAAAGCTGCACAATATATTCAGTTACAGTTGCTATCACATTGCAATATAATCAATACTACAAAGCTCGCACTGTGAGAGATTAACATCCAGTCAGTGAGGAGAATAATGTATTTCTGGTGAGAGAGCATAAATATTCAGCGTTAATATGAAAATTGTTTTTTACAGGACAGCCTCTCACCCTCCTCATCTTCAGATGAAGAAGTTGAAAAACTGAGGAAGCAAAAACAAGTAATCAAAAAAAAGATTGCTTCGTTTTTCAAAAAGAAATTAAAGGAGAAAAAAGAGAAGGAGAAAGATCAAAAAGTACAAAATGAGAAAGAACAAGACAAGAAAGCGGCAGCAGCAAACAAACCCTTCGCTCCTGGTGGGTTCCACTTCACAAACCTCTGAAACACATTTCCCTCAGAACCTTTAACCTTCTGATTATTTTGTGTTTGTGGAAACAACAACTGAACTTATAAGGTAAATAAAAAAAACAAAGTTAAATTGTGCAAGAGCTTAGCGACCTCGCATCACCACAACGCAAAAGAAGCCATTTACTACTTAAAGGAAGTCATGTCTCTAAAGATTATTCTCGGACATGACATTTAGTTTGACTGTTTTAGCAAACTAATACAGAAGGCTTGTCTGCAGAAAATGAATTTTCATTTGTATCTATAATGTTTCGAGAAACAGGTCAATTTCCGGAGTTTTATAATGAAATAGCTCAGAAGCTGGAAGACATCATCAAACAGTCCACCAAGATAAAGACGCCAAGCCCAAAACTAAAGCGACCGCCAGGTAACCACACTCACACCTAGTTCTGCTCATGTAGTGCATGTGCACCATATTGGATCATACAGGAGTTCATTTATTTCAGTGATATAAATCAGTTTTAATTCATTGTGTGTATTATTTCTCATTAACATACACGCACGCACGCACGCACACACACACACACACACAGTGTATGTTAAATAAGCTCTAGTTTTCTTCTGAGAGTCAGATGGTCTTCCCTACTGAAAGTGATCAGTAGGGCCACTTCACCTGATAACAGAGATATGAAGCAGAAGTTCTCTGTATAAACCCTGCATAGCTAAAGCAAACAGGACTCAGACTTATTTTATTGTCGTTGCACAAACACATGACAGTAAAACTGGCAAATAAGGCCTATATTTTGTGTTATTCCTGAAATATTAACATGCACATATTCGTTCTTTGTCAAGATGAGTAGCAGTGGAGGGAAACAGGCGGCCATTTTTAGTTGGTTCCTGTCAGACATGAGGTCAGCGCTGTAGGATCTGATTGTGGAGCTGAACTGATGTCTCCATATTTCTGCAGTGTGTGATAATGAAGTCGTGGTTCAGCAACTGGTGAAGCTGCTGAGTTCAGAAGGAGATGCCATGAACACTAAGGTAGGTCCCATTACATTACAAGTGACATAAAGGTAGAAAATACATTTGTTTATCAAATGTTAACTGTTGTTTGGTTAAGCTGGAAAACAAGTGAATTTGGAATATTTTAGAAATTCCATAGAAATCTTTATTAAACTTAACAGGAAATAATGATGTAGGACATTTGTAAGTTCAGCCTTCTAAACATGGCTTTTATAATGTAGCAGGCATGAACAGACAGTTTAATGTACAATTCAGTAAAGATGAAGCTAACAACACAGACTGCTGTCAACCTGTGACCTTCCCCGGCAGATCCAACAGGATCCAGAGCTGCGCTCCAAACTGTCTCGTCTTTCATACAGATCGTTTGAGCATGTTCTAGACGTCTTCGGCAGGAATCAGGTATCTGAAGACCCCGCACTAAAACCGTCGACCAGTCCAACACTACAGCGAAAAGCCATCTCCATGGAAGACATCATCAAACAGTCCACCAAGATAAAGACGCCAAGCCCAAAACTAAAGCGACCGCCAGGTAACCACACTCACACCTAATTCTGCTCATGTAGTGCATGTGCACCATATTGGATCATACAGGAGTTCATTTATTTCAGTGATATAAATCAGTTTTAATTCATTGTGTGTATTATTTCTCATTAACACGCACGCACACACACACGTACACACACACACACACACACACACACACACACACACACACACACACACACACACACACACACACACACACACACACACACACACACAGTGTATGTTAAATAAGCTCTAGTTTTCTTCTGAGAGTCAGATGGTCTTCCCTACTGAAAGTGATCAGTAGGGCCACTTCACCTGATAACAGAGATATGAAGCAGAAGTTCTCTGTATAAACCCTGCATAGCTAAAGCAAACAAGACTCAGACTTATTTTATTGTCGTTGCACAAACACATGACAGTAAAACTGGCAAATAAGGCCTATATTTTGTGTTATTCCTGAAATATTAACATGCACATATTCGTTCTTTGTCAAGATGAGTAGCAGTGGAGGGAAACAGGCGGCCATTTTTAGTTGGTTCCTGTCAGACATGAGGTCAGCGCTGTAGGATCTGATTGTGGAGCTGAACTGATGTCTCCATATTTCTGCAGTGTCGACCAGTCCAACACTACAGCGAATAGCCATCTCCATGGAGGTGTCCCGGCGCATGGTGACGGCCACAGGAATGCAGCGGATAGAGGGCTTCGCAGAGCGCTACATGGACAACTTTATCCCCTGGGTCAAAAGTCATGGAGGATGGGTGAGTGGTCCTGTTCAGGTGCATCTCAGTTAAATGGAGTATCGCTGCAACTGGATATATTGCATTGGATTGGAATAAATATTGGCTATATATTAGATCTATGAACAGTAATACATTAACACTTACAGTTAATCTAAAATGTTAAACAAGCTAATATTAAATAATGCCGATTAACTGCATTTCCTACCTTGACCTAAAAGCCTCTCTCCTGCGGAGGGTCACCTAGCTCAAAGCAGTGCACTACATAGTATTGTACCGTGGTCAGTTACAAATGTGAGTGAAAATATGAGAGAGGAGAGTCAAAGTAGTGAGCTGAGTGGAAAATGTCACTTTATAAAACACTGTGATGGACAGCTGGATAAAATCAAGCTAGTATGTAGAAAAATTTTTTTTATAGGTAACATTTCTAACTTATGTTTGAAACAAAATGATGTCTTTCAAACCTTCCTGAATATGAGTTCAGGAAGACAATAACACATTATATGTTTTATTATGTAATGTTTTATATAAAGTTAACAACATAGTATAGAGATTCACTACACACAGTGAGGGGCTGCACAGTGGCGCAGTTGGTAGAGCTGTTGCCTTGCAGCAAGAAGGTTCTGGGCTCGATTCCCGGCCCGGTCTTTCTGCATGGAGTTTGCATGTTCTCCCTGTGCATGCGTGGGTTTTCTCCAGGTACTCCGGTTTCCTCCCACAGTCCAAAAACATGACTGTCAGGTTTATTGGCCTCTCCAAATTGTCCCTAGGTGTGTGTGTGTGTGTACATGGTTGTGTGTCCTGTGTGTCTCTGTGTTGCCCTGCGACAGACTGGCGACCTGTCCAGGGTGACCCCACCTCTCGCCCGGTACGCCAGCTGGAGATAGACACCAGCAACCCTTCTGATCCCACTGAGGGACAAGGGTGTAAGAAAATGGATGGATGGATACACACAGTGAATGTGTGTGTGTATATACACACAGTGAATGTGTGTGTGTATATACACACATTCACTGTGTGTATATACACACACACAGTGAATGTGTGTGTGTATATACACACATGTAATATATATATATATATATATATATATATATATATATATATATATATATATATATATATATATGTGTGTGTGTATGTAGTGAATCTGTATAATATGTCTTTAACTTTTTGAATCATATTACTGAAATAAAAACTTTCTGATGATGCTGATCCACTGAGGTGAGCCTGTAGAACCCAGACAGCATACAACCAAGTTTATTTTCCTCTCAGCTCAAACATGGCTGTGTTTTATCTGCAGGGAAAGGTGCTGGATATAGACAAGACTGAGGAGTGGGATTGATGTCATGAATGTGTGTTTATCATGAACCATGGCTCAACTGGACGATGTCATCAAAAATGGTCCGAGGAGCTGATCAGCAGAGTCTAATCTGACCGGTCACATTCCATAGACGTGGTCTCTTTGGTTCCTCCTGCACCAGAGTACATTTAACCACTCAACCAGGGACCAGCTTATTGTCACTGCTGCTACTAGCCTTGGTTTTCAAGGACCTGCTATCCTTGAAACTAAAACTAAGTAGCTAAATCCATTTTGTTGTGGAAAAACAAAGAACAAAAACCAAATCGACTGCTTGTATTTTACCTCTTGGGTTATGAAGTTCCACAGTGAGACTTGAGATGCTTTACAGCAGCTTTTATTGTAAATAGCAGAACTACAGGAGAAGCTACTTTACTAAGTTATATTTTAAACTGACAAAGCTCATGGAAAATATGCTAAAGATTATGGGGTGCCATTTCTAAAGTTACACACAAAATTTAACACATCGATTTATTTTGAAAGTCATATTTTCACAATTTTAACATTCGTTTATAAATGTCAGTTTCAAACTAAATATTTAATTAGCAAGCTAAAGATTTAGCTCAAGCTAAACATTTATTAGTTATTTAAATATTTAGCTTAGAGCTAAATATTCAGTTAGAAAACAAAATGTTTAAAATATTTAGTTTGAAGCTAAATATTTAACTCAGAGCTAAATATTTAGCCAATATGCAAATTCACTTGCTGATAACTGAAAAGTGGACTACCAAAATAAAAGTGGGGTCTTGCAGACCTTGTCTACACTAATGCTGGTGAGACTGATTCATCTCAACTGTTTCTCATGTCACGTCTTCATCACTGATTGCAGTGAAGAGTCAGCTTTGAAGGATTCAGTTTTATACAAGGTCTGAACACCCAGCTTTTATTTTGGTAGTCTACTTCCAGTTCTTCACCACGTGTATTTTTATATTAGCTAATTAACTATTTTGTTAACCAACTAAATATTTTGTTTGAAAGTCATACATTTATAAATTAATAGTGAAGTATTAAAAATATTAATTCAAAAAATATGTCCCCATTTCTTCCCCTATGACAGGTTACATAAGCCAAATTATTCATTTTTACCTGTATAGCTTTACAAATGGCACCACATGCAAGATGCTCACTTTAATCTGTGCAAAAAAAGGTATGATAGAAAAAATACCAGTTTCATTGTATTTCAGTATTTAAGCACAAATTTGATTAAGAACAAAATTGGTAAAATGATCTGTCTTTTTTCTTTAACAGAAAAGTAACATGTATTTCTTGTGCTGCTAACAAGCAAACCCTATTCCAGTTGCACTAATGTAAGTTGATCTGCATGTCAGGTCAAGCAGAAAAAACATAGAATCCAATGAATTTAGTTGTAGATTTCAAGCGATTATTGTGCAGAATATTTTTCCTCTTAGTTGTTTAGCTTTTTATAGAGGAACACAAACATAAGTGAGCAATCATTCAGGCCTGAGGGGGTGGAAGGGTAACTTTTCTCTCAAAACAGCTGAAGAAAAAACTGTAAAAAAAAAAGTAAAAGTACTCTAGAGGGGAAAGTTTAGTGGTTTTGAAACAGTAAGTTTGAACATAGTGTAACCGTGGAACCGGCTCAGGGCTCTGCAGCTGCCTCTTCACCATCCAGAGCTGATCGTGCTAAACATGCTCTGATCGAGGAGCATGTCAACATTCTAGGGAGTGCAATAATTCCAAAGCCTCTTTCTGCCACTGGTTGCGTTGATGCATTTAAAAATGAAAATGATGTGATTCAGATCGACCCCACCTCTGAATATAAACAACTTATCCAGAAATGTCTTTGGAAAAAAGTTGAAAACATGAAATGTTTGGGAAAATTCAGTGATTGCTGATATTTACTTGCCAAAGTGCAACTCACTGATGGTCAGCTCATAAGTCTGACCTGATATTATTTTTAAAGATGTAAAAATGAGTTAACATTTACAGTATGGGTTAAAATACAGCCACACTCCTCATTGTGAGTGAGCAGATGAGTTAAAGAGCTTCTCTTATACAGTACATATATTTATGCTAAGCAACATTATTAATCTTGTGATGTTCATACTCCAAGTGTCAGCTGCTACTGTCAGTACTGTAATATGATCACTACTTTATTATAAAAATGCTTTTGTGTTTTTTTATAATAAAAAATAAAACTAAACATTTCTTAATGCAAAAATATTCAGGTTTATTTGATCAGGAATTTGTGGAACATGTTTACTGTAAAGACCTTTTTATAAATATAATAAATCTGTTCATTAAGAGTTCTTTTAGTCATAATCGAAGGGGAAATGTATTTTACTTCCAAATGTAATCATATTGGTACATGAAACAAAGAGTAAATTATACTTGTCTATGCTTTACTACATTTTGTTTACATTATGTTTAATAATAATGTATGGTAAATAATGTGAATAAGTGTTTGTTTTCCTGTAGTGTTAGCTGTGAGCCTGCTGTGTTCTGGTTAACCAGCAGGAGGCCTCAGCGCCTCTCAGCCGTCTGTAACATAACCTACATCCTGTAATGCACTAAAATGAAGAAGGGAAACTGTGATGTTTGTTGAATTATCATTGTGTTTTTTATTGCAGTTTACCTTAGTCATATTAGGCATAGTAGAAAATGTTTTATGTATTTATTTTTTGCCAGTGAAACTGCTGATGTGTCATGTACAGTACATGATCCTGATAATGATGATGTCCAACCTCTGTAATTGACTAAATGCTGATCTGTCTTTTATTAAACTCTAAAGATTGATTTGACTCTTTTGCTTAGTTTTTCTGTAATATACCAGTCCATCATTTTGGATATGTTAAATTCAACCTCTAGTAAATGTTTAACAGGAGTATTTATTCACATCTTTAACTTGTAAAATGTTTTAGATTCCATAGTTAAACATCTCAGATGTCCCTGTTTGTTGTACATATCACCATCTAGTGAAAGTGATTGGGAACTTCAGTGGAATCAGCTGATACTGACAGTCAGAAGCTTCAGAGCAGCAAACCGTCTGTAAGCTTCATGGAATGGATTTCTTTGGCAGAGCAGCTGCACCCACATCACCAAGTGCAGTGCAATGAGTCTGCAGTGGTGTAAAGCAGTATTTTTCAAAGGGGGGCCACGGCCGCAAGGGGGCGCTAGTGGGGCCTGAGAATGTTGGTGGGAACATGAGAAAAAGGAATCCAAATGTAATCTGTTTTTAAATCATTATTATAAAATATAAGTTAAAATAACTTCTTCAATCTTTAACCTGGATAAAACTCCTCAAAGTCAAAGATCTCTTTTACAAGAGTGCCCTGACATTTTATTGAAGATGGAGATCAAGATAGAAATCGCCCTTATTGTCCCACGGAGGGGAAATTCAGAAAAACAATGTTTACCATGGTCACCTTTCTGATTGGCTGCCAGCCAAATGTATCACGTTTCTTTGCTCCTCAAGCTAGAAATGGAAAAGTAGAAACACACCAGAGGAACCGTCCAGCAGCCCTGCTGCAAATAAAATAAAATGTGGAGAAGAACTAAAATTTCATGGGATTGATTTAAAAATCTGTCATTTCTTATCAAAAGAGAGGCTTATGGTGGAAAATCTTATCTGGTAATATATTCAACATATGTTAATAAAGTCACAACATATTACCTGGAAAATGTTAGCAGGTAATATGTTAGACTTATTACCACTTCCAGGTCTCCCTCGCTAGTCTTGGGTTGAACATGTTTTTGCCTTCAGAACTGTTGCTGTTGGTATTGATTCTCCTGTTTCCTGGTGGCATGAGAGGCAGAGAAATGAGGATGTGAGAAAATGAGTGGATGCCGTTTCTGAAACTGATCAAAATGTTTCTCTGGTATCAACAGTTCAAAGTCACTGGAACAGCTTTTCTTCTTCATTTTTTTTGCTAAGTTTATGTTTCCGCAAGTCATCTTTGCCACATGTAGTAGTTGCTATGTGATTTCCTGCTTGAGTTAACATGCAGGTGAATGGGTGTACCTAGTAAAGTAGCAAGGGAGTGTAGAAAGACTTGATGATTTTTAATAATGGACAGAGACAGTTGTATAGGTTTTACTTTATGATGACGATATAACAGCTTTTACTCTATTCATAATTTTTTTTTCAGGTTCTTTGACTTTTTATACTCAAACATCAAGAAATAAATCATACAGAAACATAATTTCTACAACAAAAAAGTAATTTCTATAAAAACATTCCCTTGTCCGTCAATTTAAACATCTGAAGACAAATTCTTATATATCATATGTCATTCAGACACACTGATTCTAGTTGCACAACATAAGAAACCAAATGTTCACAAGTTTCTCAGACTGATTTGCTTTTAATTAGCAAACTCAGTAATTAATTATAAAGTTTATTTGATAGGGACAGACACACATCAACATAGACAAACTGAATAAAACAGCAGTCCCATGTTTGCATCATGGTGCAGTAGCAACAGCTAATTCGCAGCACGTCTCCCTAGTTGGGCTTTTAAAAAATAACTAAAAATTGAAGTGATAATCATTTAAAATAGCACAACATAATGAATACAAACAGAAAAATGTAAAACATCAAAAATGGGTACAGTTCTATTTGCATACATTTGCAGATTGACTCCAGGACAAATTTCAGGAAGACTATTAACATACAAACTATCACTATCACTTCATTGAAATGAAAAGGTCATTTTGTGCTCAATAATCTTAATCTTGTTTTATTAGTCAGGAATATACTGTAACTTCTGGAGTCTGGCCAATACAATGTGAACAGATACAAAACTTACAATCATCCTATTTCAGTTTGACCCTACAGAAGCAGCTTGCAGTGTGAGATTGAGTGTTGCTCAACCTGTAAAGAATCAGATTACACTGCACAATGATATTGCACTTCAGTTATTTGTGATGGATTAAACATTAACCAGTCTAAACCTAAATACTCATGAGAACTTTATTTTTGCCTGTTTTTGATTCTAACTGGAGAGTTGAACTGTTATCCAAATGGAAGACTGCAGTGGGGGTTTCTGTCACATTTCCACAGATAAAATCAACACTTAAACAACTCCTTCTGTTCAGCAATGCAGCACAGGATCAGGAGGATGAGCCAGCTGAGGCTGCACCAAACGCCACAGAATCAGCAGATTTAAAAGGAAGTGGGTTTTCCCTCCAGCTGCTCTATAAATCTGCAATATACAAACTGGATGGTGAACTACAGCAGCATAAAGCTGCATCCACAGCCATAATGACAGAAACTTAATTTAGTGGAGTTTACACACAGGAAGAAGAATGTAACACGGCAATCAAAGGTAACCATTAGGCAACATTTCGAAAACGATCATGTATATACAGTTAATCATGATAACTAATCAAATTCTTATATTGTTTTATTTGCTGGAAAACATAAAGTTACATACCAATATATGTGTTCAAATGAATGAAGTTAAAAACAACAAAGTGATTTTTTAAAAGTAACATACGTCCTTAATATGTCACAAACACACACATTAACAGAAAAAAAGTTGCATTGGAATCACTGGGACCCTGTCACCTCAGAGCATTTCAAATCCATCCGTTTCCCCTCCTTCAGCAGCACAGCGCCCCCTGCAGCTGCTGGAGTTCCTCCTTTTACGATTCAGCTCAGGCCCATGTGAGCCAGACCAGACCAGGGCTGCTGTTAGTCCAGGTTCTTCTCAGCGTAGAGAATTTGGCAGTACATCTGCATGGAGAACACCAGGGCCAAAATCTGTTGAGAGGACAAGTCAGATGGTCAGAGAGCAGCGCTGCATCATTATCAGTCTAACACTCAAACTCACTAAATGCTCCATTTGATCCCAACTTCATGTTCTAAACCCAAAGTCAGAAAACTAGTGGGACTTATAAATTGTGCTCAGTGATCAAGCTAACACTGATCACTACTAGAATTACAGGTTATTCACAGCTCCGCCTTTTATACATTCAATGAAAGGAACATGGTTACAAAGACTATTAAACATTAAGCAAGCAATAAGAACAACAAAAACCATGTTTATATTTTACAAAATAAAACTGGAGTAAATACTTTACCCATCAGAAACAAATGCTTCTTATATCTACAATTAACTTATGACTCGTCATAAAGTAAATTCAAGATATCGAATTTTTAGTTTTGACTACTCATAATTCTATTAAAAGATAAATGACACCATGATATCTTAAATATATTTTTAGTTAATAGTAAAATAGATTTGACAAGTGCAAATTCAATTTCAGATATCTTAAAAATAAAAATAAATTATACATGTCTAGGTTTACAATTTTGACAAGTCAAAATTCCTTTTAATATATTTTAGAAATATATTTATTGTACACAGCCTTTCTATTTAATAAAACTTAAATTAATATTCTGTCTAGTCAGAATTACATTACTGATATCCTGAATTAGTATTCTGTCAAGTTAAAATATTCTAGACAAACATAGCACTTTTAAATTTTAATATAACAATGGAAAATAGAAAAAAATGAAAATAATTTTGAAACTGCAACATTTTCAGCTTTGGAATGGGCTGACAGAAACATTTTCAGCTTCTCAGCGCCATTTTTAAGGGCATTGTGTTTGTCGGAGTAAACAGAAAATTCTTGGCAGATTTCTTACTCAGTCTTCAAGGGAATGAAGTTTTGCTTTCTCCTTATGTAACACACTGAAAATGTTCTGGCAGTTTTGTGCAGGACACCCAAAATTCTGCAGGAAATTGTTTGGACAACTCAGTGGCAGCACAAGGGAGCAAAGCAGCAATTCCCACAGAAACATGAAGATAGAACTCAAATAACTTGTTTAGAGAGTTTATCAGCAAAAAAAAAAAGAAGAAGGATTTTGGTGTGAGTTTCACTTTAAGTACCTTCATGCAAAATTAAAATGAGATAATCGTGGACACAAATCCTCATATGTGGAGTTCAGCTTTTCTTGGCTGAAACAGTTGTTCATTTCAACTGAGTTGTTCAAATGATGAGGACGTAGAGATAAAGTACCTGTACAACACCGATGCACACTCCAAACACCAGGACAGGCCGGATGTTGCCACTCAGCCAGTTTTTGGCCTTTGCAAAGCAGCCCTGTTGCAAACATTCACACAGAACATGTGGAGGAAGCTGATGAGTGAATCAGAGGAAGACTGATGTCAGCACATGCATGATCAAGAGGACCTGGTCTTAGAAATTCAAATTCAAATTCAGGGCAGTTTTTCTGGGTGGAATGGTAATAATGCGTTCCCCAAACAGCAAAAGGTTCATGTGCATCTTTGATCATTTTCCTAAACAGGAAGACATTCTAGTCTAATCACTGCTACATGAAGCCTATATGTAGACCACAGAAAGGTTCAGCGCTGCTTGTGACCGGGGTCTCAGTTCACCAGGAGATTCCTCGTCTCTACATGTGGTGAATTTGTGAACATCTCACTTTAAAATTGTAGTATGTAACTTTTATATAATTTTTATTTATTTATTTTTTTACATATTTGCTGATTTTATCAGGACATCGTGACAATCTGTGAAAAGATTGAGCTCCCAGCTAGTACATGGGGATGATTGCCAGCACTAAACCCCTCCTCCTTACTCTGATTGGTTGTTTTTGGTCTGTGTATTCCTTCAGACGGCAATAGCAGCACAGGGAGGAGGTGCAGGGGATCGATCTTTTCACAGATTACCTCTCTCATAACATACTGTCACAACATAGTGACAGTTTGAATAAATATGTAAAAAACTTTTTTTTTTTTTATACAAGTTACATACTGCAGCTTTACATAGTGTAGCCAAACTGCGGCCGACTTTTATTTCCTCTCCTGTGTGAAATGAGTCTTTTTTGGCTTAAATCTGTTCCTCCCACTTTATTGTCACTGACTCTCCCCCGTCTCCCTCCAACCCCTCCAGCGACCCACACCTCACTCTGAACTCTAGTGAAATATAGGCAATCCTGGTTCAACAGTAAATAAGTGTAGTCTCAGCAAAAGAGTTTTCCTTTGTGGTTACTGTCAGCAAATACTTGTGGGGCACAAACAAATTCATGCATCTGGAGCACATTAAGCTTCCGTGACAGAGAACCAACCCAGACATGTGTTTGGGAAATGTTTGGTGCTCCAAATGTTCCTTACAGAACTGAGCCACAGACCAACCTCACTCCATCCAATGCACTGGTCTCTGTCAGCGCCGGGGCAGCAGGATGAGGGCAGCGTTCCGTTCAGCACTTCATGCCAGTCTGTGGAGTTGTTGACGCCACAGCATTTGAACTGCACACAGAGACATGCAGGAAGAGCATGAGTCCTCTCTGCAACTTTACATAACTTCTGTTTGGCAGAATGGTTCTGCTTATTTTTCATTACATTTTTTCAAGCGTTAAAGTTGGAGAGTTATGTCTGATATCTGATATTCTGAAAAGCGTAGCAGGGACGTAGTTCTGAGAGAATCATGGGAGAGTTCATGCGTACCATCTTCTGCACGTTGTCCCAGGATTTTTTAAGTTCTTGTTCTGAATTATATTTCTTCATGCCGTTCTTTAAGTCCCCCTTGGCATGTGACTCCACCTGAGAAAAGACAGAAGAATGCATACTTATTGAGACAATAATTAACCGGTTTGACTCACGCCTCAGCTTCCTCATGTTACTGTTACATTATGTTCATATTCCTGATCAGTTAACTCACTGATAGATTCCCACGAATTAGATTAGCAGAGCAGCTGTAGCTTCATTGACACAAGGACAACATGTGATGACATGCAGGACCTCCCAGCAGAATTTCCACCCCTTAAACTTTGTCATGAAACGGAGAGCCTGTCTATTAACCTGAGCAGACGTATTTTCTTCTCCTGTTTGTTTGGGTTTGTTTTTGCTCTCTTGCTGTACAGTGGAGGCTGAGCTCACCTGGTCATGGAGGTAGTATAAAATCAGAACCACGGTGATCTCTGTCAGGACCAGAATCAACAGGATCACAAAGAACTGCAAAACAGAGAAGAGCACATGTTTGGGTCAAAGGTTAGACTCTGAATTTAAAGCCGTCCTTTATAACACGCCGTTCTCTGTCCCTATAGTATCGCCATAGTTATGTAAATGCTCAAAAACTTCCCTGAAAAAATTGTTGTAGTGTTCTTACAGTGCACAAAAGACAGCGCTGCTCCTTTAGAGCCCCGAGGCAACCTAGGAATCCTGTTACCATGGTGATGCCACCAGCAACCAGCAGCAGATTGGCAGCTGAGAGTGATGGGAAGGACAAGGGCAGAGAGGAAAACTCTGCCTGCGTGAAGGACAGCCAGATCCCGACGCCGAACAAGCCACATCCTCCCAGCTTTAAGGCAAAGGTCAAAGTTCAAAGGGTAAAGTCAAAGCAGGATCAACACCAAAGGAAACAGAAATTACTAATTATCCTGCATTTCAGAGAGGTTTCACTGTAACATTTTCTATCTTATTATTGTTAGTGTTTTATTTATTTATTTATTTATTTTATTTTTTTTACAATTTTGCTTAGAAAATTAGAACATATGAAAATAAGATCAGCAGCTTGTGGCTGATTGGTGAAAATACTGACCCAGAAGATAAGATTGAAGACAAACATCAAGTATTTAACGCAGCAGAGGCACCGCTGAGACACAGACATCCTGCAAGACAGACAGACGGATCACAGCAAAGACCAACAGCTTCACTGCAGGGTACATGCACTTCTGTTTCTGCATAATTATAAATAAATCATTTGTAGAGTCAGGATGATAATTAAGATAAAAAAAAAACCAGGATGAACAATAACACAAAATGTCTCTCCTTTAGGGAATGCATTCACTTTGCTTCCAGACGCAGATCCTGCAGGATTGGCTGCTGCTTTGCTCAGACATTGTTCTTTAAATGGAATCGCTGGATTAACTCAATATAATTTGATTTTTTCTGTATTTGGGTTTGAATGTAAATGTGACTGTAATGTATTTTGTTGAATTGAATGAATTGAACTGAGCTCAGTGAAGGAAGGGAAGTTGGATATGAGTGAACTTGTTGATCTTATGAAAGATCAACAGCCTTTCCAGGCTGTGGAAGATTTAAAATCCATCATGATTTTCTTTCACTGTATGGATGATCACAGCTGAAAACACTGAAATATGCTTCTTGAGTGGTAACAACTCGTGTTTTCCAATTTAGAAAAAAACTGTTATCTTTTTGATTATTATAATAGCCTGAAATCACAAAATACATTTTGGAACAGAATATATTTTATATTACAGTGAAGGTTTTCTTTTGAGTTCATGTCCACTCATTTTATGTTGAGCAAGTCTTTTTAAACGTCTCTCACATCTATCCATGACCAGAGCATGTTTTAACAGAAAACACACATTATAAAATCATCATTAAACTTTAATCATAAACATATGTATATGTGTTTGTGTGCATGAGCACGTTTCCACTCCAAGCCCAATGTGAATTGTCCTTCCAGCCACCCTACACAGGAAGTCTAACTGCTGACAGGAAGGAAGCTCCCTCCCCAGCTCAATAGCCCTAATTATACTGCTGAAGGCATTTCCCATGTCTTCTCTCACTTACAGCATCTTCCTCAGATCATTTCTCCACAAAGTAAAGCCCTTTGCTTTAAAAACCCTTAGGGTTCAGGCGGTTGGAGCTGCACACTATAACCGTAGCATAGCTGATGAAGCATAGCGTATCCTTGAGGAGTCAAATCTGAGTCATGAACAGGAAAATCCAAAATGGCAGCAGTGATATGTAGTTATGATTCCAAACAGAATCATGAAAACTTACTGCAGTATTCCTGACCTGAGAAATACAACAGAGGAAACTTTCAGCTGGTGTCTTAATCCAATCCTTCTTTTAAACGTCATTTGAGCATTTTATTTTCTATCATGTTAAACCAAGTAGTGTACAATTATGAAGTAGAAGGAAATAGAACATGGTTTTCCCTTTTTTGGGGGGGAAATAAGAGTCTGAAAAGTGAGTTGAGCATTCAGTATTCAGTTCTGTTTCTTCTGATGCACAAAATAAACTCCAACGTGTTCACTTTCTGTCTTCACATGACTACAGACACAGCTCACCGGTTTTTAATTTATTCTATGGCCTCTGAGGTTTGCTAGACAGCATTATTGAACCGCTACTGAACCATAACTTATATAATAATAATAATAATAATAATAATAATAATAATAATAATAATAATAATAATAATAATAATAATAATAATAGGTGCTTTCCATACAAAACACATAAAATCAATGAAAAGCTACAACAGTAAAATAATAAAATCAATTGACAGGAGCTGAGTAGGTTCTACAGTAACAGTCCAGGGCCTGACCAGTCCTTCATCTGGACATGGAGACAGGATGGACCAGTTGCTTAAAGTTTCTTATAATAAAATTCATGAAACAGGAGCAGCATGAATGAAAGCCTTCATGTACAATTAGGTCCAAGCAAAATCATGTGAGTGAAAAATATAAGAGTCAACATTTCTCAGTGCAATTGGAGAACAAATATGCTGACAGGAGTCCATGTGACGCCATGTAATCTATTGATCATGGAACAGTTACACCAACCAATCAATTGTTAAAAGATGTCCAGTTTGGACAGTCCACAAGTTCTTCATAGGAGACAACAGGAAATCTAACCCTGGACTTCACTCTGAAGGCATCCTTCCCACAATGAAGCATAGTGTTGGCAGCATCATGTTGTGGGATGCTGTTGGTCAGAGTGAGATAGAGACAGGACAATCCTGGAAGCAAAGATGTCTGAGGTGCAGCTACCTAATCCTCCAGATGCAGTGGAACCATTTAGATCAAGGCTTGCTCAAAGGTTACAGGGGACCAGTCAAAGTCAGACACTAACAGATGCTCTCCTTTCAGGTTTGATCTTACCAGCAAGTAATTCAATCTGTGCAAATCCGGTAGAGGTTTCTGGATCCACTGGATTTATTTGCAGCCAACTGTGGTTCTTCAAAGTGTGGACTTGAGATGAAGCGGGATTAAGACACATGCGCACCATTTTTTTATTTTTTTTTTACCAAATGGCAAACAGTGTATCATTTTCCTTCCATGTCACAGTTATCTGCTACCTTGTGTTGGTCTTATATTTAAAATATCAACAGAATGCTTTAAATTTGTGGTTGTAAGGTGAAGAACGGGTGTGAATACTTTTGCAAGGCACTATAATCCTGGTTGAGATTTTATCATTACAACAGATTATCATCCAACCTCACATAATCATCTGCTTATCAAAGCCATTTTATGTTGAGCTGCAAAACAAGAACTCCTGACCTCCATGTGGTCATTACCATCCAGCTTCAGGAACTCTACAACAACAACTCTAAAGCTCAGAGGTTCTAATCACTGTGACTGAGTGTCTGGGTGGTGACCCCACCTCGGCCTCCACCCGACGACCAGCTGCCATGTTGGTCAGAGACTCCAGCAGAGGCCCTCACCCGCCCTCAGGGGTCCAGGCTGTGGAAGCCCCCAATATTAGACCGAACATTCAGTGTTTGACTTGATCAGGACTCAGATCTCATTAATTAATGTAAGAAGCGAAGATGAAACAGTACATATTAATAAACCATGTTATTACATAATAAAGTAGCTATTCAAAATCCTTAGTTTGGAAGTTTTTTTATCTGTAAAATGGAATCTGGAGTTCGTCTTTACCTGAAGATGACTTTGTCTTCTCTTGGTTCTTGTCCCTCTCCTCTTAAAGCCGAACTCTTTGACGCTTTGTTAGCTTGACAAACGTCCTGGATCTGGTTTCTGAACCGGCCAGGCGCCTCAGTCAGCTTTTCTTGCTCCTCTTTCCTCCTTCCTGGGTAAACACACTCTGCCTGTTTTTACTAGTTAACCTATTTTTCTGCAGACTTGGAATTTAAACATAATTAGATGCTAGAAGGTTCACCGTATGTTTAATGCCTTTCTTCTCACAGACTTACAACTTTGTCCCTCCCACCTTCTTCCACTCTTTCTCTCTGTCTCATTCTCCTCAATGTTTTCCAGATGTGTGTGTTGTTGCCCGTCCCACTCTGGATCCCTCCCCCTACCGTTTTTTTTTTCTTCACACTGTTGCTCCCTCCTTGGGCAACAGACTCAAGCTCTTAGTATGACTTTCAAATTCCATTTTTCATTTCTTTGTTCCAGAAATCTGAGATCAGTCTCCTGTTTCCTCCATTTCAGTGACACGACCCGGCAAACATCAGAATTCCAGTACATTCTGACACAGCGGAACACACAGGCTGGGCCGCTTCCTGACCAAACAGCAGATTATGTCCCATAATCTAAAACTAATCACTGTATTTGAGGGATTTCACGTTTTAAGCCAGTTATTTTACCTCATTTCAAACCCAAATTGTAAACTTTCCTGGATCTCACGGACGATTACATTTTAACCTACATCTATTAAAAACTTTGGAATGTATTCTTTTCATAATGCAGGAAAGTAAAAAGCTGAGGATGACATCATGGGACCATAAAACACAGAGCTTTGGGTAGATAAGGAAAAGATCACTTTTAGACTGACCTCCAGTGAGGTGAACACTAACATTTGTCACCTTTGCAAAACTGAAAATATATCAGAAAATGTTGTAACATTTAATAAATTATATATTCATCAGTCATAGATGATGTATTTTAGTTCTGCGCCCAGGCTGCTAAGTCAGAGGATTGTCTGCAGTTTTGGTTCAATTCACATTCACTCCAAAACTCATCTATAGGCTTGGACTAATGTAAGTGATGTGGAGTCTGGATTTTACTCAATAGAGGTTTTATGTTGAGTAAAAATAAAACCCTGTTTGGACTTGGCTGATCTAATAATCTTTCAGAACCGTAAAAACACATCTGCTCTGATCAAACAGGCCTGCTGAACACAATCTGACCATTCTAACCATTTTCTGCAGCATATTCTCCCGTTTAGCTCCCGGTGATTGTCCGTGCTAGTCCTCTACTTCTGACTTTTTGACTTTTTCACATCTGTGCAATCAAGATTTTCTTCACTTTGCTCAGCCTGCTTGGTGCCTTTTACTTGTCTCATCTTTGAGTTTTCATCACAAACATCCTGACTGATAAACCTGTGAACATCACAGGTTCTTCTACAGTTCAGTCAGTAAGCAAGCCATGGTGTGGTGAGTGACACTGAAATATGCTTTTCACAGAACCTGTTAATTCATAATATAAACACTACAGTTACTTTTTCACATAAATCCAGACGAGTTTCAGCTGCTTTTTTTCCATTCATTTGTCATACAGTGGATATATGTATTGTTCTACATTAAAGTTTTACTGTGATTTTTATGTTCAGTTTTAATTTTATGTCATGTTTGGTTAGGAGTCAGGGTAATGCGTCTGTGTGGGGTTCAGTCCTCACAGTTCCCCACCAGAGGGCGCTCTGGTGGGGAACTGTGAGGCTGGTCCTGCAGCTCTGATCCAGGTGAGCTGCGGCACACCTGCACATCTTCAGTTCCTGTTAAAATCCTGTTGCAGATATTGTATGCAGCGATGCAGGTGGATGTTGTGGCCAGCTGTGCAAGTAAACACAGTTTAGTGCAGTATTTTCCCCCACAGGTCATTGCTGCCAGGAATGACACTGCTGGTTACGATGCGGCTTACTGGCTTTTCAAGGAACAAACCAACTGATCCCTGGTACTAGATGCTTGGTGCTTTTCTGGACTTTTTATTTTTATATTAGTAGTATTTAAAAAGGAAAATTATACACCTCAAACATAAAAGTCACCTGTACCAAATTATAGCAAAAGATAATTCACATCTGCTGTCCCTTGACAGATTACAAAAATGGATACAATACAATAACAAAACAGATCAGAAAATACATTACAAATTGCTTCCTAATCACAGTACACAAACATGCAGAGTCACACAGTTGATGACTACATATCTGGGCAATTTTTAAAGATATTTTCAGGATAGATTTGAAAACTCTCAGAGCTTCTGCTCTTGACAATCACCAGGTATGTTCCACTGATCACTGCCTGTCCCTGGGTGTTTCTTCATTTGCTCCCCCTGCTGAAAACATCCTGGTGTGAAGCTCAGTCGCTCCAAAGTGCTGCTCAAATGAATAAAATTCCCATTTAAAAATAGTATTTTATTCTATTTTTAAATAGAATAAAATACTATTTTTTAAATTCTATTTTTAAACCTGAGAATAAAATAGTATTTTATTCTCAGGTTATCTGTATCTGATATTTGATGAATGAAATTTAATTTTTAAATATAACCAAAAGCAAAAATGTATTTAAAAAAAAAAGAATCTTTCTGAGGGTACGTGCTTTTCCATGCGGTCTTGTATATTTTTGCTAATATAAAAATACTACTTGGATGAGAGCAAACTTAATTTCAAACCTGACTAAATAAGTTGATGTAATAAGAGCGTTATAACTGAGAAATGACAGTCGTCATGAATATCTCTTCTATTTCCGTCTCTGGCCTCCTCTGGTTCATAGACAAACTTATTTTTACGGTAGCATGACGGCTCCTTGTGGCTGAGTTTCTCCAACATTTTCCTCATAATTTGAACTGTATTAATTTGATATGGAAAGGAAGAGATTTTGTTGCATTTAGCATAGCCAGAAAATCAAACCCGATTCTCAACCAATTCTGGACAGAGATCCTGAAAACACAACCTGCTGCTGAACAGACGTTTGCAACTTTAGATCATAAAAGACTGTAATAGAATTGATCAGGCTGATGTAAAGTTATCATGATTAGAAATCAAACAGTGACACAGTGAGCCTTAGCCAATCAAATTTGTTGGTTCCGTGTTTGAGCCAATGATTAAAGGCATGTTTGTGGAACGGTGCCAAGATGGCCATGAATAGAATATGACAGAGGCTTCTTGCAATGTTAGCAGCTTCACATAAACACATGCAGACACCGAAGGGGAATGTCAGCAATCTGAGTTCATCCATAAGAGAAACAGTGATGAAACGGTAACCTGAGCCGCTGGCCGTGTTTACTCTGCTGCCCTACATGTCCTCTGCCTGAATATCTGCTCCAATTGATTATAACACCAACAGAGTAAATAAACGATTCTCTTTCATTTAAACACAGCAGACTAATTTAAACACATTGGTTTACAAAGATTTGTGCTTTTGTATCAAATAGTGAGGATTCAAGCACATTTATTTTAAGTCAGGAAAAATGAGTGAAGAGAATCTGTTATTTGGCTTTGATTTTTTGAATAAACTGGAAGCAAGAAATTGGCCTTAATCCTGTTCGATAGGAGTTTTATTGACTCCTTCTAGTAAAAGAAATTAGACCAAAGGAAAAAAAAAACATCAATTACAATGAAAATATACAAATATGATAACAGAGTTCAAGTCACATGATTTGGCTTATATCACCTGAAAACAATGATACAGTAGGGAAGCAATGATTTGTTTACATCAAATCAGGAGTCATAACATGTTTACTGAATACAATGATGACCAGATCCCACTGTGTGCCATCATCTGGACCCACTGGGTTTGAGGGAAGAGAAATACTGAGTTTGACCAGAAAAACCAACACAAACAAACACAGCAGAAGGAAACATGAAGCTCTTCTTTAATAGGACTACTAAACAGGCTATGAGACACAAACACAAAGCACAAAATACTGAACAGGAACTTTATAACTTAGTCAGAACAATGAAGATGGAATGTGGATGAATCTTCCAGTATGAATATGGCATAAAAACCTGACACCAAATGAGTGGATAAAGACGATTTCCATGACGATGAAGGAGTTACCTTGCCTGTCTTCAGATCTCTGTACCACAGAAAATCTATGGAGTCAGCTGAAGATCCAAGTTGCCAAGCAACAGCCATGAAACCTAAAAAAGGAGTGGGACAAAATCCCTCCTAGTGGTAAGCAGACCTGGAAACCAGAGTTCTGTCGTTTTGATGAAGGTTCAAGTGCCTGTTGCACATGTAACATCAAAATGAGCTTACAGCACGGATCAGTGAGGAGAGTTTTAATGTACCAACAGGTTTCAAATCTACTCTTTCCATAACACCTCCATCCATCCATCCATCCATCCATCCATCCATCCATCCATCCATCCATCCATCCATCCATCCATCCATCCATCCATCCATCCATCCATCCATCCATCCATCCATCCATCCATCCATCCATCCATCCATCCATCCATCCAATTAAAATGAATGAATGGTCTGGTCTCTGAAATTGATTCTCAACTGCAAATTCAAATTCCTTTTAAGTCACATTTGACATATTCAGCATTTTTAAGGTAACATTGTTACTTGATTATGCTATAAAATGGCTGGAAAACACATAATACTGCTCCTTAACAAAATCACTTTTAACAATATTCAGACCTATTATGAAGATTTGTGATAAAACGCATTATGAGTTTAAGCCTCATATCCCATATAAATAAAAGGACAACAATGAATAAAAACAAACACTCATTTGGACCTTGTGCTTGTCTTCACTGCCTCGACTGGACTGTCTTCCGCACATGTAAACCTCGGCCCGCTCTCATGGTTTAGTTGTGTCACTTCTTAGGAATGACAGAAAGCAGGTGTGTGACAGCAGGCTGCTGAGGGAATCCCCCAGAAATAGGAAATCTTCTTTTCACAGCCGCCCACATACACAGCAGTAGATTCTAAGCATGAGCTGTCTTTAGCTTTTTGATGAGTAGCAGGGCATTCCTGACCTGGCTGAGCTGAGCTGAGCTCATGGGGTGTAAATAGCTCAGTGGGAGGGCCACTGCTCCAGGCTGGGGTATAAAACTGATCTGAGACCAGGGGCAGATTTACACCAAGACAGCTGAGGAGTCTGAAAAACCTACTTGAAGCAAACAGAAGCTGACATTCTTTCTTTCTTGAAACCTGGAATCAGGATCTGTTTAGCCAAGCAGTGATGATGTCCCAGTACATGGCTTTGAGCAACCTCCTGACTGAGGAGGATCCCCTCCTCAGTCAGGAGGGAATCCTCTGGCCGTTGCGTCATGAAGCTCTGTCCTCCCTGCAGCAGAACTTCTTCAGTCGGAGAGCCGGCCTGGCTGAGAGCCTCCTCAGGGAGCTCCATGCTGGACCACAGCTGCTCAAACTGGCCCAGTTTCCTGTCATTTCCTCCACACTGAAAAGGTAGGCACAAGATTTAAGACCCTCACTCCATCTTATCCTTTATATGTTCAAACCTGTAGACGTTTGAGGGAAGGCCTTAGACAGAAACTTTTTAAATGACTTCCAATAACTCATTGAACATACTGTACTATTTGATAAGCAGTTGGAATGTATGTGTGACTGAATTAAAATGAATTTTTTTTATTTGGCAAAATGCCTTGAGATGGCGTTTGTTGTGAATTGGCATGATGTAAATAAAGTGAACTGAAATTGAGCTGAAGTCCATCTGACCCTGGTGTTTGGTTTTCCTAGACTGAGTGAAGACAGAGAGCAGCAGACAGAGGCAGTCAGCACAGAGCTGCACCGAGACGCACAGCAGACCAGCGACAATGGTGACCTTCTGGTGACCCTAGACGCCCGGGGTTATGCTCCCGGGGACATCACCGTCAAACTGGAAGGCCGAAGTCTGGCAGTAGTGGCCATGAAGCAGGCCGGAGCAGAGGAGAGCCAGTCCTGCTCCTCCTCTTCCTCCTCGGCCTCCTTCTCCTCCTCGGCTTCATCCCACGTGGGATTCATGCAGAGAATAGATCTACCCGCTCACCTGGACCTGTCAGGTCTCTCCTGCTCTCTAATGGACGATGGGCAGCTTCGGATCCACGCCCCTGTGGCCCGGCAGCCAATCAGCGAGGAGCAGCAGGTGCCCATCCGCTACAGGACGTCGCTGGAATTTCCCATTAAAAATGACGACACAGAGCAGGAACATAAAAACTGAAGCCACAGACACAAAGTGGAACACGTTTCTAATAACTTCCACAAAAAGACTAATCTACAAGTCAAGTTTAAATTGATATCTTGAAAGCTTATTTTAAATATATTTTGTAATATTTTGAAAGTGTAAAAATTTTAATAAATGATGAAGATCAAATGTGTTTACAGGAGCAGCATTATGTGCTTTCCAGTCGAGTAACTGTGTTCCCTTCAGTTGATATAAAAATGGTATATATCAAACATAACTATAAAAAATTGTACTTTGCAATTAACCCCTTGAAATTAGGCTTCTGTCTCTTTAAGAAACTCTTGCTCTTGTGATGACTCTGCCTTCACAACAAAATTCCTCTATTAAGCATTTACAAACTTTTCTCTGAGTGCTGGACTGAGAAATAGTTTGTACAGTGAGCTCAGCAGATCTGCAGTTTGCTAATTGCTGCCACTAGTTTGAAGGTACTAGCAGCCTGTTGAAATTCTTGGCTTGGAAACTGCAGGCAGGGCTAGGTCCAACCCAAGCATTTTATACAAACCTCAGTGGTTACCATGGAGATTCAAGGATTTCTCAAACATCTATGAAAGAATGAAAGCAACACTCCAGGTATGTGTTTGATGAGAGAATAGAACATGATATAAAACTCAAAAAAGCTGATTTTACATAATACTGCCACTTTAATAAATGGCTGCTTGAAGTGAAGAGCTTTGTTGGCCACATGATGGCGCCAACATATAATCTGAATAGAACTGGAGCGGGACGGCGCAGAGGCCTCTCCTAACCACTAAAATCACCTGCAGCTCCCCTCTAGAGACTGAATCAGAACCTTTAAAAGGTTCCAGCGACATTTCTTTTCCTGCTCTTCTTGTTTTGCATTTGGCGCAGACAGAGGCAGGGTAATGTTTGTCCTGCCCTGAGGAGCTGAGGAGGAGGAGAGCAGATGGAGGACAGTAAAAAGCAACATGTTTTAAAGGATTAGCTCAGGTGAATTCCCAAAATATATCCACGTTCTCACTCTCTTCTAATAGTGTTTAATCCTGAAAAACATTTTTCAATTTCATTTTTGAAACGGCTTGGATCGCTCAGGAGCTGAATTCCATTCCATTAATCTGCATGTGGCCGTAAACATGCAGATTAAACCGATGACAGGGATTTGACAGCTGGAGAATCTGTTGTGTGGCAGTTCAGGTTAGCTAAACTGTTAAAGTTTTCAGGAGACTGAAAGGTAATCCTAATTATAGTAGTAATGATGAGGCATCGGTCAGTATAACACCCTCTCAATATGATGACCGTATGTACAAGATATAGCATAACGGTACTCACTGCTATGTACAGCAAGGTCCAGATGTTTTCATGTTATCTGTAACAATTATTGATTATTGTAGCAGTTGTAATATTACATTGATTGTGATAATCAGACTTCAGCAAAAACTAAATGTGTTGCAATGTTGAGGTTCTGACTGCTGCAGAGTAACACTGGGAGCTTAACAAGCTGATATTAGCTGGTTAAACAGTCAGGCTATCTGCTCTGGTCTATGACCATATTTAACACACATGCTGCCTGTAGCTTAGCAACTGTAGCTTTTAAGCAGTCTTATGTTAATAAGAGCCACGGTTATTTGTCATATTTATTCAGTTAAAAACATGGAAGATGATAAGAGAGGAAAACAAAACCTGTAAGGGAAAACCAACATCATCATGAGACATTTCTGTTCTGTGACCAAAAGTGTTTGTGAGATACTCTGAGCTCACAGGGTGGGAAACTCCTGCCCAGAAAGTTTGGACAACAACAGTGACTCTAACCATCACTGACATGAGAGGTGGGATTATGGCAAAACTATGACATAGTCAGAAAAACTACGACATAGTTTTTCTGACATAGTCAGAAAACTATGTCATGTTTTCTGACATAGTGGTGTAAAAAATGTTTGCACCATTTCTGAGCTCCTTTTGCTTTATTACTCCACTTCAGTGTTTCGAAACTTCAAACCAATTTAAATCATCAAAGACAACACAAGAAAACACAAAATGCACTTTTCCAGTGAAGGTGTTTAATATTGAGGGAGAGAAAACAAACAAACAAACAAACAAACCTACATGTCCATTTTGGTTCAGTCTCTTCCTTATGGTGGGGATATGACCTCTGACCTTTACAGAGGCTTGTTACTGTTGTGTGGTCTTTTGAGACCTCTTGGGATCATTCCGGTCGACCAGCCTCCTGGGAAACGCCATCACTGCTCCCTGTTTTCTCCATGTGTGGAAGGAGTTTTTTAAACCTCAAACCAAAGCATGTGAGAGATGACTTTCCTGTCTCTGTGCAGGAGGAAACATATTTCACCACTGGCATGACAACATGAACTTATATTGACATTATCCACTGAGTACCAGTAGGATCTTATAACAGCCATCAGATGTTACTTCCTGTCTTCGAAGCTCCTGAGGAGAGACACGAACAGCTCTGGGTACTTTGAGTGGACCGCATGTTTGTCACTGTCAGACCATGTTTGTCCATCTGCTGGGTTGACAAGTTTTTGAAACGAAATAAAGGTGATGCCAGAAAAAGTTCAAACTAATTGTTGTTGGTGTCTTGCAGTCAGCTAAGGTCCAACAGTTAGGGAAGTACTGCATCACTCTATGTCCCATACTGCTAGAGAAAAACTCCAGTCACTGCAGCAATACACTGGCATCTTACTGAAAGGAAACTGGCTCTGGTTTCATTTGTTTTTCCTATCATTCTCTAAACAACCTGCATGTTTTTCTTTGTTTTAACGATTAAGTCCCACTCTTCACCAGGTTCCTACCAGGTTTTGTCTCAATTTTGGTCCTGCTTCATCACCCCCATGACCGTTTTCAATTATAAATGACAAAACATCATCGACATGCAGGTGCTAACAGTCAGTGTTTTTTCAAAGGTTTTGAAAACTCAAAACAAGCAATAGACTTTAAACTGGTAGTTTTATAATTGCAGTGGGACATGGATCAGGACCGATAGCAGAGAGTGATCCCTGGAGCACACTGACCTCATTTACTGTAAAATGGAAAGAAGTCAAAACACACAAACTGTAAGCTCCTTCTCATGACTGGAGACAGTAACAGTAAAAAGAATAAAACACTGCTGCAGGTTTCAGGTACCATTATTTGGTCATTATCAGGTTTGAAAATAATTTGAAACTGGACTGTAAAGAATAGATTCTGTATTGTTATCATTTACTGTAAAAAACTGGAAAAGAATGTAAAAGCTTTGTACAAAAAATAAGTACATCTTAAGGTGTACTTAAGATGTACTTAAGTACACCTTAAGTACATCTTAAGGTGTACTTAAGATGTACTTAAGTACATCTTAAGTACACCTTAAGATGTACTTAAGTACATCTTAAGGTACTTAAGTACCTTAAGTACCTTAAGGTAGTAATTCGAGGCGAATTACTACGCTTAAAAAATCAAGCCGCTCGAAGGAGATATTGACATTAGTACACATGGCCTTCCTGCTCTTGTTAGTGGGTGATGTACAGCTTAATCCAGGACCGAACAAATCCACTGATGCCGGCATCGAAGGGCTCCTTACCAACGAGCCAGGGATGGTTGCTGGAGATCGGGGCTCTGGTAGCTCGGGCGGCGATGTGTCGGAGCACATGTTTTACATATCGGACAGCAGATTGATCCAGACTGTTTTGTGTGGCGAACGCGGCATGACTGGTGGGAAAGCTGTGACTTGCTACCATGCTATGGCGTCTGTTGTTTCAACTCAGAAGACCTATGGTGTCAGTACACTGTCAACAAACGTTTGTACTAACCATTTTCCTCATGGAGATCTTTGGATCGCCCCACCTGTCACACTGGATACCAGTTCTGGGATTATCAACAACGGTCTGCTACGTAAGAACTTGATGAACAATTCCAAAAAGACAAAGAGACATGGACCGGCCCGACGTAAGCCAAAGATATTACATACGGAGGCAATAAACAAACAAAGACAATATCTATTTTTTCAAACTGTTAATCATGCTAGAGTGGTCTGGGACCATGCACATAAACCTGAAGGTATCTTTGGAGGACATTTAAATATAAGAAGTCTCGTACCCAAATGTGAGGAAATAAGAACATTGCTAATGGGATCTAATTTGGATTTTCTATGTTTAAGTGAAACTTGGCTAACCGATAACATTCCAACTAATGTGACTGATGTACCAGGATATACATGTTTCAGAAAGGATAGGGTTATGGGGCGAGGAGGGGGAGAATTAATTTACATAAAAGACTTATTTAACGTCAATGAGATAGTCATAGATGAGCATATATCAATAGAATCTGTATGTTTAAATGTTTGTCTTTCACCTCGTATGAATTTTAATATTGTGGTGGTGTACAATCTACCATCAAGTTGCAGCACAACTTTTTATCATAACTTAAAGGAATTGTTAACAGTATTTAGAAATAACAGTGAAGTAATCATTTTGGGGGATTTTAATATAAACTGGATGGACAATAAATTGAAAAAAACCACTTGGAGAACTGACAGCAAAATTTGATTTTCACCAGTTAATCAGTAGTCCCTCTCGTATCACTAAAAACAGTCAAACTTTAATAGATTTAATTTTCTCAAATAAACCTGGTCGAATCATAAAAAGAATCCTATAACTTGGTGTGCGGCTTATCTGACCACAATATTACTCTCATTGCAAGAAAATTATCTCAAAAGCGTTTTGTCAGTCGCTATAATGCACAGAATCAGACTGTAATACAAATTCTAAGACACAATGTACACAAATTTGAGGCAGAATTAGCTAAGGTTAATTGGGATGACGTTTCCAGCCAGAATCAGATAAATGATTGCTGCAATGTATTCTTAATGTTTGTAATACTATGAATAAGTTTCTTAAAACCCATACGAAGGGACGAAGAAAAATACAGTTTTTCTTCGTCCGATACTTCTTTTGGGTATCGGATGACATTCGGCTGTTAATGAAAAAGAGAGACTATGCTCTAAAATCTTTTCTTAAAAATAAAAGGACCACAGATTGGCTGCTTTTTAAAAGTTTGAGGAACAGAGTAGTTAAAGAAATATACAAATCTAAAGCTAAATATTACACAAATGTCTTATCAGAAACTGGAGGGAATGGTAAGATGATCTGGAAACAACTAAACAGTTTACTGAATCCCAATGCAAACACTAAACATAAATATGAACTTACAATAGCAGGAAAAACCATAACTGATCAAGCTAGCAACAATGTTTAATAATTTTTTTCCTCTCTTCAGTTAAAGGCTTGGCATCAAAGTTTCTGCCAGCTCCAATGGAAACACACGGTACAAAACCGACCAAAAAGTGTTCTGATTTATTTGAGATTAAGGAAATTCATTACTCTGATGTTCAAAAAGCCATTAACAACTTAAGTAATTCTCATGCAAAGGATATGTATAATTTAGACGTTATGTTTTTAAAAAAATACAGTAACATTTTAGTAGAACCTTTAACTCATATAGTTTACATTTCCATCAGAACAGGGCAATTTCCCGATGGAAAAAAGCTTTGGTGAAACCGATTTTTAAATCAGGAAGTCCACATGAAATCAGCAACTACAGGCCAATAAGTCTGGTTCCGGTCATGTCAAAAGTGCTGGAGAAAATTATTCTGGAACAACTGCTACTGCATTTAGAAAGTAACAATCTTCTTCATCCGCTTCAGTTTGGTTTCAGACGTCAACATTCCACAGAGACCGCTGTAAGTTTGCTGCTTGAAAAGGTTAAACAATCACTTGACAAGGGACAAATTACTGGTGCAGTTTTTCTTGATTTGAAAAAGGCCTTTGATACAGTGAATCACAATTTGCTGATCTCAAGGCTTTCATCATTTAATTTCTCAGAACGGTCATTGTCTTGGTTTAAATCATATTTGGAAGATCGTGAACAAAATGTTGCCATTAATAACAGTAAATCTGTCTTCTGCAAAATTGTAACAGGGATTCCACAAGGAACCATCTTAGGTCCGGTCCTTTTTAGTTTGTATGTTAATAGTCTTCCTGAAATTTGTCCTGAAGTCGATCTGCAAATGTTATGCTGATGACACCATTGTTTACACATCGGACAAAAGCGATATTGTTGTTAGTGAAAAACTTCAGAACAGTCTGCAGAAATTATCAACATGGCTAAAGGATTCTTGCTTAACTCTCAATACAAAGAAAACAAAGTGCATTTGCTTTTCAATCAAGAAAACATCATTACAGTCCTTGAATATTCAGATCAATGGGGACCCTATTGAACAAGTATCACAAGAAAAATATTTAGGAATAATTCTGGATGCTCAGTCAAATTTTAGGAGCCATGTTGATAAAATCTGCAAAACTGTTAGATCGAATATAAATTGCTTTAAAATTATTAGACATTGTTTGACACTTCACTGTGCAGATATGTTTTTGAATTCACTGATCATTTTACCTACGGAGCTACTGTCTGGTCTCAGACTAATCAAGCTATACTCAAACAATTAACAAGTCTCTATAATCAGGCCTTAAAGGCTTTAAATCAAAAGCCGATTAGATTTCATCACTGTCACATTTTGACTAAATTTGGCATTTTGGATTTTACAAATTTTCTAAATTATAACGTATTAAGATTGATTTTTAAGTGTTTAAATGGACTTGCACCTACACCATTAAGTGATTGCGTACAGAGACTGCAGGGCAATAGCAGATCTACCAGAGCAGCTTTGGATGGAAATTGTAAGGTCCCCTTTCGAAGAACCACTTTTGCTCAAAGTGCTCTGTCTGTGAGAGGATCAGCAGTTTGGAACTCACTTCCTGTTCATTTAAAGTCGGTAACCAGTTTTAGTACATTCAAAAATCAAACAAAACTCTGGTTATGTCAAAAACAGAACTGTACCCATTTTTGATGTTTTATATTTTTCTGTTTGTATATATTATGTTGTGCTATTTTAATGTTTATCACTTAAATTTTGAGTTATTTAAAAAAAAAAGCCCAACTAGGGACAAGTGCTGCGAATTAGCTGTTGCTATTGCACCATGATGCAAACATGGGACTGCGGTTTTATTCAGTTTGTCTATGTCAATCTGTGTCTGTCCCTATCAAATAAACTTTATAATAATAATTAACCACCTTTAACAAAATTATCTTCAGGTAGGAATTGATCTGACTTCATACTCTCACATTGTGGCAAGAGGATTTTTCGAGTGATTGACTGAGCAGCTCCTTTTTCACAGGTTCTGGTCCAAAGATGGCAACTTCGGAATGGACCTTACCACAGGGGCCGCATTTCATTGGCTAATGCCCATTTTACGTCACAGCGCAGCTATCACATGCCTTACCGTCTCACAAACTCATGCTAATATACATTGTGGACTACCAGACCGACAGAAAGTTTTTGCGTCAGGACTCGGAAAAAAATAGGTTCTCCACTGTCAGTGGGGTATCTGTACAGGCGATGTCAGGTATCCTGATCGTGTTTGTGGAACTAAAATTCAGATTTCCAAAATCTGAAAGGGAATGCCTTGCTTGGATCAAAGCTTGTGCACGACCCACATTTGCAGCTCAACCGTCGCAGGATCAATAAGGACAAAGGAGTGTCTGCTGGTGTAAGTATTATTGCTTTGCTTTCTTTGTGTTTAGTGAATGAAAAAAATAAAGTCAATGATAAACACATCCATTATAAAAACCTTGTAGCCAAGTACAGCATAATGGCAGTACCGATACAACTTCTACATCCTGAAGCCTGTCTGTTACAGCCTTACGTTGGCTGAACAGATCAATATGCAATCTTTAATGTATCTGACATACATTAAATATTTTATTTCACCGGAAAAGGCTTTTTACTAAACTGTAATCGTGTTAGCCACGCTAGCACCAAGTACCATGTGTATATGTCCTAGGCACATTCGAACCCTCAAAACCATGAATGCCCGACTTACCCAGCGTTGCAAAAACAATAGGCATCAGTGATCTTGTCCACAGCTATATTTATGCTGAGTATGTGAGGATCTGCTGTTTTCCTCATTGACCGGTAGCATTTAGGTGCGACGTGCACAATGTTGGAGGCATCACGTGGCTCAAACACCTTGATGTCGTCCAAAAAAGATGACATGAACTTGTTGGTTCCCCTGTCCATTGTCGTGACTGATATTTTGTGAAAATCCGGCAGAAATGCTACACTAATCGACTCAGAAATACTCTGCAGAGAACGAAAAATGCCATGTTTAGACATTGGAGCTAAGCTGTTAATGTGAGACATGAAGTCACGTGGGACTTTCGAGGGGCGTTTCTGGGCGGAGCTTGGTAAGGTCCATTGTCATCAGAATTTTAAAGCAAAAACTCTCAGAGTCACCCAGGTTTCTGTGCCTTCAAGACAAACCTGTAAATCTGTAGATCTTCATCAGACTCTGAATGTCTACTCTCCTCTGTCCTCCGTGTACCACTTATTAATCTGTTGCTTAAATCGGATGTTATTGTGAAACATCAGTGTCTGACCTCAAAGATGTGGTTCTAGAAGATTGATAAAAGATTGTCATCAACAGACATTTTCTTCTGGGAAAAGCCTTTTCAGAAGAGCTGAAGCTGTGAAAGATGCAAAGGTTGGGCTGACGTCATATTTAACCATGTGGATTAAGAATGGAAAGTCATCATTAGTATTGCTTATTCAGACTAAGTGTGAAATATGTTGTGAACCAAAAGGATAATAGTCATTTCTAATGTCATAATTGTTATTTGGAAATAAAATGTCTTCACAGACTTCACAGGGGGTTTGTTGTTTATAGGCGTACATAAATCTGACAGCATGTATTGGTCTGAACGTGCGTAAGCTGTGGCGTTTTTAATGTCCTGGTGGAACAAATATGCTCACGTATTTATGGGGTGACGTTCTTAGAAAAGAGGGCAAGTCACAGAGGTGTGTGTGTGTATGCGCGCATGCATGTTTGTGTGTCAGGATGTGAGCAGGTGTGGAGAAAACTGCACAAAAATTGGAGATGACGGCAGATCCCTAGACGTAGCTTCCCATCCATTCTGCAGTGAGAACAGCTCCATGTTTTCATGGATAACAGTCATGAGGTCATCATTATCATAAAATCATACATTCGAGTCGGGTGGAAATCTTTCTTTGTCCTGGAGGAACTCCTCCTCTGAGGATGATGCTGTTTTCCTTGGCGATCACTTCAGCCTAAATACAAAGCAGCTTCATCTCCATAATGTGATTTGTACTGTATGAGTCTGCAGTGCTTCATTTTTATGAATGAAATTGTCCTTCAAAGGTATTTATGCTTCTTAAACATTTCTGCATTTTTTTCATGAAAGAGGCACAGATTAATGTGAACTTTGTTGGGGTTTTGTGTGATGGACTAACACAAAGTAGTGCATGGTTGTGAAATGGAAGAAAAATATATTTTGTTGAGATCAATCAGCTTTCTTCAAATCAAACAAAAGCAGGTAGTGGACTACAAGCACAACCAAAACAAATATATGGCATATATGTTCAAATATATGTAACAGAAGTATATACAATTGCAGTTAAAGTTGCAGTATGTAATTTATAAAGAATGTTTTTTTTACACATTTGTTAAAACTGTCACTATGAGACAGATATTCTGTGAAAAGATCTATTTTCTCCACCTTCTCCCTGAGCTATTATTGCCATCTGAAGAAATGCACAGACCAAAAACAACCAATCAGAGCCAGGAGGAGGGGCTTGGAGCTGACAATCAACCTTGTGTATGCACTGATAAATGTGCTAATAATGGAGAAACAACTTAGTATTACAGGAAAACTGTTTATCTGCCGTCATATGTGGCCATACTGGCCGTAGCATTCATGACAGGTTATGCTAGCTGCAGCATAACCTGGGGGATGAGCAGCGCCACACAGAGGATGATTGACAGCACCAACACCCTCCTTCTGGCTCTGATTGGTTGTTTTTAGTTAGCACTGGGAGAAATTGGAGGAGTTCATTTTTTCAGATTGCCTCCTACCGTAGTGAGAGTTTCAGCAAATATACAGAAAATATTTTTAAGAACTTACAAGATACACACACACACACACACACACACACACACACACACACACACACACACACACACGCACCCCCCCCCCCCCCCACACACACACAAAGATGACAAACTTAATTAGCAACATACACTAAATCTTTTGTGTACCACAGTAGAGCCCACAGCTGGATGTTGTCTGACTGATGATCTCATGCCAGACGCTTTGGTGGAAAATTCACATTTTTCACCGACTGGACATTTCTGTTTTTCTACAGGTCCTTCAATAAAGAAATATATAATTTTTCACAAACACTAGTGTTTCTGTCAAGCTGTCAACATCTGACTGATGAGTTAAATTAGACTGAGATCTGAGTTTGTAGCCTAAAGAAGAACCCCTGACATGTATTATCCACCTTTGAATAATACATTCGGTGCTCCAGTGTGATGTGTGCAAAGTCCTCTGTACAAATGGTGGAAGATGATAATGGGCAAAAAAGGGAACAAACTTTTGTTCAATTTTATGAGTCATTTTGGATCAAAATGTCCACCAAATGGTATTAATGTTCTGACAAGATGGTAAGTGATTCACACAAGAAAACAAATGTCGCATTACCACATTATTTTGCAAACAAAAGAGCAAGCTGATAACAGAGAGTGTTCACAGCAGGAACTAAAGACTTCTATTATTGCACATGAAACCAGCAGGTCTATAGTCTGAGCATCTGAGAATGTAGGAGGGAAAAGGCAAAGACAGCGGCAGAAAACCATTCACCTCCGAGCTGTTTGGAGGCTCCAGGAATTAGATCCAAATATTCATCAGCAGAAGCAGCTCCTGTTATTTATCTGACTTTAACCTAATAATCTTTATATCAGGTAATAAAACCTTCATATGAAGCACATTACTTTAATGGCCCTACTTTCTGCAATGACAAAGATATTAACATTCATCTGTTGTTGTTTATCGCCGTGTATAGTGTAAGGATGCTTTTAGTTATTTCTTTATATTTCATATGAATAATAATAATAGGGAGAAGGACCTAAAACTATGAAGAAATGGTTGACTTGATTTTGGCTGTCAACAGATTGTAAAGGAGCAGTATTATATATTTTGGCCACATGTTGGCATTTTATAGCTTATTTAAGCAACTATGTTTCCTTCAGTTGTTATGAAAAGGCTGGATATATCAACTATGACTTAAAAGAAATGTAACTTTGTAATTGAAATTGAGTCTCTGTCTTTTTAAGAAACTTCTGCTCTTTCTGAAACATGGCTCCTCTGTTAATCCTTTAATGTTTTTATCAGCGTAAAAACGTTAAATAACAAGTAGCTCTTATAATGAGCTCAGCAGATGTACAGGTTCACCAGGTGTTTGCTAATTGCTGCTGGCTAGTCTGAAGGAGCTGAGTGGGGACATCATGTTAGCTATGGCTCAAAGGTGGTGTTAGGTTCAAACATATGTTTTGCACAGTTGAATAGTTGCCATGGAGATTAACAGACATCTAACACATCTAACAAATGCATAAAAGAATCAACCCATACCTTAAATGTCAAATAAGCACAGACTGACACATGCATATTTACTAATATCTAAATTAGATTTTTTTTTTCATGTTTTCTTGTACGTAGACTTGTTTATTAGGAAGTATTGTCCAAAAATGTTTGGTTTCCCAAGTGGTAGGTTCTCTGTCCCAGTCTGGGAGATTCCATGTTGTTGTTTTAGTATTTTCTCTCTCAAAGAGGGTAAAAGGTGTCTTCACAATGTTTGGAGATCAATTGCTGAAATGAGCTTATCGATCAAGGCAAAGGCTGACTAAAGCCCCAGGGCTTCGTTTTGCCCCTACAGCCCTTTTCTTCTTTCTCACTGATTTCCCACAGAGCTGTTTTTTTAGGACTTAAGTATTTCCTGCATTTTCAGGGCACTTCTCATAGCAATTTTTTGTTTTGTATATCAGACTTATGTTTATTGAGTAAACATTACATCTCAGGATTCACCTCTTGCTATGCAACAACTAACCTGTAAAGATCCTTTAATTATAATGGCACATTGGAAACCATTTAATATTGCGTATCCAAATAAGATAAAAGAAAACAACTCTTGAAATGATACCCTTGATATAAGCTGTCCCATTTAGCATAAATTCAAAAGTTTTTTTCTTAGTTTTTTTTTTTAAACAATTCTGTAATAAAAATGTCATTAGTCTGATGCAATATTTTAATCTTAAATGTTGTGTTTTTATCTTAGCAGAAATAAAACCCTATAAACATCAGTCCCACATTTTCCAAGAAAGGCAACAGGTGGTTTAGTTCTTGAACGCACTTCCAACTCGATTGTTTGAAAGGATATATGTAGTTCACGTCTTACATACATATGGACTAAGCAATAACTAAAAAGCTCTCACAACTTAAATGAAAACGAACATTTGGCTGATTCTGATGTTTCAAGTAAAAAAAAAAAAGACTAAAATAAATAAAGTAATAATTTTACCAAAACCTCCTGTCCTCACACCGGACAGTCGACAAACAAAATACATCCACAATGATCCCTGGTGTGTTCTTCTGGAGAGTCCAAGAGTTACCAAAATCATCTAAACAATTCCAAATAAAGAAATTAATCAAAAATTTATCAAAAACTAAAGTATATTCTAACTGACCAAACAAAAACTAAATTGACACAACTTATGATTTACAAAATTTAACATAAATGGCCACAACAGATCCCAGTTTTGGAAAAAAGGAATTGGTATTGGTGACCATGTGCCCGATACATAAGGTCAAATCTATTCAGTCTAATTCTATGCTTTGTGCTCTGAATGACATCATGCTTTATTATTTATTTTACATTATATTTAGAATTCCTAATTGCACTTTCAGCATCATTTGAAATAAGTTTTGTTGCAGTTTATTTTACATGTTTGACCAAAAAAGTCAACCTGTTGTATTTATTAGTTTATTTAATATTTATTTTTCACTGCTTGTTCTACTTCTAATTGCACCAACTAAACAAATGAAAGTTGTTGTTTTTACATGTTTGACCAAGATTCTGAAGTGTGTGTCAGTGAGCTGTACTGGTGCAGAATTAGCAAATCGATTTGTAATTTAGAACATTTATGTCTGTGTTTTAAAATGAAATGTTTTAAGTCAATTCTGCACAATTTTATGATTTTGGCTTGATATTAGTCGATAGTAAACCGCAGATATCGGAATCGGATTTCGTGGCTGCAACAGTAAAAAGCACAACGTAAAACTCACATGAGCTGGACATAAATATGGAAATTATTTGTTTTGTTCCTAAGCCATGACCTTTCAATTTTTCCTGGCGGACCCTGAGACATTCCCAAACCAGGTTGGTGGTAATAATTAGAGGTTTGTATGCAGAATTCTCATTCAGGTTAGTCATAACTGGACATAACCCAACAGAATGGGAGCATCAGATCATTACAGTATGAGTAAGAGGGCCAAAAATGATTCACACAACAATTGTCTCATTTCATTACACACGCACAGACACACGCACGCACGCACACACACACGCACACAAATAAATAAATTTAAAATAAATTTAAAATATGCTAGTTTTAAAACTTAGCAACATGTCTTGATTGAAATAGCCTAATTATAGTTTTCAGATTAATAACTTATTCTGCCCTATTGACCTTTATGTTACCTGTAGTTACAGCAGATTGTTTGCTAAGATTTATTGAACTGCCCTTTGTGTGTGTGGGAAAGAATCATGAGAAGTTCCAGCTTCACAATGATCTGTGAAAAGCCAATAAAACAGCAGGAGTTCAGGCCAGCGGAGGAGAAGCTCTGCTTCCACTTTGTTTAGATAAAGGTGACAACTGATGTTTGATCTTGAAAACAAATTGCAGGGAGTTTCTAACTTTAAAGATGGTCAGAGACAGCTCCTGGTTGGATGAGCAAAGATACGCCTTATTTGAATAAATTAAAGACAAGAATACACCTTTACTATAAAAGTTTGTACACAGGAGTAACAAATCAGATTTGCTCTTGCAACTCTCCAAAGACATCTTTGCTTTCTTTCTTTCTTTCTTTCTTTCTTTCTTTCTTTCTTTCTTTCTTTCTTTCTTTCTTTCTTTCTTTCTTTCTTTCTTTCTTTCTTTCTTTCTTTCTTTCTTTCTTTCTTTCTTTCTTTCTTGAATGAATGAATGAATGTCTATTTTAGTGTGTTTGAAGTGTCAGTGTTGTCAATGTGATTTTATACTTTTAAATGTTAGAATAAACTCTGAAAATGTATGACGTGGAGCATTGACTGTCATCTCTGTTTGTACATACATATGTATGTAAAAAAAAAAATATATATATATATAAAACTTCCAGGAAAAGTTTGACGTTGCAATTTTAGTTTGGATCCTTGGTATAAAACTCATGTGTTGTCTCTGCCTGCTAGAGCTTTTCATTCAGAACTGCTTCATTATTGATTGTCTTACAAGCTCTCTCTATTGTGCACAATGTACAAATAAACCTGATTGAGTGATTTCATCTAACAGTGCTTGGAACTTAACTACCCCCACCCCCATAATTAATGCTTTTCTGGTTGCAGCAACCACTCAAAACTGTTACAATAAATCCTTTATTCAACCAATCACACTCTCAAACCTGTTTACATGTCAACACTCTGCTCCTCAAGTGAGTAGGCATCTTAAAACTGCTTTGCTTTCCTTTCTTGTTTTTATTTCATAGGGATTTTGATTTTTCTATGACTTTGCTTTTAGAAAAATGGCTGCTTTGTAGAAGAGTGATTCAAAGATTAGGCTAGATCCAATTTTAAAACAGTCGTAGTCTACAAAGAGTGAAACAGAAAATGAGTCTAAAGACATTACAAGAAAACAAACAAACAAAAAACAACAATTAATTTATGGCAAAACGACAAAGTTCAACGAATGCAACTATTGCAAGGCAGTGTATGTTTCTGTTCTCTCTCTTGTATTGCCAAATCCTGAGACGCTGGATGATACCACCTTAACACCACAGTCATCAGCAAGAACAGATGATAAAGCTGGCTGCTAGATAAATTCATTTACTGCTAGGTGATGAAAGGTACACAAAACATGTAAGGAAATAGCGATGGAAGTCGAGCTAATTAATCATGGCTGTAATAATATCTGTTCTTCTGTTTAATTAGTGGGAAGAGCCTTAGGCCTGCATGTTGTGGGGGGCCTCAGTGTGCTCTCTTCACTGATTTACAGAGGAGAGAAAACAGAAACACCTGCATGCAAAAAAATACATTAATAATTTAAATAAAGGTCAGGCATAGACACGGATTCATCGGAGCGATGTGTTCTTAGTGCTGATATGGCTTATCAGCAAACTGTGGACGGCATATTGTCTTGACAGAGCAGAGATGGAGATAAACCATCCCAGACTGGATAAACACCGAAAGGCTCCCAAACATCCAGACAGGAGACAGCCTTTAAAAGCTCTGTGTGTGTGTGTGTGTGTGTGTGTGTGTGTGTGTGTGTGCGTGTGTGCGTGTGTGCGTGTGTGCGTGTGTGTGTGTGTGCGTGTGTGTGTGCGCGTGTGTGTGTGTGTTTATGTTTAAAATGCATATATCTATTCCAGACAACAAATCTAAGTAACACCAACAGTATTTGTTGTGGTTTTTAACTTTCTTCAAGATTCACTGAAGACATAAGAAACTGTGCAATGTTGTACTATGTTCTATGTCTTAGTTATGTGACTTTGAATGTATGTGTGTGTGGGGGGTGCATGTGTGTGTGTGCAGCAGTGTGTGCTGATGCTCAGTGATGGGGACTGTACTGTGGGGTTTATCAGTACTTTTTAAATGTTTCCTGCCACTCTTGCTTCCTGCTCTGAGCGCTTCCAACCTTTACAACGCTGATGCCGATAACATCTGACACAAACTTACGCACGCACACACACACACACGCACACACGCGCACACACACCCCTACACACGCACACACACACGCATGCGTGTGTGAGGTTAATATGCTGTTTCTGAAAATGTTCTTGTGTTTTTTCAACACAAGAACATTTTAATCACTGATAAGCTCAGTGATTATGCTGAGATTCAAAAGCAAATTACAGTCAGATGGAAGTATAAACTGCTGAAGTAGAGCAACATTAGAGAGGATTTGCTTTGGACAGGAAGATCTAAATTGGAGGAAGTCTCCTTGATATTATAGAAAATATCCGTCCACATTTATCTTGGTCATAGTCGAAGGACAGACTGCAGTCTGTGAAAAGGTCAGAGGGCAATGAAAAACAAAACAAAACACCACAGCACAGTTAAAAGATGAATTTGAACAAGAGCAAACATGATGGCTTCATTAGCATAATAAACAATAAAAATATTTGTATTATTTTAGGTTTATACTTTCAACTTTTCAATAAAGAAATGAAAAGTGTAGAATTTGTTTGCAGTTAGTTTTCCATCACTCAGCACCATTTATGTGGATGAAGATGTAAAAGTTTGAGCTGAAAGACGTGGATTGAAAATAAGATATCAGATTTTTTAATATCACAACCAGTTTCTAATTTTAATGAATTTCTTCTCCCTTTCATTTCTGAAAAAGAAATTACAAATGACAGAAAACATTTGCATTGAGAGTACATCAAGAAAGAACTCACAGTGCTTCACTTATTCCACATTGTCCCTTGTTGCAGTATTTAATTGTATTAATCTCTCACCCCACACAGATCAAGACAGTTTGCAATTTTTTTTATATTTTGCAAAGTGCCTTGAAACAATATTTGTGGTACAACAGTACTATATAAATCCATCCATCCATCCATCCATTTTCTTCCGCTTATCCGGGGTCGGGTCGCGGGGGCAGCAGCTTCAGAAGGGAGGCCCAGACTTCCCTCTCCCCAGCCACTTCTTCCAGCTCCTCCGGGGGAATCCCAAGGCGTTCCCAGGCCAGCCGAGAGACGTAATCCCTCCAGCGTGTCCTGGGTCTTCCCCGAGGCCTCCTCCCGGTGGGACGTGCCCGGAACACCTCACCAGGGAGGCGTCCAGGAGGCATCCTTACCAGATGCCCGAGCCACCTCAACTGGCTCCTCTCGACGTGGAGGAGCAGCGGCTCTACTCTGAGTCCCTCCCGGATGACCGAGCTTCTCACCCTATCTCTAAGGGAGAGCCCAGCCACCCTGCGGAGGAAACCCATTTCGGCCGCTTGTACCCGTGATCTCGTTCTTTCGGTCATGACCCAAAGCTCATGACCATAGATGAGGGTGGGAACGTAGATCGACCGGTAAATCGAGAGCTTCGCTTTTTGGCTCAGCTCTCTCTTCACCACGACGGACCGGTACAGCGCCCGCTTCACGGCAGACGCTGCCCCAATCCGCCTGTCGATCTCCCGCTCCCTTCTTCCCTCATTCGTGAACAAGATCCCCAGATACTTAAACTCCTCCACTTGAGGCAGGACGACCCCCCTGACCCGGAGAAGGCACTCTACCCTTTTCCGGCTCAAGACCATGGCCTCGGACTTGGAGGCACTGAGCCTCATCCCGGCCGCTTCACACTCGGCTGCGAACCGCTCCAGTGAGAGCTGCAGATCACGTTCCGATGAAGCCAACAGGACCACATCATCCGCAAAAAGCAGAGATGCGATCCTAAGGCCACCAAAACGGATCCCCTCAACACCTCGGCTGCGCCTAGAAATTCTGTCCATAAAAGTAATGAACAGAATCGGTGACAAAGGGCAGCCTTGGCGGAGTCCAACTCTCACCGGAAACGAGCCCGACTTACTGCCGGCAATGCGGACCAGACTCTGACACCGGTCATACAGGGACCTGACAGCCCGTATCAAAGGGCCCGGTACCCCATACTCCCGGAGTACCCCCACAGGGCCCCCCGAGGGACACGGTCGAACGCCTTCTCCAAGTCCACAAAACACATGTAGACTGGTTGGGCGAACTCCCATGCACCCTCCAGGACCCCGCTGAGGGTGTAGAGCTGGTCCAGTGTTCCACGACCAGGACGAAAACCACACTGCTCTTCCTGAATCCGAGGTTCGACTATCCGACGGACCCTCCTCTCCAGGACCCCTGAATAGACCTTACCAGGGAGGCTTAAGAGTGTGATCCCCCTGTAATTGGAGCACACCCTCCGGTCCCCCTTTTTAAACAGGGGGACCACCACCCCAGTCTGCCAATCCAGGGGAACTGCCCCCGATGTCCATGCAATATTGCAGAGTCGTGTGAGCCAACACAACCCTACAACATCCAGAGCCTTAAGGAACTCCGGGCGGATCTCATCCACCCCCGGGGCCCTGCCACCGAGGAGCTTTTTGACCACCTCGGCGACCTCGTCCCCAGAGATTGGAGAGCCCAGCCCAGAGTCCCCATGCTCAGCTTCCTCAACAGAAGGCATGTTGGTGGGATTGAGGAGGTCTTCGAAGTATTCCGCCCACCGGCCCACAACGTCCCGAGTTGAGGTCAGCAGCGCACCATCCCCACTATAAACAGTGTTGGTGCTGCACTGCTTCCCCCTCCTGAGACGCCGGATGGTGGACCAGAATCGCCTCGAAGCCGTACGGAAGTCTGTCTCCATGGCCTCTCCAAACTCCTCCCACGCCCGAGTTTTTGCCTCAGCGACAACCCGAGCCGCATGCCGCTTCGCCTGCCGGTACCTATCAGCTGCTTCTGGAGTCCCACAGGCCAAAAAGGCCCGGTAGGACTCCTTCTTCAGCTTGACAGCATCCCTCACCGAAGGTGTCCACCAACGGGTTCGAGGGTTGCCGCCGCGACAGGCACCAACAACCTTGCGGCCGCAGCTCCGATAGGCCGCCTCGGCAATGGAGGTACGGAACATGGTCCACTCAGACTCAATGTCCCCCACCTCCCCCGGAACGTGTTCGAAGTTCTGCCGGAGATGAGAGTTGAAGCTCCGTCTCACAGGGGACTCCGCCAGACGTTCCCAGCAGACCCTCACTACACGTTTGGGCCTGCCAGGTCTGACCGGCTTCCTCCCCCACCACCGGAGCCAACTCGTCACCAGGTAGTGGTCAGTGGACAGCTCCGCACCTCTCTTCACCCGAGTGTCCAAGACATACGGCCGCAAATCCGATGAGACGATGACAAAGTCAATCATCGAACTGCGGCCTAGGGCGTCCTGGTGCCAAGTGCACATATGGACGCCCTTATGCCTGAACATGGTGTTCGTGATGGACAATCCGTGACGAGCACAGAAGTCCAACAACAGAACACCGCTTGGGTTCAGATCGGGGGGGCCGTTCCTCCCAACCACGCCTCTCCAGGTCTCACTGTCATTGCCCACGTGAGCGTTGAAGTCTCCCAGTAGAACAAGGGAGTCCCCAGGAGGGGCACTCTCCAGTACCCCCTCTAAGGATTCCAAGAAGGGTGGGTAATCTGAACTGCCGTTCGGCCCGTAAGCACAAACAACAGTCAGAACCCGTCCCCCCACCCGTAGGCGGAGGGAGGCTACCCTCTCGTTCACCGGGGTGAACCCCAACGTACAGGCGCCCAAATGGGGGGCAACAAGTATGCCCACTCCAGCCCGGCGCCTCTCACCGTGGGCAACTCCAGAGTGGAAGTACGTCCAGCCCCTCTCAAGGAGACTGGTTCCAGAACCAGAGCCATGCGTCGAGGTGAGGCCGACTATTTCTAGCCGGAACCTCTCAGCCTCGCACACTAGCTCCGGCTCCTTCCCCACCAGAGAGGTGACGTTCCACGTCCCAAGAGCCAGCTTCTGCAGCCGAGGATCAGACCGCCAGGGTCCCCTCCCTTGGCTGCCGCCCATAGCACAATGCACCCGACCCCTTTGGCCCCTCGGACAGGTGGTGAGCCCATCGGAAGGGGGACCCACGTCTCCTCTTCGGGCTGAGCCCGGCCGGGCTCCGTGGGTAAAAGCCCGGCCACCAGGCGCTCGCCATCGTGCCCCACCTCCAGGCCTGGCTCCAGAGTGGGGCCCCGGTGACCCGCGTCCGGGCGAGGGAAAACGCAGTCCAAAGTTCGTATTCATCATAGGGGGTCTTCGGGCTGCACTTTGTCTGGTTCCTCACCTAGGACCTGTCTGCCTTGGGTGACCCTACCAGGGGCATAAAGCCCCAGACAGCATAGCTCCTAGGATCATTGGGACACTCAAACCCCTCCACCACGATAAGGTGGCAGCCCAAGGAGAGGATATAAACTGAGTTAAACTGAACTCTCCCCTTGGTAGCTCAGGTGGTTTGCTGGGTTTCTCTTTAGCTCTTATTTTTGTTTTCCAGTTCTCTTTGTGCTCAGTTTCGGTGCTGATAAGGACGTCTGTGATGGCCTGAATCTCTCTGGCTCAGCCTGAGCAGGAGCTTGGGGATGAGATCATCCCTCTCTGGTCCAGAAACAACATGGTTATATATGATGGTGGTTTGCAGAAACATAAAATGCCAACATTATTTTGGACACTGGACTGACATACTGAGGGCAATTAAAACAGTCTATTTATAGTGAATTTTGTAAATATGCACAGTGAGCACTGACCTTTGAGGGAATACTGACATTTACTTTCTACTTGTTCATTCTAGTTTTGGTTCCACATGAGACGGCTAACAGCGTGCTCATTACTGCAGCTCCTGCTAAAGCATGAACTAAATCACATTTATGTTTACTTACTTGGAATGCATCTGCAAGTTGATAATTTGTCTAATATGCCTTGAAAAGAATGCAGAAAAATCTGAATTCTGTTGATTTTTGGAAAGCTCGTGAAACATATTAAACTTATAGAACGTAAAATGAGTAATACATTACTTGGTAGGGTAGGTGGGCTTGACAGATTTATGTGCAGCACCAGCAAATGAGAGGTTCCCATACCTGGTCTTCATGTTTTAGATTTGTCTCTGTTCCAGCACACTTGATTGAAATGACTTCATGACCTCCTCTGCAGGCACCAAAGGCTGTAAAAGCTGTTAATCAGCCATTCAGGTGTTTGGCAGCAAGGAAACACCCAAAGCATGAAGGGCAGGAGTAGATCTGAGGACCGGGTTTGGGAACCAGCGATGTAGAGTTTGATGTTTGTGATGTTTGTGCATTTTTGTGGGAAAAAAAACAAAGAATAAAACAGAGGGATGTCAGCTGTGTAATCTAAAAAAGAAATCTCTCCTCATTGATCTTTTACAGCTCAAGGTGGATCCCAATAAAACAACTGTGGCCAGACAAATGGAAGCTCTTAGGGAAATAACCACACAACGACGCACACGCACACACACGCACGCACACACACCCACACACGCTTACGCACAAGCGCGCGTAGGCACACACTCACAGGGTCATCATCTCTAATAGTCTTTCAGCAGCAGGTTAATACAGGCAGCATTTAAGGAAGGAACTATGCTGCTCCGGTTTCTCCAAACAGAGACTCACTCCATTAAACACACACATTAATGTTCTCTTACGGAGCTTCTGGCTCCCAAGTTTGCTCAGTGAATTGACAAAGATGGAGAATTGAGACGTGTTTATTCTGGTTTCTCCACATGACAGAAGATTAGACGCTGGGAGACAAAGACTGAGATGGCTTCCAGGGTGATTTGAGAAAATATGAAGTCATGGTCCAAACTGAAATAATATTTCTTATTTCTTATTCCTCCTTTCCAATTAAAGGCTTAATCAAAGTGGCATGTTTTAGATGTGTGTGTGTGCATGTGTGTGTGTGTGTGTGTGTGTGTGTGTGTGTGTGTGTGTGTGTGTGCGTGTGTGCGTGCGTGTGTGTGTGTGTGTGTGTGTGCGTGCGTGTGTGTGTGTGTTGGCTGTCTTAAATTTAATACATATTAATTAATTTCTGCTTAATGCTGAACTATATTATATTGCAGCAAAAATTATGACATTTAAATGATTAGATTTAATTCCTTGGTGTGGAAACTCAAAGCTGATTTTACAGCTTTCTGATAATTTAACTGTTTACTGTTACATTTCGTGTCCTATCTTCAAACATAATTCAACTTCTTAAATACATCATTTGTAGTTAGCAGTAAGACCAGCTGGTACCAAAACCCCAAAATCACAGAACCTAAAGTGGCTGTCTGATAACATGTCTGATTTTCTGGCTTCTTCTTGCCATAGATTCTCTGGCCCTTCTACACAAACACTGTGTGTCAGAAAATTTGACCATGAACAGAAGAATAAAATACTGAAAATAAACAATTCATCATTTATCTGTAGTGGTGCTGTCAGAGGGCATTAAGACATGGATGAATCTAGAATCAGTTGAAAGTCTGAACTCTGAACACACCATCACTCTTATTTTTAATTAGTGCCCAAATGGCTGTAAAACTAACCAGTAGCTGCATTTTCATTGACCGTATAATTGTGTAAATTGGAATTATGAAAATAGTTTAGCTTAATTGGAAACATGCCAATTTTGAAAAAAGTTCATGTTTTTTAATAAAACATTTTGGCACTAGGATGAAGTGGTTCTCCGGCTGTATTGAAACGAGTGTATTTTGCAAAACTGCAATGAAAACACTTTTTCCAAGTAATTTGATCATCAAGCAGATGTCACTACCGGTGAAAAAGATGAAGAAGACAACAGGAAGTAGGCAGAGGATTATGGTGCGGCATGTTTTTTAATGACTCGCTATGTGAACAAACTTATTCACATGGGGGTTTGATTGAGCTTTTTATTTAATGGAAATTGTTTTTTTTGACATTAACAAAGTTTTGCGCACATTTGTGGTGGAAACATTTGGAATGGAATCACTTGAGTAAGAATAGTACTCTCTTTTAAATGTTGACATTTTGCTTTTGAATTCACCCTAGAGAGAGATTGTTGTCTCTTGGCTCTGAAGAGACAACTAATGTAGAGAATCTTAGTGTTATCTTATTATTATGGTTTGTCTGGACACATTCTGTCAAAATTCAAATAAAACCTGCTACCAGGACTTCCGTTTTCATATTACTGTCATAATTTGGACCATACTGTCCCAGATAGATGTGGAAGAACTTGTGGATGTGTTTACCTGAAGTCCTAAACAGGCTCCTCAGTGGAGATAATGTCTCCCTTGTCTGATTACATCACTGACAGAACAAAGCAAAGAGGAGACAGCTGAACAGTTCACAACATTTATTCTTCCTCTGGTGCCTCAGGAAGACAAGTTCATATGGATCGTTACTAGATAACCCAGGCAATAAACTCATCCTGTCTGCAGCTTAATAAACACACATTGATCCTCTCATGACATCCATCGTTACCATCTACTTCTATGTAAACCCAAAGGTTTACTTGCTACGGCCCCCCTGTGATAGTAAATCCATATGTTTAGTATATTCATCTGTGTGGAAAACTATAATTTGTCTGTATTTTCATTAGAATGAAATTCCTCTGTGTAAGGAACTGAGTACAACCAGGAAGGATGGTTGTCACTGAGAAGACACTTTAAGGGTCTTCTTTTGTCAGATGAGCCTGCAGATAAGGCACAGGGGTTTTTGTGTGCGTAGAAGACAGTGTAATTTCCCCACCCAAGACTTTCAAAGAGATTCAAAGATTTTTGGGCTTTGCAAATGTTTACGGAACGTTTACGAGGGTATTCATAGCCATAGTTGACCTTCATGTATATCTTAACATCTCCAACTTCTAAGTTCCTCAGGCTGACAAGCTTTCCATGAGCCCAGTTTCACCAAGATCCTCAACATCAGCTGGTGGTAGAAGTGAATGTATCAGATTCTGCTACCGCTGTCGACACGTCACCTATATTATTAACGACATTTAGCTTGTTATGAATTTTTTTTAAATTATTAACATTAATTTAGCATTAATAGTTTCTTAAAATTCATAACAAGCTAAATAGAAGTAGGTTGAGTCAGATGTTTCACATGGTTTCTGCCAGAGGTCATGTTCTGGTCTAAACTGTCAGAATGCTACAGAGATGTTTCAACGGGTTAAAATGATTAGATTATGCATAAATCATCACCCACACAAGTTTTCTTCTTCCCAAAGCTAGAAAACGTTTGGTTCGATTGGTTAGCTTCTGTTTTGCTGTGTTCTTATCAGAAACACTGAAATCTCAGGCAGGTCTTGATAAGAGTCTCTGGTAACAGCTTGGAAATGTTCTTTTGAGGAAGCTCTTGTTGCTTTTTGGCTCCACAATGTTTGGAGCTAAGTAAATACCCACAGCTTACCTCCGTCTCCCTCTAAACCACACTGGACTCTATTGTTTTCTCACAGTATGCTTTGAGTTTCTGTTAAGATTGGGATCAAGTTTTTATCTTAGTGACACGGCCCGATAAGGGAAGATCAATCAGAAGTATTGATCTGATGAGGAAATGCTCAACTTGAGGATTGCAGCTGATTCTGATTAATCCTTTGTGCTAGATATGTAGAGAATCATCATAAAAATGATTTTTGGTGTGATTAACACCACAGCAATCGCTTACCCTGAGGTACACATGTAGTTAAAAAATAAAATTCCAAAATAGAAAATAAATGATTTATTTGACAAAGTTATTTTTACAGCTGATTAAACTTCTAAATATTAGTTTTATTTCCAGCCTGTTTACCTCAACATTTTGGGTTATGCTTCTGATCAGATTCTATTTATATATCTTTGAATAAAAATCAATTAGTCAATGTCAGAATGGAGAAGAGACTCGAGGGAAGATCTGATTGCAACACAAATCTTCTGTCACTGAACCTGAGTGGGTTTGAAAAAGCTGACATTTTAACTTCTGTCCAATCAATAAAAGGAAATTAGAGAGTAAACAGCAACCTCATAACCAAGAGGCAGTAGCTCTAATGTCATCAAACCTGTTAATAAATCCCCAGTGGAATTGTTCTAAATCTGATACAGAAGAAGTGAAGCTGTTAAAAAACTAGCTGCTGCTGTTTCCACTGAAGGTGACCTAAGTTTGACCTCGTCTCCTAGTAACCATTAACAGGCCCCATCATTAGCATCATTATCCTCATCCTAATCTGGCTTAGACATCAGATTCCCAACCTGTAGGTATCTCTGCCACGTTCTGTATTTCAGCCTTGGAAACTAAAAACTCATATGATCAAAGTAACCTGCTAAAGACATTGGTTTGGTCACAAAACTGCACATTGTTATAACAATAACAATAATAAAAATAATATATTTTTAAACATATTTGAATATACACCAAATAAAAACATTTAATCAAGGAGCATCTCACATCTTCAGCTCCTTCTGTGAAAACTGGTCTCACAAATCTGGGTGTTGTCTTTGACATTTCCCCATCTTTTGACAATCACTGCAAAATATTTATTCATAACTATTTAAACATTTAAGGATCATTCCTAAGTTGAGACAGAATGAGTTATCACAGAATGAGCTAGATCTGCTGCAATAGTCTTTTTATTTGTTTGAATCAAAGTTCCCCGGCTCGCCTTCAGTCTGTACAGAACGCTGCAGTGAGGCTGCTGATTAAAACTGACAGCAGAGACACATTTCTGCTGTTCATGCCTCTAGTGCTCTGACTTCCTGTGCACTTCATGGTTCACATTTAAATTTTGGTTTTAAATTTCTAGCCAATCCACGGCCAGGTTCCAAAAAACAGTCTGGGCCTTTTGGATCCTCAGGCTTTGTTTAGGACCCTGAGCTGTTGGCTGAACCTCAAACCCGTTTTAAAAGTTGTGGAAGTGGTGCTTTTTGGACTGTGGCTCCGAGGATCTGGAAAAGATTCTTAATGGAAAACAAAACTTCAAAATGATCCAAATATCCAAACTAAAGTGAGCAGCAAAACATAAAAACCCACTGTTCACAAGAAAAAGAGCTTTTTAGAGCCAACGCTGCATAGAGGAGCAAAACCATTTGTGGTTCATATTAAAATATAGGCTGCTCTATTTGCTTTCACAGTAGAAATGTGGGTCAAGTTGCTGTTGGGAAACTGTAATCTTGGTTCTCACAAACATAAACACCTACGTGATGGCTGGATGACCCACTTTGGACCATCTGGAAGTTGGATTCACACAACGCAAGTATGAAATTTCCAATGAACACGACTTTCTGAATGTCTTGGCTCAAAATGTCATCTGTTGGCTGCATCAGAAACACACAACTAACGCATTAGTAATGTCTCCATCGTCAGCACCATCTGACGCAGTCACTCTCCTGGTGTAACCCCTCCCATCTCTGCTGCCACAAAACCATATAAATCACTTCAGCTGCAGGTTGGAACCAAGGTGCGTCGACCTGCAGAGTGAGATCTCACCGAGGAGGAGAGGAAGAGAAGGACTGCAGAACTCAGAGCCTCTGCTGCTGTCAGAAACCACCTGTGACTCCAGCTGCTGCCTGGAACTTCAGAAAGTAAGTCTCCATCCACCTCCAGCTTCTCTCTTCAGTTCAACCCGTCAGCATGTCGTTAAGAGCCTAACTGTGCAACTTTGGAGCGTCTGCTGTCAAGTTTTTGTATTATTATTATTATTATTATTATTATTATTATTATTATTATTATTATTATTATTATTATTATTATTATTATTATTATTATTATTATTATTATTATTATTCATGTCCAGTAAAGTCTTCTCCAAAACAAGGATACAAACCTTAAAGTCTTAAAACAACAGAACTTCCCAGCTGAATCTATGCAGACATGAAGCTGGACGCCTCTGTTCGCCTCCCAGAGCTCGTCTGAAATTGAACGAGCTTCTGATGAAAGTCCGTTCAGCACCACAGACAGCTTAGGACTCAGTTTGGGTCCAGACCTCGTTTCCGAGGTGTGCTTTTCTCTTTTCCTGTCTCTGAGAATTCATTGCTCTACAGAGACTCGGCAGGTCGGGCCTCAGCCACAGTCCGAGCCCAGAATGATCCTAAGTAACGTCCTACAAGGCGTTACAGCCGCCAACCTGTCATAGTTCATTGAAGGAGCAGAGCTCTTCTCACTTAGCGCGAGGAAAGGAACGAACAAGACAACATGAAGTGTATTTTCAACAGTATTCGAAGATTTGAGACGACACGTACGCACGAGTCTTATAATAATAATAAAAATAAATAAATAAATAAATAATAATAATAATAATAATAATAATAATAATAATAATAATAATAATAATAATAATAATAATAATAATAATAATAATAATAATAATAATAATGTTTTCCTAAGCGTTTGCATTATTCGTCTGTTCGTCATTTTCTATCAATACATGCGGGGATCTCATGTGGAATTAAATTTAGTTGCATATTTAATTGAAAACTTTCTCTTTGAATGTATTTTGGTTCTGACGTCATTAGGCTAGATTCTTTTTTTCAAGTATGACAAATTGCTTCCTGAAGAGGTCAGAACAATTCTGCGGAAACTTCTGCTGGTCAGCAATTATTTATTGGGTTAAAAATAGTAAAAAAAAGAAACAACAACAGAAAAGGCCTACTCGGGAGTTGACTCGTCTGCTTCCTGTACACAGCATCGATTCTTTAATTCAGTTTGATATTTACACAAACACCTATGAACATCAGCAAAGTCTAAGAGACACCAGTCATTGTTATCAAAATATCCTCATATTAATAAACCCTTATATATATATATATATATATATATATATATATATATATATATATATATATATATATATATATATATATATATATATATATATATATATATATATATATATATATATATATATATATATATATAAGGGTTTATTAATATGAGGATATTTTGATAACAAAATATCCTCATTAATATGAGGATATTTTGATAACAATGACTGGTGTCATATATATATATATATATATATATATATATATATATATATATATATATATATATATATATATATATATATATATATATATATATATATATATATATATATATATAATTCATAACCTGTCTAAGAACTTCCATGCTCTTAAAAATAGTCAATCAATTTTGTTTCCACTTTTCTCTTTTCCCCCATTTTATTAGTATTTTATGTTCTGTTCTGGCAGCTTGGTCAACACTGTGGTCAGTCTAGTTACCCTACAGTGTTTAGCACAAATGACTGAATACAATGTACGACAAAAAGTCAGTTCAGTACTTGAACTGACTTTACACCAAATATATATATTATATTATATTATATTATATTATATTATATTATATTATATTATATTATATTATATTATATTATATTATATTATATTATATTATATTATATTATATTATATTATATTATATTATATTATATTATATTATATTTTATTATATTGTGTCTGCTGCAGATGGCTCTGATGCTGAGACCATGGACGATGCTGGTGGCCGCTGTGCTGTGTGTGCTGGTCTGTCTGGGAGCACTGGCAGATGCCTACCCTCCAAAGCCAGAGAACCCTGGAGACGACGCTCCACCTGAAGAGTTGGCCAAGTACTATACGGCCCTGAGACACTATATCAACCTAATCACCAGACAGAGGTCAGTGCGCGTCCTCCATGTCCCGCAGGGCACGTAGTTCAGGATAGATGTGTGGAACTCGTTTTAGTTTCATTAATGATGACAGAAAGAAAAAGTCTGTCTTTTAAAACTGTAAAAGAAACAATGATCTGATTCTTTTTTTTTTTTACACTGATTTTAGGATGGCTCTGCAGAAATCCAATTCATGAGATTACCATTTTCTAATTGCTCATTTTTACCACTGAACAATTTCCACCATTTTACAGGTAGAAAAAGCAACTCAAGATGTTAAAAAAATTATTACATTGGGATGAAAACATTACCCTTGAATTTAGTGTTTTTTCTTTCAACTTTTCCACTTGAGATCACATACATTCTACTTTGATTGAGTCACAACAGCAACCACTTCCCCAGTCCTGCTCTCAACATGGGGTTCCTCCATGCATGGAGCTGAAGCTGGAGCTCTGATCAGATTACGGTTCTTCCCCTGAACCTCCAGGCCTCCAAATCTACAGCAGCAGAGCAATAAAAGTTATAAAGATGGACCCAGAGAGAATCCCAAATTTAGTTATCAAGGCCAAATCCAGGCCTGATGTTCTCAGGTGTAATGCAGTGTTGAGCTTTTTTATTTAAAGTAGTCTGGCTCAGGGGCCATCTGCTCTCATTCATGAAAGTTAAATAGCTTATTGATACTTGAAGGCTGGAAGAATGCAGTCAAGAAAAACACATTAGTTTCTTTTATGTCTTCCTGGGGACTTGATTATAAAAACACTTTGTGACCAATAAAATATGTTACTGTTCCCATACTCCTGTTTCATATACACTACTGAGTTTAAAGAGCGGAGCCTTACTTATAGGAAACTGTGTGAACGTGGAATTATTTTTGTGCGTTGTGTGCTTTTGTTATATTCAGACAAAAGCACATTTACATTTTTCTGTGCTTTCAACATGTAAGTGCTAAGATAAACAACAAAGGTAACAGAGAAATAAATAAAAGCTGTACATTTGGTGGAATCTGGGAGAGGAAGCCAAGTTTTATTGGCCAAGCTTAAAACCAGGCGCTGATAATTGGCTATTTGCTGAGACTTTTTTTTTAACAAACCAAACTCAAACACCAAGATTGAAGTCATAGCATCAGATTGTAGCTATACCACAACAAACTATGAAGATTATTCTTTGTAATTTTGCAAGAAAGGTAAAAATAAAACAGCCAATTCTTTTAAATCCTAAATTTAAATGATAAACAATGTAAAATGTTTAAATTGATATCTGTTGAAATGGTTAAATCGAATTTAATAGTATACTCATTTTCAGGAATCAAATGTTAAACTTCTAGATATATTGTCTATGTTTAAGCATTTATGGGGCCCCTGAAGGCCAGGGGACCCTCTGCTCAATTCACTTATTCCTTGGACTGGCTCTGAACCAGACTCACAGTTAGTCATTTACACAAAGAAAGACATTATCAGAAAGAAATTGGAAGAAATATTGAACTGTAAATTCATATTTTATTTTAAAGGTACTTGTATCTGTGTTCTTAACAGAATTGACTAAATTCCACATTGGAGGCTAAAAACTAAAAACCAGTCAGGATATCTGTATTGGTGCATCTCCATATGAAGCACGCAGATTCAAATTATGGTAAAAATATAAAAACAGAAAAACTAAAAGAGACTTCACAATAAAAGCAAACTTACAACAAAGAAAAAAAAATACTGTACAGTTATTAAAAATATTCTCAGATCAAATGAAATGTGCCACTGAGTGGAGTTATTTTTAACAAATGTACAGTATGTGAATATGCATCGAATGCAGCATCATAAAAGATGCACATAAAGTTTAAAGTTTTCACTATTTTCTTTCAGATGAAAGTGGAAATGAGATAATAACAGTCATGCAGGTAGAAAAATATGGGCTGGACCGACTCTGGAGATTTATGGTGTAGAACTGACCATTATGAGACATGGAGAACATCTTACAGTATGAGACGGAACCAGCTGGGAAACCAAATGTGTATTTCTTGCCTGATTGCTTCCCTGAAAGGCAGCACATACATACACACACACCAATTAGCAAACACATGCACACACACACACACACACACACACACACACACACACACACACACACACACACACACACACACACACACACACACACACACACACACACACACACTGACAGACTGAGATGAAGAAGCGGGGCGTAAGATTGGATGCTGTGATTGTGGGGTGTGTTGATGGGAAAACAGGAGCTGCAGCTCGGGCTGCTGGGGTTTTATTGTTTCTGTTAGAAAAACACCTGCAATCTACTGTCTGGTAAACCATACAATGGTTTCACATGAGCCCAGATGCCCCTGAAGCCCCACCTCAAGTAAAGGTGATGGGGACGACAGGGGGGCAATGATTGTAAATCTGCATCACAGCTTTCCTCATAAACACTCACTTAACGTATTGTGTACATCCTAATGAAATCTAAAAAGATAAATTATGTAATAAAAGAGTTATTATGAATTTGAAAACACATCAATATCTTTGGTAAAACTGCAGTTTAATTGGATTTAAACTCAGATTTAATGTCTCCCTGTTCCCCTCTACAGATATGGGAAGCGCTCGGCTCAGGAGGACGTGGTGGCAGAGCTGCTGTTTGGAGGCGACAGCAGAGATCAGAGATCAAGGTGGAGCACCTCATCCACCCTGGGGGGAGCGTGTGTGTGTTTGTGCATGTGTGTGTGTGGAGAGGTGGTACATGTGACAAAGAGCCAGATGCTGACTGGCTTCTCTCTGTCTGCCTCTCAACAGATACGATGACTCCTTCATGTGGTGACACTGCAGCCCTCCTTCCTCCTCATAGTGCTTCTCTTCTGGGGTCTTCCCAGAATGCAGCTGGAGGAGCCAACAGGTGCCTCTCACCCCCTCTAAAGCCAACAGAATGACCATCGCTGACTGGAGCACAAGCTCTCTCTATGTCTCTCGTCATTTCGACAACTTTGTTGTTCCAACAGTGCTGTGCTGTAAGTCAGTGTCCAGATTAAAACATGTGAGGTCAGAGCAGCCAATCAACCTGGGAACCGTGTCTTTGTGTCCCTCCATCACTGTGTCGTGAAGACATTCCATTTCACTGTTGCCACTGTCAAGAGGAAGAGCAGAGGATGTGAATAAAACAATTTTCTGTGTGACTAACGTTTGTTTGACTTCCTTGTTATGGGATGAAAGTCTGGAACAGACTGAGCTGTATGGTGTAGAAGACCAATATCAACATTTTGTCATAAATTTGTACGACATCATGATAGTCAGTAATCCAAAACATGATGTCATACAAACAGTGGTGTCCTCACTGCCACAGGATCTTTTACCAGAAGATGAAGAAAATCCATCGCAGAACAGAAACAAACACACAAACAGCCACACGGGGGCGCAAGTCCAGACTCAAATCATTACCACGAAAATGGTGAGGACAGGACAGATCGAGGTCGTGGAGCTTTAACACATAAAACACTGGATATATAAATATACATAAGGAGGAACATTACTCAAATCTCAGGGACATGTTCTTTAATTTTTTTTTCAGACTTGATGTGTTACTTTGTGAGATCTTTATCCCTATGTCGTAATTTCAAACAGTTTCTGTATAATAGGCTAGTTCAGGTCTGGCTGTAACCAGGTCTGGGAGTGGCTGAAAGAAAGAAGAAGAATGTCAGGACTAATCACAGTGAATTCTTAGTTTCTTTCAAAGAAATCACCATTCTAAGCCTGTTAGCGTTGTTTGATATTCACATTTATTTGATGGTCAAAATCTCTTGAGCTCTTTATCAAGCAAGACCAGCCACTCCAAGGCACTTCACACTACATTCAGTCCTTAGTGTGTGAAAGACACTATTAATGTCCAGTGATCTCAAAACTGTAGGTATTGTAGAGCGGTCATTTCATTTAGTATGTATATTTTGCAAACAAACCAAATAATTGGAATAGAATTCAGCTCAGTTTGAAAATGTCAAACAGTAATATGGTTTTATCTTGATACCAAAGTGTAAAAACACACAAAGTAATGATGTCGTAAGGAGACTGTAAGGAGTTTAGGAACAGGAGTGTGTCTGCGGTGTTTCTTTTTGTCTAAACATTAAAGGATACACAAAAAACAAAAACAAAGCAAGTATGAATGCAGGAAAATGTAATTACTATAATACTTAAAAATGTTCTGTTTCCTGCCTTTTGATGCACAGCCTTACCCTCAAGATCTTCACTAAATAATATTTTTTTCTTTCTTTGTTTTGCCACTACATTTTCTAATCCATTTACCTGCGTTAAGACGCAACATCCAACCTTTCCCCTGGGTGGTGGTGTTGATTCGCTTTGGAACTAGTTAAAGAACCAGCAGATAGTTCAGAGCCCTGCGTTCAGTCATCCATTCAGAGGTTGTCTAGATCCTGTCTAGAAAACAAAGAGCTGTTAAACTTTTCCATAACATTAAATAAAAAAAATAAAGATTTAAAGTCAGCAGGATCTCCTTTAGGGGCTTTGTTTAGAACCAGGGGTGAAAGTAAGGGGGTACGGCAGGGTACTGCATACCCCTAAAAGATTTAGCGGGGATACGCAGTACCTGCAAGAGAGGAGAGCGGCTGTCTGCTGTAAAACATCAACGGGTTCACTGTGCAGCAGTGAGTTCACCCACTAATCAGCCGTGACTGATAAGTTTTTCAAGAACAATCTAAAACAGACTTAATCAGTTAATAAATTGCTTTTTTCCCATTTCATATGTTTCTGAACTCTTCGTGCTTTACTAGAGCAGAGGTGCAACATGTCGGACAAACTAAACGCCGCCAGGACGCTGAGAGCAGCACGTCCTCTGACTCCTTATCAAAACATTCAGAACTTTAGTAAAGAACAAAAAAAAATCAACAAAACGTGTTCAAATTAATGACCCAACTACAATAATATCTCAGTAATTATTGTTTCAGCAAGGTGTTGCGCAATTCTGTGCGTTTCGGTTCCATTACTAGCAGAGCAGGAGTTTAAAATTAACTAATCAACCACCGCTGTGTTCAGGGAGGCTTATTAATGATAGCAAAATAAATATCAAGCCCGCAAACCTGATATCGTAACGGACTGATTGTTATGTTTTTAACGTAATCTCAGGTCGAATTGTGGAGCGCAGGAGGTTGCTATGGCAACAGGCAGCGCCGTGCAGAGACCACTAAAGGGTCAGGTGCTCAATAAAAAGAGGGCACATCTAACTGCATTCTAGGACAGACTATTAAAGCCACACAGCTTTCAGAGTTTAATAATCAATGATAAATTACAAAATTGTGAGATATACAATCAAAGCTAAGGGAAATCATATACAGAGCATACAACTGTGCATATGTAAGATATTTTATTAGTAATTTCTTTCTGCATGTTTATTTTGTTATAGGAAAGTATTGCAATATTCAAACCCGCAATTTAGCAAGATATGTAAATCAGAGCTGGACCACCAGACATATTTTGTCTTTACAGAATTACACTATTAAAAATATAAACAAGGGCACAATGCAACCTTTTAGTGACTGTAATCTATAAAAAGAGCTGCCTGTTTGCTGCAGTGGAGATGAAGATGGTCCATTCAGGAAAGCAGAGCTGCATCAAACTTTAACGTGGAACTGCAGAAAAAAGAAAAAAAACAAAAGCAAAAATTGAATTGTTAACGCATGTCACCATGAGAAAAACCTACTGAGTTTTGCTTAAAAAAACTTTTTAAAACATTTAAATCACACATTTGTCTCATGAAGTGATCGTCGGGGGAAGGATCCAAAATCACAACAAAAGATTTCGGATGTTTGCAAATAAAAGTTTATGTTTGGCAAGTACATTTTTAAGTTCACAAGACAAAAATTAGTTATTTAATTTAAAAAAAGTTTTTTAAGCAAAACGATTTGTTTTTAAAAAAGGAATCATAACAATTCTAAAAGTTTTGATTACAATTTTATTTTACTTAACTGAGGTTAATTTTTTTTTTCAATTGAATAATTGGGAAAAATTTTAACTTCATACTCTGCAAACCAGACCCTAAACTTAAAAGTCTGGGTTGAGTTTTTTCCCCTTCATTAATTACACACTTTATATCTATCATGGTAATTCACAGTGAGTTATTTTTAATTCTAAATGAATATCCTTGTTGGACTTTTATTTAAGTGTTATTCATCTTCAAGATAAGTTTACCTAACGCCAAAATAAATGCAATGTACATTATGCAGCAAAGGAAATTAGAAGATCTGACATATATCCATTATGGAGATGATAGGTTTTGGACGGGCGATGTGCCTCGTACACAGGGAAGAAGCTTTTTAGTTATCTATCTTTGATAGCAAAGTCGTTAGCTAGCAGCTAGCTAACAGCACAACAACAGCCTAATGTCAGTATGATAAAAATAGTGAATTGATAGATGAGAACAGTTTTTCCTCACCTGGCTGTCTCCTCCCACTCAGTAGTTCATCAGAGAAAAGCAGAGGCCTGTCAGTGTCTGTTGTATTTCATTACCTCTCTGCTTAAACCGCGACACAAAATATCAGCCACGACAATGGACGGGAACCAACAAGTTCATGTCATCTTTTTTGGACGACATCAAGGTGTTTTAGCCACGTGATGCCTCCAACATTGTGCGAACTGCAGCTAAATGCTACCGGCCGATGAGAAAACAGCAGATCCTCACACACTAAGCATAAATATAGCTGTGGACAAGATCACTGATGCCTATTGTTCTTGCAAGGCTGGGTAAGCCGGACATTCATGGTTTTGAGGGTTCGAGTGTGCCTAGGACTGATACACGGTACTCGGTGCTAGCGTGGCTAACACAATTACAGTTTAGTAAAAAGCCTTTTCAGGTAAAATAAAATCCTTAATGCATGTCAGATACGGTACACATTGCATATTGTACAAATAATTTTAGTACATGTTATTATGTGTCAGAAGAGGGCTTAGAAAATAATAATACAAAAAAAAAATTGACCAAAAGGGCACTTGGGGACAAGGAGCAAAAGGGGCAGGTTCTCAAGCACCCCAAGTCACCCCCCTTCTCCACGTGCCTAGCAACAGGTGTGCTTGAATGACAGAGAGAGAAGGAGAGTAAAAAGGTGCAACTGGTTTAGAGTTGATCACCTGTTCAGGCTGTTTTACCTTTGCTGTGGCTCATCACAGCCGCTGCAGTTTCTGAATGTTCAATAAACGACAAACTTGGACTAATTACCTCGTTCTTTGTGAGAATACATCATTTACAACAAACATTAAACACGGTAAATCTGTTTTATTAAGTATTTAACAAACAAATGGCTTCTACCACGATAATTATGTGAAATTTAATATAAAAAAATAGTTTGGTGCTGTCAGGCTCAGAGTCTGAGAGGCTTTTCCTTTATCAAACAATTTTGTTTTTTGCCTCTTATTCAGTGGAAATATTGATGTTGATGAGATTTTCTCCAAAATAATAACCTTTTTTAACCTTTATAGCTCCACTGTTGAAAATGAGGCTCTAACATTCACAAATGACATTCAAATAAAATCCAGTCCAACATCTGGTTTGAGGTGATTCCTCTGGAACCTGTTGGAGGAAAAATATCCCAACTTCAGATGAGCTTTAACCTAACAGAGCTCTGTGGTTCCTCCTATCAGTATGAGTCAGGGTGAGGAGGCATCATGTTAGGAAGAGATGACTGCAGGATCTTCAGAACAAACAGGCCATGATGCTGGGCTGCTGATTATCCCTCTGTCTGGACACAGGATCAATAGAACCAGTTTAAAAGCTAAAATGAATGGTTGTATGCCAGACATGAAAAAATGGGATGCAATCCATTCCATGATGTTCAGGATTTAGGTCTCATGGCATCTCAAGGTGTCAACATTTCAGCCAGTGGGTTGAGGGAAATACAGCTCCATTCTGTAACAATGCAAGAGCTACCAGCTTTTATCACTTCGCAAAAATTTAATCAGCACAGAAATTCCAAAGCTATATATAATTTTTTTTTGTCATATTTTTTTTTTTTTTGTCATAGTACCCCCCAAAATTTAAAACTACTTTCACCACTGTTTAGAACACAAACACAACTAATTGCTAAGTCTAAATAATTAGACAAATTAGTGTATTTATGTGATTTGGTTCAAGATGTCTCATAAAATGTAGTCGTCCAAAAGGTTTTTTGTTTGTTCTTTTTCCAAATGTGTTTTTTAGAGGAGTGGAGATGTGTTTGGTTGTCTGAGTGAGTCGGCAGAGGGAGGGGCTCTCTGGGGCTCCATTAATTCAGCAGTGCGCTAATGTGAGGCTAATGTAGTGGTGAGACGCGAACAGCGATCCTCGGCGAGCTCGGTGCGCTTCATGCCCTGCAGATCTTAGCGCTTTGTGTTTTACCGTCGGATGTCCAAATATTTTATTTTGAAGTTCTCACGGAAGTTACGGCTATTTTTCGATCACATTGACACCGTCGCGGTTCTAAACGTCGACAACGAGCAAGACAACAACAAGACACGCACGAGACCTCCAACCAGCGGGAAGCTTGTCTCCCTGTGTTCAGAGGTAGGAGGGACAGGAGGGACAGGGTCTCCGGGGTCTCCGGGGTCTCCGGCCCCAAACAAAGAGCGGCGGGAGACATGCAGCTCTCACTGCTGCGTTCTGTCCTCTCGGTTGTTTAATGCTCTCAGAGCTGGTGGAGCTGTATTGTTGAATGTGTGATGTATGACTGTACACTGAGGTTATGTTAATGGGTAAATAGTTTCTTTGTTCTCTGGTCAGACTTTGGGTTGTACGCATTTTGAAAGTGGGCGTGTCATTTTTGGTTATATATGACCTCTGAGACCAATTAGAGCCGCGCTCAGCGTCTCTCCTATTGTGTTAGGAGTGGGATGCTCACACTGGTTCAAAATATAATTTAATTTGCACACAGACTTGAAGACACCTGATTCCCTGCTTCTTAATTTTGCGTAGTGTCTGTTTCAACCTGGACTGGCTTTGATCAGCTCTGGGATGAATGGCTACTGAAATACTTCAACTGGTCAAACCGCATGGTGAATTGTTGTATGGAGCTAATAGTTTCTTTAAAATACATGTTGAGGTTAAAAAAAAGAACACACAAAACCAATGTGATTTTTTTTGTTAATATTTTTACTCTTTAAGTCTGTGTTAGGTGGCTGCATGGTAACGCAGCAGTTAGCTGTTTTTTGTTGTTTTTGCAGCTCAGACTGCTTTGTCTACAGGAGCATGCATGGCTTCTCCACGTACTGCGGCGTCCTGCTACATCTCAAAAAATGACTGTTGGGTTAATTAGGTTTTTTAAATTGCCCTTATGAATGAGTGTGTGTACATGGTTGTTTGCATGGTGTATACCACCTACCTCCATCCCCACACCACCCACGACTACGCAGAGACAAGCAGATGTACACTATGACTGGATGAATGAGACCAAAATATCAAACTGCTGCTACACGAGTATAGAATCACTATTATGATGTACATACAGGATGTGTGTTTTCATAATTGAGTACATTATAGACTTCTATATTTTTTTTCCTCACAAAAAGAATAAAGAATTTAGAAATATCTAAATTTTAAAGCATCTGTGAGGACTGTAATTCAGTCCAGGACTGAGCAATATGTTGGATTGAAATCTAACCTATTGAAAGTAGTTCAGCTTGATTTCTGTGATTCCTCCAGCGAACCATTCCTGTCCTGCCAACGATCGCATTGAATCAGCCTCAGTGAAAACCTCAGAGGTGAGGTACACATCAGTTTCCATTACCTAGATTTTAGGTCACATTTACAAAATGATACAGTTTTAGCTGATTCCTCTATTTAAGGAATTTAAAAAGACGCATTTCAAAAGATCCTCCTTTAGCCTTCCTTCAATTATTGATCAGTAGATGGAGTGATGTTATACAGCACCTTTCCTGTCACACTGATCACTCAGACTCATTCACCCTCACATACACACCAGTCAGAAGGCAACTTGAGGATAAGTGCCTTGCCCAGAGACACATCAACATGTAACAACTTTTCCAATTGCAAAATAATTACCACTGAGACAGTCGCCCTCACTGAGGGCAGTCACCGAAAAACAGCATGTTGTTCTGATTTTTTTTAAATAAGTCAAAAAGATTAGAGTCGATGTTCCAAACTCTCAAGTCTTATTTTAACATTTAGTAAAACATTTCCCTAAAGCAGGGGTGTCAAACTCCAGTCCTGAAGGGCCGCTGTCCTGCAGTTTTTAGATGTGCCACAGGTACAAAACACCTGAATCAAATGGCTTAATTACCTCCTCAGTTCTCCAGAGCCTTGCTAATTACTTAATTATTCTATTCAGGTGTGGTGCAGCAGAGGCACTTCTAAAAGTTGCAGGACACCGGCCCTCGAGGACTGGAGTTTGACACCCCTGCCCTAAAGATTGTAGGTCTTTACTTTAACTCTTTCCACAAAGCTACCAACATGGAAATCTTGTGATTCCAGTCGGCAGTAAAAGGGCGACCCTATTGGATGTAACACCCCACCATCATCACATCTAAACAGGCTACACATAAACAACACTTCTATCTTACGCTGCAGATTAGGACATCATCTAATGAATATGTAAAACATGCTGTAGGAAGTGAAATACTTCATAAGATCTAATTTCTAATAATTATGTTCTTTAAAAATATAGAAGCAGAGCAAGTAGAACCAGGCTTGGCTGCTCTCCAAGCCTTTGTACTAACACGTCTTAGTGGGCTGTGCTAACTGTGCCTGTGACATTTGTTTCATGGCTCAGCACAGCAGATGGGTGGCGGTGGGAGATGAATGGAGGCGGCGCTGTGGTGAGTGGGTGGGGGCGTGTCTGCATTAATGGCATGGTGGGGGGAGAACAAGAACAACAATGGCTGACTACAAGATGAACAAAAGTGAGGAAAACTACATCTGATTTGTTTTCCTTAAGTATGAAAAAAGGAAACAGAGTATGGAAACAGTTGTATTTTTAAAATGTATCCCCTGTCCTGTTGTCATTAATCCTACCTCAATGTTTTCTGTGTTATCAAGTAATAAATATGGTTTTTATGCTCACACATTTGTGTGCTGAAAAAGCTGAGAGATGCAATAATGCCTGACATGTTGGGCACTCAGAGCAGAAACTGCACTGTCAGGAAAAATGGAGTCAGGTTATTTTTACAACGTAATTCAAAAAAGAACAATTCAGAAAAAGATAAAATAAATGAAAAAACTAAATGACAACATTTAAGGAGGTAAAAAGCTAAGGAATGATTGTTCCAGAGTTGAGGGTGATGGAAACTAAACACTGCACAGAGTGAGTAAATTGTCTGATGACCTGAGGGATCTATATGGTTCCTACCTGAGTAGTTACTATGAAATATATAGGAACACCATTCATCATGTTAAAGGGGCAGTACATGTAAAATCCACTTTTTGAGCTTTACGTCATGTTATAATGTTATTCTCTCATCAAAAACATACCTGGTGTGTTGCTTTGATTTTTTTCATGCATGTTTGAGAAAACCTTTAATCTCCATGGTAACCAGCTGTGCAGAACATCTGAAGGGACCACAGGCACAGCTCCTCTTTTTTCATAGTCACAGCTCCTCCCCAGTGCTGCAGCTTTCAAGCTTCAGAGCTTCCACCTCACAGAGCAGCCCTCCCTCACTCAGCTCCTTCAGACTAGCCAGCAGCAATTAGCAAATACCTGGTGGAACTGTGCATCTGCTATAGGAGCTACTTCTACTCTGGTAAAGAAGTTGTTATAGGGTTAATAGAAGAGCCATGTTGTGATGACTTCTTGAAGGCAGAGTGTTAGAAAGAGCAGGAGTTTCTTAAAGAGATAGAGGCCAATTTCAAAGGCATTACATTTGGAAGTAACATCCATCTTAAGTCATATTTAACATATATAATGTTTTTATAACAACAGAAGTTAACATGACAACTTGATAGTGCCATTTTATAGCACAATGTGCCTGGAAAACACATAATGCTGTTCCATTAAGTTCAATCGGTCAAATTGTGCTATTTTGATCTGTTGCACTAAAGAGAACAAAAGTAAAGCATTCCCCACTGTCTATAAAATGATGAGCACATTTACCTTCAGGTAGCTCAAGCTAATGTCCTGTTCAGAAATGTGGATATTATTCTGATGAAGTTAAACTGAACTTGTTTAGATCATTCTGTACCTCACGGCATTCGGAAACAATCTCAGTGCTCCTCTCCTACCTCCAGGCCTTCACACAGTTCGTAACCCCCCTCAAAAAACAAAAGTTTTACTGAAACTCAGTGTCTTGAACCATGCTTGTGTTTCAATGTCTTCTCTAAATCAGCTGAGAAACTGGAAGCTGGTGGAGTAAAGAGTGATTCAGCATCATCAGTCACGCGCGCACGCACGCACGCACGCACGCACGCACGCACGCGCGCGCACGCACGCACGCACACGCACGCACAGGCTCTTGAAGCTTTATGAGCACTCCTTGTTCAAAAACACATCAGTGGAACGGTAGCATGGTGGACTCTCGTATTATTCTGTACATTTGATGTTATCTTTTAATGATCTTCCTTTTTTAGTACCATAACTGTATGTTGTTATAATTTTAGGATAATAATTCTGTTTTTTTCCTATTAATACAGATATCTGCCTATCTAATGAGGTGTAACTAAAGGTCCCTGTTTATGAAACAAAGTTTTGGCTTTGATTTTTGGCTCAGATTTTTTAGGCAGTTAGGTTGACATCTCTCTTCACATAAAATTGATGTTTGGGTCTCGACTGTTTCAGCTAGCTGACGCCATCATAAATGCGTGGACCATTATTAAGTCTGTGAAGACAAACATGATGATCGTCTTCCAGTTAATCTAGTTTTTCTTCTAGATTGTTATTTTGCCTCCCAGTTTACTCTGCCTAAGGTGTTGTATAATCCCCTCTGCAGCAATAAGCAGCGATGTGAGTGTGAAAGCTGATGGAGGAGCCGTTGCCATGGCAGCCATGCGATTTCACAGCAGCTTTTCATTGCAACGATAGATGCATAGATCTTCACATGTAAAGAGCGCCCTGATCTGTTCTTACTTAATCAAAATAAGCGTAGCTGAAAGTGTTGTCATGGTGATGTATAGATTAGTTACACCCACATGCCACTCCCTCTTCCCTCTCTCATCAGTCTGTGCCAGACTTCATTCTGGAACAATTGCAGAAGCTCCACCTTCCCTTGCTGACATCACTCCCTGTGTGTGTGTGTGTGCGTGTGTGTGCGTGGGTGCGTGCGAGCGTGTGTGTGTTTGTCATGGTATGGGTTCTTTCTCGGCCTTTGTTGATCTGGATGGAACCAATGAAGAGCTGAATATTGTTTTTTAAGAACTTCTGGATATTTGAAGGTAACGACTTGGACTCGTTGTTCTGACAGAACGTTGTTGATTTAGTCAGTTTAAAAAAAGTTAAACTTATTTTTTCCCAACAATTGAAAATGTAAACTTACAGAAGTTTGCATACAACAAATAAAAAGGAGCATTTTTTTCTCACTGTCTGAGCTGCTGTTGTTTGAAGAAATGCACCGCTCCCAATCATCCTCAGGTACTTACTGCTAAATGGGCTAAAAGTAGAGAACCAACTTACCGTTAAAGGAAAACCGTTTATCTGCTGAAATTGTTCTGTGGTTCAGAATGAATAAATAAATGTGTGGTGTACATTTGTATTCAGTTGAAGCTTTTTGGTGCTGCCTTTTGCTGCAGTTGCAGCCCCTGAGTCAATGAGAAAATAAGAAAAACCCCTGCATGATGTTGGCTCCACCATTTCTCACTGGGAATTTTGGGTCAGTTTTTCACCACATGTACTGTTTTTCATCCATGCCAAAGGATTTTAGTTTCTTCTGACCAAAGCGTTGCAGAACGTTCCTGTTTACTGTGTTTTCTCTACATGATTTGTGGAAAATTGCAAACAGAACTTACGTGGCGTTCTGGAAACATGATCTTTCATCTTGCTACTCTTCTAGAGTTGTGTAGTTTAGTGGTTTTTCTGCAGGGAGATTCTGACGTCTGAGCTGTGGATCTCCGCAACTCCTCCAGAGTAACCATGGGCCTCTTGGCTGCTTCTCTGGTTAATGTTTATAGTTTCCTCTCCGTGTTCAGACGATGGACTGACCAGAACTGTGTGCTGTTGTAAAACCTGACCCTGCTGTAAACTTCTCCAGATCTGCTTCCGGGTTCCTTAGTCTCCATGACGATGGATGGTCTCTGATGTTCTTTAACAAACATCAGAAGTCATCAAAGTGCAGCTGTTTACAGTGAGATTAGATCACACACACGGACTCTAATTTTTAATCAGCTGATTTGACGTCAACTAATTGCACTGGATTTGTATTCATTATGGGTGTGTGGGTAATATAGGGAGCTGAATCTAATGCACCTCGCATGTATCTGATTGTTAGTAAAAACATATTCTTCCCCCAAACGTTTGAGGTATTTGGCTGCGTTTGGAGCATATGAATACAATTCCTATAACTGATGATAAGTTTGTTCTCAGATCTGCCATCTTTTTGCTTAAACTCTGCAGCCATTCCACCACCGTGCTTTTCCTCTCTCTGTCCCTCTCAGATTGACTGAAGTTCTGCCATGCCTGTGGCCTCCACCAGGACAGAGCCTGGTGAGACCTGACACAATTCTTCATGTTTGCAGTTATCACCATAAGATTATTGTCTATGTTTTTTTTTATTTTTTACAAGTCCTCCTTCCTTTCTTCACCTAAAGGCTCTTCTCTCTGCATCAAGTGAATGCAGCAACGTCAGATTTTTTTTAAAAAACATAATGTTGAAGTTTGCTGGGATTCTCATCTGCTGAATGATTGTTTGCATGTGCGTGTGTGTGTCAGCTCCCCAGGTGTTGGACGCAATGAGCGACAGCACCACCAGCTCCACCATCGCCAACGACCTTGACCTCATCTACCTCAAAGGCATTATGGAAAGCCCTTTGGTGAGGCATACACTCAAATACGAATGTTTGAAGTGGAACTGAGATCGAAAATGAACACATTAATGTCATTTCCACTGAATTAAATCCCGGCTCACTGTTGGTGGATGTCAGGAGCAGGAGGAGAGCCCCAAGGAGCCGCGGCTGTCACCAGTGAGGGAGAACAACGTGGAGCTCCTGCAGGAGATCCTCAGGGATCTGTACCCGTTCACGCAGCACTCCGACACTGCCGCTGAGCTGGCCCGCATCCTCACACAGCCTCACTTCCAGGTGTGGAATGTACACAAATGCACCACGCTGCATGTCAGGGCTTTTTAAGCAGGAGCTTTGACTGACTAAAGATAAATTTGAACATCAAACTAGAATTCTTTGTCTTTTTTTACCATTTAGTCTTTACTGGAGACTCATGATTCAGTGGCCTCCCAGGCATGCGAGAGCCAGCCTCCCAGCCCGTGTGACTGTGTAGATCATGAACAGGAAGACAGCCAGACGACCAACCCGGCCCTGCCCTCTGATGCCATACGCATGGTTGGCATACGCAAAGTTGCAGGGGAACATCTGGTGAGAACATCACTGCATTATCTCTACTGCCTGTATTCCTGCTGTAGCTAAACATTTCTACTTTCATCAAATCAGCAAACATTTGCTTTTAATTATTTTTCCCTGTAAAAAATATCTGATCTCATAGTGGATGTATTAAATGTCAACGGCATCCCTAACAACAGCACATTACATGATTAAAATAGTTTAGATGAGTTAGGTGCTATAATTTTGTGTAGTGAGAAAGTATTTATTCCCTCACAGATTTCTTCTGCTTTTGTTGGTCACATTAAATGTTTCAGATCATCAAACATCTTTTAATGTGAGACCAAGTTGAGTATGAAACAAAGTTGAGTTTTGCAAATACCAAAAAAATTTTTCAATTGATAATTTCAGTTCTTAAGACTACAGTATGTAACTTTTACAAAATATGTTTGTTTTCATTTTTTTTTTACTTTACATGATCATGACAGAATAAGAGATAATCTGAAAAGATTGACCTCCTTCTCCCAATGCTACAATTTCTGTCTTTAGAAATGCACCACTCAATAACAACCAATCAGAGCCAAGGGGAGGGTCTTAGTGCTGTCAATCAACTTCCTAAATGTGTTAACATAGAAACAACTTACCATTACAAGAAAACCGTTTATCCACCGTCATTAGTGGCCATGCTAAGGAGTCGTGGTTGGCTCCATTGTGGTGAACTAGTTGGAGGGTAGCAGAGAACAAGGGGGGCGGTTGAGCAGCGCATACATGTGGTGATTCATAGCACTACGACGCTCCTCCTTACTCTGATTGGTTGTTTCTGTTGAGGTGTTTATTGATTCAGATGACAGCAGGAAGGCAGATTATTTCTCTGCCTTCTGTCTATGTCATACTGTCATGACATAGTGATAATTTTAACAAACATGTAAAAAAGAAATATATACATATATTTTTTTATAAACGTTAGAAACATTATACTGCAGCTATAAAGGAGAAAAAGTTTCCAAACCGATCTATATCCTTGCATAATTAGAAATATATTTCCACTAATTGTTGAACCATGAATTTACTGTGTCTAACCATCCGCTTTTTGAAAAGTTGAGGTGAAGTTCACAAGCAACACCTAGACATGACACTGCCAGATTACATCTTTATAAATGAAGCAGTCTTTCTTATAGAAAATGCATCTAGAACTTCCACCAGGTGTCCTAGCTCTTACATGGTTTAGCTGAGTGGTTGTGTCCTGCTCCAATCATGTTCCAGAGACGATGGTAAGTTTGATTCTCTCCTGGATCTTCAGCAACACGTCTCCTAACAGAGTCATAGTTTTATCATTTGTTGGTTGTTGTTCCTTAAGCATTTTCTGGATTCACTCAAACAGTTTTTGCTTGTTGTTTCAGGGTGTGACATTCAAAGTGGAAGGTGGAGAGCTGGTGATCGCCCGTATCCTCCATGGAGGGATTATAGACCAGCAAGGCCTCCTGCATGTTGGAGACATCATCAAAGAGGCATTTATCCCATTTCTCCCTTCCCCTAGGTTCTCAATCTGAGCTCTTAGACTTTATGTACTATAATCTACATCAGTGTTTTTCAAAGTAAAGGGACTTTATGGGGTTAGGGGCACCTCAGAAAGTTTGTGCAAAGATGATAAAAAAAAGAAAAATTTTAAACAAATGATCTAACTACATTTTTAAAGATAACATTTTAATTACATATATCTCATCTTTTTTTAAAATCATTTTTATAAAGAATAATCAAATAACTTACTCAAATGTTATCTGCCATGCTCATTTTTATGATTTGCTGCCAAATGTATCCCAATGTTTTGGGGAAAGCTGGACACTGCTGTAAAAAATCCCTAAGAACTCATGGCCAACTAAAACCAGAAAGTATGAGGCAGCACTAATTCTAAATAAATGTAAAAAAGTTTATAGTTTGAATAAAAGTGAGGAAAAAACACATTTTAAATCAGGATTAGCTTCTCTGGTCAAGTTTATATATCCAAACAGGGAATGTGACTTTGGTTCCACTTTGGTTTCTGTACAGATATTTTAAACATAAGTGAGAAATTAAATAATAAAGTCATATGGAAAATATTATTTATATTACAAACATCACAAGAAATAAAATGTCACAGGTTGTCACAGGATCAAACCCAGTCCTCGGTTAGATCTTTATTAAAAGACAGTTAAATGAAAGATTCTTGTCTTTAATTGTCTTGTCTGTGTGTGTGTCTGTGGAACTGATCCAGATATTGATATTGGATCAGTTCCACACACACACACACACACACACACGCACGCATACACATACACATACACACACACACACACACACAGAACCCTATGCTGAATTCTGTTACTATAAACAAGAAAAACATGAAAATGTATATTAGAAAAAGCTAATACTCCACAACAAATTAGGTTAGTATCAGGAGTGAAAGTAAGGGGGTACGGCAGGGTACTGCGTACCCCTAAAAGATTTAGCGGGGGTACGCAGTACCTGCATGAGAGGGGAGCGGCTGTCTGCTGTAAAAAATCTGTGGGTTCACTGTGCAGCTGCGACTGATTCGTTTTTCAAGAACAATCTAAAACAGACTTAATCAGTTAATAAATAACTTTTTTCCCATTTCATATGGTCTCTGAACTGTTCGTGCTTTACTAGAGCAGGGCTGCAATACGACGATCACGGAAAGTTTTGAGTCGATCTCAGCATTAGGTGACAAACTGAATGCCGCCAGGAGGTTGAGACCAGCAGGTCCTCCTCTGGCTCCTTATCAAAACATTAGTAACTTTATTAAAGAACAACATCAACAAAAATCAACAAAACGTGTTCAAATTAATGATTCAACAACAATAATAATCTCAGTAATTATTGTTTCAACAAGGTGTTGTGCAATTCTGTGCGTTTCTGTTCCATGCCAAAATAACTAGCAGAGTAGGAGTTTAAAATTAATCAACCACCGCTGTGTACAGGGAGGATTATTAATAATCGCATAATAAATATTAAGCCTGAAAACCTGATATCGTAATGGACTAAATGTTTTTAACGTAATCTCTTGTCGGCTTGCGGAGCGCAGGAGGTTGCCATGGCAACGGCTGTGCTTAAATGACAGAGACCGAGAGTAAAAATGTGCGAGTTGTTTAGAGTTGATCACCTGTTCAGGTTGTTTTACCTTTGTCTTGGCGAATCACAGCCGCTGTAGTTTCTGAACATTCAATAAGCTACTGTAGTACAATAAACTACAAACTTAAACTAATTATCTCATTCTGTGTGACTATATCACAACAAACATCAAACACGGCCAATATGTTTCATTAAGTATTTAACAAACTAATGGCTTCTACCGCGATAATTATGTGAAATTAAATTAATTGTCTAATATAAAAAAATAGTTTGGTGCTGTTGGGCTCAGAGTCTGAGAGGCTTTTCCTTTATCAAACAATTTTGTTTTTTTTGCCTCTTATTTAGTGGAAATATTGATGTTGATGAGATTTTCTCCAAAATAATAACCTTTTTCAACCTTTATAGCTCCACTGTTGAAAATGAGGAGCTAACATTCACAAATGACATTGAAATAAAATCCAGTCCAACATCTGGTTTGAGGTGATTCCTCTGGATCCTGTTGGAGGAAAAATATCCCAACTTCATAAGATGAGCTTTAACCTAACAGAGCTCTGTGGTTCCTCCTGTCAGTATGAGAGTCAGGGTGAGGAGGCATCATGTTAGGAAGATGAAGTGGAAGCTGCGGGATCTTCAGAACAAACAGGTCATGATGCTGGGCTGCTGATTATCCCTCTGTCTGGACACAGGATCAATAGAACCAGTTTAAAAGCTAAAATGAATGGTTATATGCCAGACATGGAAAACTGGAACTGGGATGCACTCTATGCCATGATGTTCAGAATGTAGGTCTCATGGCATCTCAAGGTGTCAACATTACAGCCAGTGGGCTGAGGGAAATACAGCTTTATTTTGTACCAATTCAAGAGCTACCCAGCTTATATATATTCACACACACACACACACACACACACACACACACACACACACACACACACACACACACACACACACACACACACACACACACACATATGTCATAGTACCCCCAAGAATTTAAAACTAATTTCACCTCTGGTTAGTATACATCAGTGTTGCATTGTTGTTATTGGTACATTGAACTTTTTTATTTCATTCTATGCAACAGTTAAAACACCTAACAGCTTCATCGTGGAGAAGAGCTTTGTGAATGAATAATTTGAACAGACTGTTCTTGTGTTCTGACAGGTGAACGGACGAGATGTGAGCCAGGACCCCAGGGTGCTGCTGGAGGAGCTGCAAGCAGCCAGTGGCATTGTGGTTCTGAAGATCCTGCCCAGCTACCATGAGACCATTCCACCAAGACAGGTGACACATGCTAACACCACCTCCTGCTGGAAGCTCTTCTGTACTTTATTTGTGATTTTTGCCATCCAGAATGAACATGGTGCCTGTTGAACCAATGAGTTGGGGAAACCATTACGTGAAGCATCCTGTTTGTTTGAATTTGTCCAGGTGTTTTTCAAGTGTCACTATGACTACGACCCAGCCAATGACACCCTGATTCCTTGTAAGGAAGCAGGGTTAAGGTTTGAGACAGGAGACATCCTTCAGATAGTCAACCAAGATGATGTCAACTGGTGGCAGGTAAAAGACTTGCACATAAAGTATTTGTAGCATGTAGGATTTATCTGCTCAGGCTATACAGACTAGAGATGCACTAATCCAGATATTGGTATTGGATCGGTTCCAGTTTTGAAAAATCTTCTAGATTGGGGATCGGTCACAATGAACACAGTCCATGAGGGCAGATCTATTCAGTCTAATTCTATACTTTATGCTTTAAGTGATGTCATGCTTTATTATTTATTTGACATTGTATTTAGAATTCCTAATTGCTCTTTCTGATTCAATCAAATTCAGTTTATTATTCAAATTAAACAAGTTTTTAATCTAACAAAACCCAGCAGATTGTATGGAGGCATTGAGTTGAGGTATTCACTCTTTACAGAAGAGAACATAGAATCTATAGACAAAACGCTTGTGTTGTCGTTGACTTCACAGCAATCCTTCATACTGAGCACATAGCAACAGTGGAGAGAAAAAAACTCCCCTGTAACAGGAAGAAACTTCCAACAGAACCAGAACCGACTGGGGGTTTGACAAAACAGCAGACACTAGAGAAACAGCAGCAGTACTTTCTACTCAGTTAAATGTTAGTTCAGTGGTTCACTGGAAACCAAAACCTCCAAACATTTTCATGTTTCGGCAAGAGATTTTTGAGTATGAGAAGAACAATCAAGACACTAATTCTATTTAACGTCCTAATTTTCCTTTTCCTTTTTTACTACAAAATTAAATGTGTTTCAGTATCCTTCATAGGAGCTTGGAACTTTCCAGTCTTTGTTTTAAACACTAATATTTTGAACACTGCTGTGTGGCTGCGCATGTTGTTCAGGCCCGACATGTGGAGGGTGGAAGTGCAGGGCTGATCCCCAGTCAGATGTTGGAGGAGAAAAGAAAAGCTTTTGTGAAGAAGGATGTGGAGTTGGCACCTGCAGGTATGTGGTCTGAAAGAACAAAACGCTGATTGAAACTCCAGGGATTTGCTGCCATCTGCTGGTAAATTTCCACGTCTGTCCAGTCATATTCAATAAATTAGAATATTTTGAAAGTTCCAGTGAGATCTTTAACTAAGTAAAATATGTTATGTTGATTAATTCCTAACAAACTGATGTACTCAAGCTTTATTTCTGTTAGTTATGATTTTCAGCTTCCAGCCAATAAAAACACACATAGGATGAGAAAATTAAATCAGATCAATGCAGAAACATTTTAAATCAGAAATATGGGCTTAATGAAAATATGTTTAATACCTGCTTAGAGTTTGTTATTGTCATTTCAACACAGATTCTGATTTTTTTTGTATATGACTGCCTGAAATGGCAACTGAATGGATCCACCACTGAGTCTGTGGAGACGATTCAGTTAGCTAATGCCAGCCTGGCTGCACTAAAACTATTTTATTATGGTGTGACAGGAAATCTTTGCACTGGTCTTGGAGTGAAGAAGAAGAAGAAGATGATGTATGTGACCACAAAAAATGCAGGTAAACGTCTGATTTCACTGTTTTTACTTCTGAAAATGTACATTTGTACAAAATGTCCAGAGTCCTCCTGAAATGTTCCTCTTTGTTAACCTGCTCACCTTCTTTCCTTTAACCATTCATCTCATTCATAGAGTTTGACAGACATGAAATCCTGCTGTATGAGGAGGTGGCCAAGGTTCCACCATTCAAAAGAAAAACTCTGGTTTTAATTGGAGCTCAGGGGGTTGGGAGGCGGAGACTAAAGGCCAAGCTGCTGCTGCGGGACCCGCAGCTCTTTGGCACCACCATCCCATGTAGGAAACCCGACGGCTTTCAGTGATTCAGTTGTATGACTTGAAGCTCAGTGGACACTTTAAGATTTCTTTCATGTTTAACAACGAGTATGCTTCCTCTACAAATCTTGAAATAACTCTGTTTTTGTGTGTATCCAGACACCTCCAGAAAGCCCAAAAAGGGAGAACGTGAGAATCGGATGTATGCTTTCACAAGCCGCAACAAGATGGAGGCTGACATCAAGAATGGCCGTTATCTTGAATATGGAGAATATGAAGGCAACTTGTACGGTTTAAAGATTGACTCCATCCACGAGGTGGTGGAGGCGGGACGCGTCTGCATCCTGGACGCCAACCCACAGGTTTGTAGACACGTTCACCTTATCCTTGGGATTTTAATACCATTAAAGCTTTGATAAAAACATACTTTTTTACATTCTTGATAAATGTAAGTGTCGAGAGAGATACTGACATGACAAAGTGTCAGTATCTCTCGTTACATTTATCTGATCTTAAAATTTGTTTTAGGATCTGAAACATTTAAGTGTAATTAAACTACAAGAACACCTAACAGAAGAACAGAAAACCCAACGAGAAGCTCAAGTCTAAACTCTCCTGGCTTCTCATGTGGTTCATGAGACAGATAATCTGTGAAAACAAATCCTCTGCCTTTTCCCTGTGTTAGCTCCAGAAATACACAGTTCAGTCAGAAGCAATCAATCAGACTCAAGAAGAGGATTTTAGTGCTGTCAATCATTCTAATGTATGTGCTCTTCTTGCCCAGCCCCTTGCTCTCTGCTACAACTGGACACTGTAAAGACAAAAAGCAGTTTTTAGTGTTATTAAAGGAAAAAAATCTATCTAAACTATGGAGTACAATAAGGAGCCTGGGGAATTTTTCTTTTTTTTGCATTGTCTAGCAATAAATAAGTACATACGTTCTGCTATATTTTGTTATCGTGATGGCAAGAATAAAATTGATATTTTTTATCAGTCTTTATGTACACCTTTAATGAACCTGTATAACCATGTTCATACATTCTTAACTCTTTGGTGCAGAAAACCGTCAGATGGCGATATTATTACCCCATGAAAATAACTCAAAAATAGTTCAAATAGTTTGGATGTACTTTTTCTTCCTTTCATTCTTACTTCCAGGAAGTTTTTGTCATGTTTATGTCTTAGAGTTGGGAGAGAAAACTCATGTTTGACATATTTTGCCTCTGGCAATTTGCACATAAGTTTGTGGTACATTTATATCCTAAATAAAAAGACATACAACTTCAGATGTCTCACAAATGAGATATTAACATATATGGAAAAACCTTGCGAAACCTTTTGTTGAAGCACAAAGACTTTCATTATTCATCATGCATGCATGAAGTGACTAGTAAATACATTATTGCGATGGAATGCAAAAGAAAAATGTTCCCCCATGTCCTCCATGGGGCTTCATACTAAACCAACCTGGTCCTGTTGGAAAACATGACCACTACCCCCTCTTAAATCAGGCATTAATGGGAACAGGGAGGAACTGAGTTAGATTTTACTATCAAACTCCAGACCACCACATTGAGATCCATTACCCTCAAATAGAGAAATTTAAGAGAGAAAACATAGACCAATGATCAAATCCTCCAGGAGCGGTCAGCCTACCAAAGTCACTTTTGTGATTTGTTGTGGTAGGCTATCAGCACCAGGCTGGTGGAAATAACAGGTTCCATTACTGTAATGATGGACAGAGAAACTTTCTGACTGTAAGATCTGTGACGTGTTTCATGAGCTCCTCTTTCAGTTTTTCATCATGAACTCTAAGATATGATCTCTAAAGCACAGGAAAAGTGTTAACTTTCAAACAATGTTAAAGTTAAAATCTAATGTGTCCATTTACTCTGCATGTTGCTTCTAGTCTCTCAAAGTGCTGCGGACGTCAGAGTTCTTGCCCTACGTGGTATTCCTGCAGTCTCCTGATTTTGAGGTGCTCAAGGCGATGAATCACTCGGCTGTAGAGGCCGGGGTGGTCACAAAGGCCCTGACAGTATGAGCAAAATGAACCTTTTCTCTTCTTATAAATCACTGAAAGATTTGTGTCACAGAAGTGTGCGGAGAGCCAATCTGTGTGTTCTGTGTTGCAGGACGAAGAGCTGCAGAGGACATGTGACGAGAGTGCTAAAATCCAGGCCGCCTTTGGTCACTTCTTTGACCTCACCATCGTCAATGAGAACCTTGATGAGACTTATCGCACCGTCAAAGCAGCTCTGGAAACAGTTTCCAAAAACCCACAGTGGGTCCCGGTCACATGGGTGTTCTAAGACCTGAGAACTCTGCCCACATGTTTCAGTTCTCAAGACTCATGTTTTCATCAGTTTCATCTGGCATCTGGCATAGCATAGATCAGACATCCTGGACCAAATGCACCTGAACCGCAGCAGAAACTGTGTGTGTAAAGTGTGTGTAGAATAAACTGTTACGATGTGAGGACTCAGCATCCTTTGGTACCATTCCTCTTGCAAAACTTAGTGTGTTGGATGGTAAAGGCCCGGCTGACTTCAGGTGCACTAAAGTCTCAAAATGTTGTTGTTGGATGATTTGAAGTCTTCTCAGTAAGACTCTGTGCATGCACATGCATGTGTCTGTGACCCTGAGGACTTCAGAACTTTCTATTTTTACATTTTACTTACAAACTTCAGACATTTTTTTCCAATGGTTACATATCATAAAGGAGGTCAGACCTTTTGGGGTCAAAATGTGCCAAGAGATTAATTTCAGCCAAAAAATGGATCCTGCCAATTAATATCAAATATTTTTCTACTTTCTGTTAACATACAAATTGCTTGGACAGTCAGACACGATAATGTACCAAACTAACCCTACCTTATTTAAACAGGATAATGTGTTGCTCCATTAATTCCCACCATAAATTCCAATATGGCTGCAGCTCATGTGAACTATAGCCTTAGCAGCAGTAATAAGCTTTTATTGAACAATCATTAGGTTTTTAGCTCATTAAATCAGATAGCATCTGGTGTTGAACATATTGGTACAGTGATTATACAAAACACAGAGAAGCACATCCATCCATCCGTCTTCTAACACCCTTGTCCCTCAGTGGGGTCGGGAGGGCTGCTGGTGCCTATCTCCAGCTAACGTTCCAGGCAAGAGGCGGGGTCACCCGCCTCTGTCACCAGACTGTCACAGTGTGACAGTCTGGTGACAGGTCACCAGACTGTCACAGGGCAACACAGAGACACACAGGACAAACAACCATGCACACACAGTCACACCTAGGGAGAATTTAGAGAGACCAATTAACCTGACAGTCATGTTTTTGGACTGTGGGAGGAAGTCGGAGTACCCGGAGAAAACCCACCATGCAAATACCATGCAAACACTCAGTTTTGCTAACTTGAGTGTAGCAGCTAGCATATCCCTCTGGTTAGCACACATTCAGAGGGCTTCCACGCCTCAGCGGGTCAGGGATGTTTTGTTAGGAAAAGCTGGTAGTCCGACACTATGCCTGTAATATATTTAAGGATACTAAATTTCTTAATGCAGTGTAGCATTTTTTTATATGTTACAGAAGCAGAAAGGTGGTAAAGTCATTGTGAAATGTTGCAAAAACAGCAGAAGATGGTCAGAAGCAACTTTTTCTAGTATAACCCTGCTGTTGAGATGAAAATAAAGAAGTTAGAAGTTTTGTTCCAGTAGCTGGACAGATTATCCTTTACATGGGATTTATATGAACCCAAAGCATGTGACAAATAATATTGTTAAAATCTTGCAGATGGTCAGAATATATTAACCTGATTCATGTAATTTAAATAACTGAGGCATTAGATGTTGTCATCTCTTCCGTCTGTCTAAAGGGTAATGATCTGCTGTCACATGGGTTTTGTGAAACAAATTTAATGAACAGAAAACTGCATTTGAAAGAAACTCTTTTAGTGTGAGTCAGCCATAAAACTAATTGAGTCAGTTAAAACAAGCCACAGTCTGAATGCTTTCAGCCATCCCATAATACTGCCTTACTCTCAGATTATGTGACTTTACAAACTGCAACACAACTGCCAAGGACTCAGACCATGACACTAAGCAGCAGAGGTTCTGAGAACTGACATGTTAAACAGTTTGTATTCTCTGATAGAAACCCCCAATGTTATGCCCCTTAAAAACACTGCGTCGCTTTAAAACAGTCCGTCATTCCCAGCTGACACTTTTATGTTGCACTGATCTCAATCTGTTTAACTAGATCCCCATTGTTTGTAGATAGCGTGTACATACACAGTGGTATAATAGGTATTTATATTGGTTTAAATGTCCAGAAGGTCATTGTTAAATATATGCTTATAATCCATGAGTGTATAACACAAGATCTGTTGTTCCTTCTCACGTTCCCACCTCTACGTGCTGCACTAGCTGCGTTTCCATTACAAATTTGAGCAAAAAATTGTTGATATTCCGCCAATGCCAAAAACCCCCCACAATTTCACAAATGTGATGTTTCTATTAAATAAGAAACACAATTAAATTCACGCATGAATAAGTTTGTTCACGCAATAAGTCATTAAAAAACGAGCCAAGGACTTCCTGTCATTTTCTTCGTCTTTTGCTCCAGTAGCAACATCCAGTTGTTGATCATACTTCAATTTCGCTGAAAAACCACCTCATCCCAGAACAAAAGCTCTTTATCAAAAACCGTGATTTTCCAGTAAGCAAATTTATTTTCGTGAATCCAAATTTTGCAATTATATGGTCAACGGAAACACAACTTCTGATCATGGTTCCGACTGGCAGCTACTGGATGATTTTAACGCACAATGTTGAGTCATAAGGAAAACTGGTGCTTGTTAAATACTTTATAATTACTGATTGTTTCCTGGCAGTGGTTTTTTTTTAGTTCTTTTTGGGAAAATATTTTTAATTCCTAAATGTTCCTTAAGAACAGAAGTTTTTCTGGGAACTTTTAGGTTCCGATCATCTGGAAAGTTTAAGTATATCATTATTGCTCTCCTGAAAACATTCCAAAACCTCACTTAATTTTTAATAATAAAATAGATGCAATACAGCCATTTTGTCCTTTATCTTTATGAATGTTGGTACATCTTAGGACAGAAGCAGGTTTTTTTTCATTCTCTTCTATAACTGATGATTTTCTGTAAAAATAATTCTAGCAAGAAGTGTATTCAAATATAAGTTTACAGTACATATCTCTTCCAGTATATCTGCTACATAGTGTATACAGTGAAGATGGTAAAAATGTATTTGATATGAACAACTGAAACATTCCATAATATTATGTAAAACTTGTTAAAAATAATGGCAGAATGTGAATTATTTCTTGACAATTTGGATAAAGCAGATATTGTTTTGTATTAGAGACGTGTTGAGCAGCATTGTATTGTCAATTTGCTGTTTAGTAAAACATTGATTTGCTCATAAAAATTTAGTGGACTCTGGTTAAGAATTATAGCATCAGAAGATACTGAAAATAACATTCAAAACATTTTAGTCAGTCAGTCCCTTAGGCAGTCCCAATAAATGTTGTATTGTTCTAAAAGAAATATCAAATACTTATTAATTCTTTTACATCTTTTAAAAGCTCCTGAGGTGGGGAGTGCAGCCATCGTTATTTTCCCCCGTGTCGTCCGTAATTTCCAAAAGGCTGTCAATGTTTTCAGAAACAAGGTTGAATGCTCTATAGGATAAAGCAAAGCTACTTTGCTGTTCTCCATTCTCCCTCCTGTTATCTGCTGGATGTCTTGCTCTCACTCTCACATCCATCTTCTTTCACCCTTGTCCCTCAGTGGGGTCGGGAGGGTTGATGGTGTCCATCTCCAGCTAACGTTCCGGGCGAGGGGCGGGGTCACCCTGGACAGGTCACCAGTCGCAGGGCAATACAGAGGCACACAGGACACACAACAATGCACACACACACACACTCACACCTAGGGGCAATTTAGATAGACCAATTAACCTAACAGTAACCTAACAATTTGGATTGTGGGAGGAAACCAGAGTACCTGGAGAAAACCCACACATGCACAGGGAGAACATGCAAACTCCATGCAGAAAGACCCAGGCTGGGAATTGAACCCAGAACCTTCTTGCTGCAAGGCAACAGCTCTACCAACTGCTCCACTGTGCAGCCCCTCCCTCTCACAGACAAACATTAATTCAAACATCTTTCTGACATTGGAAATTGCTAACTTGGATTGTTTTCTCGTTAGCTGTGTTCGCAAATAAGAAATTCTATTTTTGAGTTTCCGAATGGCTGGTCAAACTGGAAAATCCTCCATTTCCTGATGACAACCGATATCTTAGTGCATTTTTATAACTTTGTAAAGTTCAAAAACTACAAACTGTTACAAGTATGATGACTGAAAAACATATTTTGTCTTACTGTAAATGGAATACTGAATTAAGTCTGATTTATTTTTTGTTTATGTAATAATGTAAGCTTTCCGTTAAGTATGCTTTAATCTTTTCAGAATAAATTATTGGTTTGATTTAAATGTGTGATTTTCTTTCATCTTAGAACATGTTACTGAGAAACCTAAATCTGGAAATCATACAGAACTTTTATATGTATACTTAATACATTCTTTGGAACAGTTTTATCAGCATTTCCAGAGGGAGAATAAAATGTCCTGCACTCAGTCCGTCGCTGTGTGGAATTGCATTATCTCCTCATGTATTTCCTCGGGCTACCTCGGTTTTGGCCAGTAATTACTGTATTTATTTGTTTTTAAAGCCAATAAGATAAGATTACATACTGCCATTTGTGATGTATTTTATCAAAGAAGTATGGAAGAATGGGCTTTGCAGACTGATATTTGTGGAAGGAAGAACACTTACCTTTATCTCTAGGCGGTTCAGTAATGAGGGGCTGATCATGTGGGTTTTTTTTTGAGGACTCCACACTGCAGGTCTGATGAACAAGCTGCTCTGTCTTTCCTGCTGGTCTCATGTCTTGCTGTAAAGAATTTTTTCTGCTGTTAAAGTCTGATTGTCACATGTTTTACCACATTTTCCTGACTTCTTGATGTGAATAACCATTAATCCTCTCCCATTCATTACTTTCAAACTGAGACTTCTTGCAGTTTTTCGCCTTCGTGACAGTTCTGCTCTTCCTCTTATGCAACTCTCAGATTTTCCTTCCTCCTCCCCAGTATATGCTTTGACCTTCGTCTCATCTCCTCTGCATTCCTTCTCCTGGTTTTTTTCGCGTTGAGTAAACTTCTCTTCTGCCATGTGGTTGTGGGTGTTTTCTGTCCTGAGTTGTCTGTTGGCGCTGGTCATCGTCTTGTTCTTGGTCACTGGGAAGCGCTATAAAGTGTTCAGTGAGAAGTGTCTGAGACCACCAGGACCCCTGGTCACCAACAGCAATGAGAGGGATGCCAGACTGAAGAAAGGTAAGAGAATGAGGAAATGTATACAAAGAGAAGGCAGTACTGAAGCAATGACTGTAAGTTGCTCTTATTTAACTACATTTTTCTTTTGACAAGTTGCATTACAGTAGCTGGTACAGTAATAAATTTTGGGAAAAATTGATAGTAATTTTTGTGCAGCCTAATTCAACATATACGTTCCACAACTTACTTCTTTAGAATTTACCAGATATTTTCTAAAAAAACACGATGAAGGTACATGATACGTTTCAAGAGGATTTAGAAAAATACTTTGTAAAATATACAAATTTCTTGTCAAGTTCTTGAAAATTTCTGTAAGCAGCCTCTGTGTCCCAGAAAATCACAGGCGGTATTCTTTACTGGTAAAAGAAATACATTTTTCTAAGAATACTATTTAATTTTACATCTTTTTTTATCAAGCAGCTTTTCTGTAATGTTTGTTCATTCAAGTAACGTAACAACAATTTAAATATAAATTTTGCAAAATGGAACCAGCACATTGGCCTCATTTAGAAGTTTGTTTTTCTTTTTGTGGTTTAAGAAATTGATAATTGGTGGTATGATGGGACGACCCCTGCTTTCATTTTTCGCCCTCCTCCTGAGTGTCACGCTAAGGCACTTCAGTTTGAAGTGAAGTTTTTGTCAAGGTCATCATTAATTTAACATGCTGCTTTCCTTTTGCCTCAGAACTCAGAAATGGGATTGACATCACACCCAGAATAAGATCCTACTTGTGTAAAGTAGGGATTTCAATTAGCTATTGAATATCATTTAAAGCTGTACATCCTATATGCAAACACCACCTTTAATTTATTCAGTTTAGAGCTGCAGGTATGTAACATTGATTTTAGACTCAATCTTTAAATTGTGTCTTGTAAAATAAATGCTTCCACCTCCACTTCCTGTTGTTAATGTGAGGAGCGGCCATATTGGATCTCGAAGTCAGCGATTGAAAGATTCTTTCACTTTCCAAGCGGGAAGTCCCTTTGTTCGGAGGGAGAGTCCTGTTCATCTTTTAGGCTCGGAAGTCAAAATTTCAAAGTTCCGACTACAAATGGAACGCAGCATCATACTCACAGTCTGACAGGTTGATGCATTTCTCTCAGGGTTCCGTACCGACCGGGTTCCACCGGCTCTGGATGCGGTGGTGATTGGCAGCGGCATTGGAGGCTTGGCAGCTGCAGCGATTTTATCCAAAGCTGGGAAGAAAGTTGTAGTCCTGGAGCAGCATGACCTTGCTGGGGGCTGCACACACACCTTCCAAAGCAATGGCTTTGAGTTCGATGTGGGTAGGTTTCTTTAGGAAAACACACAACAAAAACCTTCCTGTACTATAAATGTTGAAATATCAGAGAGTCAGATGTTCTTTGCATGGTTTCATAGCTAAACTACAAAACTCAATAAATAAGAAGTTCAAAATATGAACTTCTTATTCATATTTTGAATACTAGTTAGTTTGTGTATGAACTACACAAACTAACTAGTATTAGTTTGTGTAGTTTTGTGTATGAACTCTAGTTCATACACAAAAATAACAAAAAAATATCAGTTTAAAATTATTTATAAATGATATGTTTAAAAGGTTAAAAATACCTCAGTTCCTTCTTGTCCTACTTCCATCAGGGATCCATTATCTGGGCCAACTTCATGAGAACAGCCTGCTGAGGGTCGCTGTGGATCAGATCACTGAGGGACAGCTGCAGTTTGTCAAACTGGAACAACATTATGACACCGTGCTTCTTGGACCGCCTGGCTATTGCAGGTATTCCATGTCATCATCAACGTTATAGTCTGTCCTATAAGTTCTATCCATGGCATTTTTCTTAATATAGCAAAAAGGTAATCTTTATGAAGGGTGAAGACTCTTGTAACATCCTTTGAAACCATCTACAGGTCATTACTGAATAATTATGTATGTTTCATTCCAGCAATAGTTTTATCACATGTTATGTTTCCGGCCAGGAACCTGTCCCACCACCAGAACTAAACCTGACTGTTCTGTTTTCCTTCAGGGAGTATTATATTCATGGAGGGAAAACTGAGATGGCAGATTCCTTGAAGAAGCAGTTCCCAGAAGAAGAGGAGGCCATTGATGAGTTTATGAAACTGATGAAGGTATATGTGTGTGTGCGTGTGTGTGTGTGTGCGTGCGTGCGTGCGTGTGTGTGTGCGTGTGTGTGTGTGTGTGTGTGTGTGTGCGTGTGCGTGTGTGTGTGCGTGTGTGTGTGTGGGAGATCCATAATGATCCGGGTATAAGAGTCAGTTATAAGGTGCTGCAAGTGAACAGAGTAAAACCAGCACCCAGGCATATAAGAATCCCTCTTTTCCCTCCATATGTAACAATATAACCTCTGGTGGATACTTTAGTCCCATTGGACCAGAGGACATGTCTCCAGATAAGAAGGTTTTTACCCTGTAAACATTTACAGACTGCAATCTGGCTTTTTACATTTTGGACCAAAAACATGTCCAGGAGTGTTCAAGGTGTGGCCTTAAGTGTCTAATTGACTCAAATGTGTCAGTTAACCTATGAGAAGTTACCAACTCTGTGACATCATCACCTGGGCTTTTCCTCATTGTTTAGAAAGTAATTATTTAGTATGAACTGATTTTGAAGAAGATAAATAAAGAAATAAATCACTGACATATTCTTTCTCCCATTATTGTTCAATTTGCATTTATCAATTAGAAATATTTTTGGAAAAATAACTCAGTTAAAACAAGAGAAGTTTGGTCTGATTTAACTGCAGACAGTGAGAGGAAAGTTGTATGTAAACTTCTGGTTTCCGCTGCATTAATGAACTTTTAATCAGTGGGCACTCGGCCCAGGCACTTGGTCTCAACCTCCCAGTAGACTCACCTGTGTGATTTATGTTGCTATGCCCAAATAAGAAACATCTAATACTGTTTATATCATGCTGATTCCCACTGCTCTGTTTGCTGCTGTTCTACAGCAGTGTTTATACTGAAAGCAGTGGAAGTGGTGGTCGCACCAGCTGACTTCCTAGAAACAGCTCCATGAAAAATAGTCAAGCTTCATCTCTGAATTAACAGCTGTTTGACAGGATAGCATGTGCATAACTCTGAAAAATAACCTGGACTCTGTCCTTCTGCAGTACGCCTCTCGGAGAACTCCACTTATTGCCATTTTGAAGATCCTGCCCTACCCTGTGGTAAACTTTCTGATTTGGACTGGCCTGGTGAATAGAGTATCTTCTGTGTTTCGCCTAGCAACAACCAGCCATTCAGAGATGATGTCCCGACTCACTCAGAACAAGGACCTGCAGGCGCTCTCTGCCTACTTTTTCTACGGTGCTCATCACTTCCAGACCTCAGCTCATCAGCTGTGTGCTGCACACACATTGTTCACGGTTCTTGTGTTCTGTCGTCTGTAGGTGTCCCTCCTAAAGAGTCCAGCTTCCTCATCAATGCTCTTCTTCTCCACCACTACAAACGTGGAGCGTACTACCCTTACGGGGGGGCCAGTGAAATTGCCTTTCACATCGTTCCAGTTATTCAGCAGGCAGGCGGTGAAGTGTTGGTCAGGGCACCTGTTCAACGCATCCTCATCAACAGTCAGGGGGAGGCCTGTGGTGAGCAGAGGAAGACCTTTGGTCAAGTTTTGGTAAACTTTAAGAATAACAGTTCAATGTCATCTACATACAAGTTAAAGCAAAACGTTAGAGACCACATTTGGATTGACTCAGTTTGTTTAGGTGGGAAATGTATGAGAATTTCATTCCCTCATTCGGTTCACCTCACTAAACCTTTTTCATTAGAACAAACTTCATGGATATTTTCACAGAATTACAACAGCTGCTAATTTGGAATAGAATTCTCCAAATCAAGCACTAAGCATGAGTTTATAAAACACTGTAAAGACAAAAGGAGGTGTTGTGTTTTAGATTTGAATCCAGTGTATTTACAAATGCAGGCGCATACATCGATGCTCCTGCAAGGCTGAACGTCTGTCGCTCTGGTATTCCTGTGGCTGGCTATGTTTGTATGTACGATGGCGTATCAGGGTTACTGTAGATACAAAAAAAATATGCCCAAAAACTCAGAAATATTGAGCTTAATGGCTTAAATTATGGAAAGTTTTGAGTTTCAAAAGCTGAAAATTTGCTAAAAAAAATGTGGAAATTTTGAGCTTACTCTCAGAATGTTTCTAAAAAAAAAACATTTTGACTTTTTTGAGTTTCTTCTAAAGTCCAGCTTTTTTGACTTTTGAAACTCAGAAATTGTAACATTTTTCAAGAAAATTTCTGGGTTTACTCAAGATTTCTGAATTTTATTTTTTGGCAGGAATTAGTGAGCAACAAGCTACCTCATAATTTCATCTGGATCAATAAAGTTCCACCTAACCTAACCAAATTTAACTTGGCCACAGTGCAACCAACTGCTGCCCTACAAAATGTACAAGGTAGAAGAGTGTGAATGCCTGAATTATTGTTTAATGGCTTCTTGAGATTGTTTCTGGATCCTTGCAATTTTTCCTTCGACATATGAAAGCAAACAAAAACTATTCTTCCATCAGTTAAATGTGGTGTAATCAGCTGCTTGATTTGGCTATCTTTCCTTGTTTGTAACTCCAGGCTAACATCTGTAACATGTTTCTAGGTGAGCCACATTGCACATTTGCCCTACCACCATAAAGCACTTTGCATGTTTTCAAGGTGTGACGGTTCTCAAAGGACAACAAGAGATTGAGGTCCTCGCCCCTGTGGTCATTTCTGACGCAGGAATCTTCAATACCTTCCAGAAATTTCTACCCCAGCATATTCAGGAAAAACCAGGTAAAATGTTTCCACTCCGTTAACTATACACATTTCTGATATTATTTTCTTCATTTGGTGTCTCCTGTCTTTGTTGGTATTGTGTGTGTGTGTGTGTAGAAATCCAGTCACTGGTAGGCATGCTTCGTCATGGTATGGGTTCCTTCTTGGTCTTTGTTGGTCTGGATGGAACCAAAGAAGAGCTGAACATTGTTTCTAAAAACTTCTGGATGTATAAAGGCAATGACTTGGACTCACTGTATGTTTGCTCCCGCATGTTTTATTCTTTCTGACAACACTGTACATTGGTTTAAGAAATAGCTTTGCATCCTCATCTGTACAAAATGTTATGTTTGGAGTAAAACCGGCATTGAATATCATCCTCACAAGGAAACGGAGCTGGCAGCATCATGCTTTTCTTCAGCAGGGTCAGGAAATCTGGTCAGAGTTGATGGAAAGACTGAAGGAGAAAAATAAGGACAATCCTGAAACATTCAGCCAGAGCTATGGAATGGCTAAGCTCAAAGTATTATGTGTTAGAATGACCCAGTCAAAGTCTAGACCTAAGTCCAACTCCAAATCCGATGCAAGATTTAAAAACTGATGCCAACAAACACTCTAGATACAGTTTGATTAAACTGGAGTTGCTTAGGTAAGAAAAAAGGGCAACATTTTGTCTCTCAAACTGCAGACATAAAGGACAGCTCTACAAAGTCCTGACTCAGTTTGGATTTTATTTCCAAAAAAACTTTAAAGCCCATGTATTATTTTTCTTGCCTTGCACTTCATAGTTCTGCACTGTTCATGTTTGTCTGTCTTATAAAATCTTAGTAAAATATGAAGTTTAATGATTGTGAAGTGAAAAAAATGTGAAAAGGTTTAAGGGGTATAAACATTTAAAGAAAGAAGTATAATAATAATGTATTGCTCATGTCTCTATGTTTGGGGGCATGTTGCCGTGGCTGCAGTATGGAGGCATACTCTTCTCTGAACAGAGAGCAGGTGTTAGGAAACATACCCATGATGTTCATCACCTTCCCATCGGCTAAAGATCCAACAGCCGCCATCAGACACCCAGGTAACACACTCACCCCCCAGGACCGCTGTGAATTACTGAGTGAGACGTCTTTCATTGCAGTGTTTTTTCTTAATCTGACCCACAAATTTCACAAACATTCTTTTCCACATGTTGCTCTTCTGTATTCTCCTGTGTTTATACAGGTAAGTCCTGTATGACTTTACTCACCATGGCCCGCTATGAGTGGTTTGAGGATTGGAAAGAGACCAAAGTTGGCAAGAGGGGTCCAGAATATCTGGACCTGAAAAACAGCATGGCCCAAGAGTTGCTGGAATGGGCTCTAACCATCTTCCCTCAACTTCGAGATAAGGTGAGTCATTGTTGGATTCTGCATAAATTAGCCCTTTATCTCTAAGAAAAGAGACAAAAATTATTGGTGAGGTAATTCCTCTGCTAACTCTGATTCAAAAAGAATGCTCATTTCCACCTGCAGCACCTGAAAAGGTTGATGGTAGTCAATTGTGATTTAACAGATTATGAAGTGGTGAAATGCCAGTTTAGTAAATAATTAAAAACATGTCAGATAACTAACTCTCACTAATACCAAGCAAACCAAACTACAAACCAGCTGACAGTCCATAAAACAATTTCATGGCCTTCATCAATAATGAGTGCAAATCTGCTCATTTAACATAAAAGTTTTTACCAAATGTGCAAAGATTTATCATTGGAACATGCAATCTCGTTTGGCAAATTATTCCAATGACTCACATTCATTAAATGCAGTCCTCCATGTTGGGACTCTGCACTCACCTCTAGAGGGCGCCCTCTAGACTCTAGTCATGTTATCTGATCTCAGACAAACTTTCTTTAAAGGTGGAGCAACAATGTCATGAAGAATTTTATAAACTAAACAAATGTTTACATAAAAGATCCGATTTTTAAAGTTTAAAAGATCATATTTAGATCTTTTGCATATTGATCCAAGAGATTTTGAATCTATTTTGCATCCTTACAACCAGCTACCACCTAGCCATATAGAAAACAGGGGGAAAGAAAATCATAGAATATTATCATGTGGGAATCTTTATTACTAAGAGATCAAAATATATAAATCTAAAATTAGCTAAGCTAAATTTGAAATACTTTCTAAGCTTTTTCATATGTTTTTAAACGTATGATCCAAAGTCACACAGAGGTAAATTCATCAACAATTTTAATTTATGAAATTCCTGCAAACCTCCAGAACCATACAGTACAAACCACTGGTACCAGCTGTATCCATTTGATCACCTGATTATTAAAAAAAGCAAATTGTGTACATCTGTTATCAGAAATGATTAAAAGAAACCCTGAGTTTTTCAAGATTAAATGTTTCAATTCAAGTATTTATTCACTCTGTGTCTATTTCTACATTTTGGATTTTTTTTCTTTTTTTTTTTTGCCAGGTTGATCTGGCACGGTGGACCAGATCAGCCTTACATTGATCTGAAGTTGAATTTACTTCAACTTCAATTATTGCGTTTTCACAACAATTTCTTAAAATAGCAGTCAAGATGGCTCCATACCGTTTCATCACAAATTGTATCCCAGCTATGCTGGAAGAATGTACAACACTAGACTTTGATATTTATGTGTGGAGGTGGATGGTGGTTAAACATATAAAGCTAATGTCCAATAGTGGAATTAAATAGGCGAAATGACCTGCTTGTATGGGTGTGCAATGTTCAGCTTGAACTTCTATCTGAATGGAGCGTCATCTGTTCCTGGAGACTGAAGTCATAATGACCGTCCTCAACAAATCATGGCCGAAAAATGTGTTTGGTGTTGGTTTTATCTGTTGTTGTAAGACATTGTGTATGGTTGTGTTCAGGTGGCCATGGTGGAAGCTGCTACACCTCTAACAAATGTCCATTATCTGGGCGCTCCAAGAGGGGAGATGTACGGTGCAGAGCACAACCTGGAGCGCTTCGGTCCGGAAACATCTGCTAAGACACGACCACAGACCCCCGTCAGTGGGCTGTACCTCACAGGTAGCGTGACTGACGCCGCAGAGCAGATTGACCATAGTATATTAATAATAATAGTAATAATAATAACAACTGAGTAATATTTTATATGGCTGGAGTAATGGTTTCTGTCCTTCTGAGTGACTTTTCAAAGCATGTCATTTTTACTCTGGATGATGACAGTCTTCTACCAGCTTCTGCTAGCATCTTCACAAAATGTTCTGATTCTGTTCTAGGGTTGATTCAAACATTTAACACCAGAACATCTGACAGAAAACAGAACCCCGTGTGATATGTGATGGCTGGGTATTACTATGTTGTTGATACCTGTGTTTCCAATTGTTTGAATAGATGAATGTGAAACCTTCAAGTATCTGAAACTGGACCAAACCAGATGTTTGGAGCTCCACAATTCTTTCTTAGTGATATATTTGCTGATTCTGTTTGAGTTTTCTAGAATGCCCTTCATGAAAGCAGTGGGTTTGAAGTGTTGCCCTAAAATACATCCACAGGTGTGCCTCCAATCAACTTGGTTGTTATAAATTAGCTACCAAATTATCAGCTCAAATTTCTCATAAGCATTCCAAAATAGCTTTAGAGCATATTATCTTAGCTTGTGGAAGGTTGAGACTTTGAAAAAAATAAGAAGAAATCTCATAATTGTGGCATATGACAAGAAGAAAAAAATGTGGTAATGCTAATTGACCAAAAACAGGAAATGTTTAGCCTGAGTTAATGTTAGACAGAGAGGGGGGAGAAGGTTTGCTTTTTTCATATGGTGTATGTAAATATCTGGTTTCAATTGTAGTTGAACATCTAAGGAAACCTTGCTGATTTCACAGAGTTGTTGACTTACCTCAACTAAGACTTTGCATCTTACCCAGTAACATTATAATCTCAAATCTACTATGGAGGTTGTTTCTGTAATGCCTTTATAGGACCTAGAGTCTGATTCCTCATGTCATTGTGTGTGTTCAGGTCAGGATGTGTTCTGCAACGGCTTGGCTGGGGCCCTGCATGGCGGACTGCTCTGTGCCTCTGCTGTCCTCAACCAAATTCTCTATATCGACCTTGTTGCTCTGAAGACTCACCTCAAGCACCGGAACACCAAGAGGAAGAAGACCTTGTAGAAGCACAGAAGCACCCAAAACAGAACAAATTTAGATTTTAATGTTTTAGTGGTGTTTTATGTACTTCAGATATCCTGAGAATGCCTGAAGGCTTGGGGAAAGACGAGGCAGATGTGATTGGTCTGAGCTTCAAAGGCTCTCTTGTTCCTTTCCCCCTGCAGTGATCTTCAGAATAACCTCATAATCCTCTTCACTTCAGAAAAGTGTTTATCAATAAACTTTTAAGATTCCCATTCACAGATATATCTTGGTTTGGTTCTTTCACACTTTTACCATGTTCGATATCTCCTTCTTTTATTTTGTATGAAGCTTCATCAAGTCCAGAGGACCCCAAACGCTTCACACTACATTCACCCATTCACACACACACACACACACACACACACACACACACACACACACACACACACACACACACACATTCACACACTGCCCTATTGCAGTCTGAAAGAGAAGAAGCTGCCATGACGATGCCACCTGAAGTTTCTTTCCAAACATTAATAATAATAATAATAATAATAATAATAATAATAATAATAATAATAATAATAATAATAATAATAATAATTAATAATAAAGCACATTTATCTATTCAGTTTTCATGTTTGTTCACAAATATCTCTCTTTTCTCTTTGATAGCTACACTATCAAAGAGGTGTGTTGGTTTCTGTTAGATTATTTCTGCCATTTCCATGTTCATAACTTTTCAAAAAAATTTTAGCATCCACTATTGTATTATTATTCCAGCCTGTCTTCTGTAATTTCAACAGCTTATCGGTTTTACTCAAAGCGAATTCATGTAAGTTTGCTGACATGACATTGAAACATTACACAAGGACATAGAATTGATCAAATTAATTTAAAAGACTGCTGAGGGGACAAAAAACTTACATTAATTTCTTTTCACTGGATAAGTTTCCAATTAATGCAAAAGTGTTGTCTTCTGTCGTTACTATACTATTTCGTCAGTTTTTTTAAGCTGTTTAAATATATTCATCTACCACTGACTCTCTCCCTGACCCAACTGATTGAGCAACCTAGTAATAACAGTTAGAAAAGTAGTGATAGTAGTCTTTACTCAAAATTCTTTTCTTGTCTTACTTGAGTGATTTCTTGGACAGTTGCCTTTTTAGTTACTTCTACTTTATAATGAAGTAATGCTAGTCTTGAGAAAAAATCTTGGGTACCCATCCTGGACAAGAGCAAAATTCCCAGCGCCCACGTAGTCAAGCTCTTATTCTGAAAGAATATTTTGTTAAACACTACCGGTTTGTGCCTGAAAGGGAGAGAAGCGGAACAGGAGGTGTCTTCGTCGAAGGGAACAAAGGGTGACAAAGTGAGTGTGTTAGTAATTTCTTAGTGCATATAAAAATAATTTTTTGTTTAATACTTAAATAAGTTCAATTAGAATGTACTAAATAGGCTGGTTTTGGCTAGCTTAGTAGCTAGGCTCGTTGCTGAGTTCTTTCTGGTCTGTTACGTTCTGATAACTGTTAGCTTAGCATCGCTAGCATATTGATTCCATTCTTCCGACCAGAGTAAGTCTGTGAATAGTTTAGCGGACTTATTTTGTTTCTGTTTCTGCGTGTAAATGGGTCTATTAAATGAACTCTGTTAGACTGTTTATGTTTACCGAGGCGCAAATTCCTCCGTATTAGTGTTAGCCCTTCAGCTAGCGGGCCTTGCCTATTAGAGTTAGCCTGATTTTCAAGAAGACGATCGTCTTTCATTGCTGCTTATCGCAGATATCCAGTAACTTCTAGACCGCTTAGGAGTCCGCACATAATATTTCTTTAATTTGAACATTTTGGTTCTGATTGTTGTCTTTTAGTGGCTGAAATTGCTGAAGCCTTAGCGCTTTTTTTTCTTTTTGCAGTTTAACCAACATGGGAACAGCCTGATCTCTGCGATCCAGAGTCCAGCAAAGATGTCAAGTAAGTATAAACGTGTAAAAACACATTATTAATGATTTTCATTCTAACATTCCTATTTCCCTTATACTGCTGCAAGGAAAGTTATGTAACAAAAAATACAAATGTTAAGCATTCTAATATGAAAATATGGGCCTCATTCCCATGGACTAATCACTTAGTCATTCAAAAACATAAACAGGTCTATGCATTTCAGAATAACATTTCTTGTATTTACTCACCATTGGAGTATAAGATTAATAATGTATATATGATTACATGATATTACATATTGTGTAGAATTATGCATATTATACAATATGTATAAGATATAATGTTATACATATTGTATCATATGCTTATAGTGCACATATACAACATTTATAATGTATATCATAATATGCATGCACATATTGCATAAAAGGTGCAATATATGCGTATGACTGTGATCAGGACCTTTTTGTCTAATTACAAAACAGTAGTTTTTTCATCAGGAAGCAGTTGGATCATCTTCCAACTGCTTCCTGTCATCTTCTTCATGGTTTGTGTCAGTGGCAACATCCTGTTGTTAGTCATGTGACTTGTGTGATAAGGAAAAAAGTGTTTCCAATGCAGTTTTGCAAAATAAAACAACTTTGATACAAACAAAGAAAACATCTCTTCCTAGCACCAAAATGTAGCACGTTTCTATTAAGCAGATTTCAAATAAACGTCAAATAATGAAATTCGACATTTCATTACTTTAGAAATGTCAAATTGCGCAATTATATGGTCAGTGGAAATGCAGCTGAGCACTATGATCAGACTCAGGTTGTCATGCGTCTCTTTTCTCTGCTCCTGCACAGAGCGCCCATCCTACGCTCCACCTCCCCCTCCCGCCCCAACAACAGTGAGTATCTAACCAGCAGCTGCAGCCTCTCTTCCTCCTAGCTGGCCAACAGCTGGGCTGCTGTCCTCTACTTTTTGATTTTCCATATTCCTTCTCTATCTGAACTCACTAAGGTTGCCACAAATCTTGTTCAGCTCTCCATAATCACTTTGGCTCCTGCTTCTTCCCATTTTAAAACCATTTCTACCCTTTTAACAGAATGTAGCTGTTTGAGTCAAGATCTCTATCCTCCTAGGTTGGGTAGAAATCTTAGTGAACTTGAGTCAGCGGTCTGTGTTTTTTTTTTTTCTGGCCTTTCATTTCCTTGCATTCACAGCAGGGTGCAACATTGTGAACGGTTCTGGTCCAGACACGGGTTTAGTTAAACGGAGTTTGTTCTCCGCAGAAACTAAACCAAGCTTTAATCCTCCATGCAGCGTTGACGTGTTGTGCTCTCACTGTGAATGCCGGCCTGCTGGCCACTTCTTTCTTTTTTCCCTTGCATGTTGAGGTCATCAAACAACTGCTCATGTTTTCCACTCCTTTTTGTTTCTTTCTTTTTACTTTTTTTATTTTTGTCCCTCTTCTTCCTCTTGTTTGTGAGCCATTTCTCATTCGTGTTTTGTCTCATTTGTCTTCCATCAGCAAATGCCTTCCACCCCAGGGTTTGTGGGCTACAACCCTTACAGCCATCTGGCCTACAACAACCTCCGGCTGGGAGGGAGCTCCGGAGGCTCCAGCAGGGTAATGAATGGAAGAAGGATTTCAAAATGGGACTTGGAAATTGGGGGGTGGGGGGTGGTGGAATATGATTTGATATGTTATTGACTTTTCAGGGAAGCATTAAGAAAACAATAATTATTTGTGTGAATGCGAAAAGTTTTTTTTAACCCTTTTTTTTAATGAGGCTGAATTCATTATTGAAATAATCTTCAACTAATTTAGTAATTAACAGGACTGTACAGAATACAAAAAGGCCATTTTGCTGAAAACACAGAGCAGTAATTAAACCAAAACTGTACAGAAATATGGACATTTTGTATTAAGATAAGAAAAGCAAACTTTGTCTATAAATCTGTTCTACCTAGAACTTCTCAAGCAGCACTTTTAACTTCACCTGGTTCACATTCTGTTAAGAAAAATGTCCAATTTTTAATAAGTAAATTCAGTAAATACTCAGCGCATTAGTCCTCCACTCTGTTGATAATTCCAGGAGAAAGAGCTGAACTCTTGTTGATGTCAGAAGGATTTTTAACTGCAGATCCTTCAGTGAACGATCAGACGCTCACTAAAGGAATGCTGTTATAGCATTTTATGTACTAAAATGTGTTGCTCTTTCAAAGAAGCAGATTAATTCTGTTTACTTGCGACAACACATAATGGTGCATCATGTTTGTTGCTGCTTTAGCATGACGCTACTTCAGGTGTTTGGGTTTCACCCCGCCTGCCCAGTTGGAGTCCAGCTGGAGGTGGAAACATTCGCTTGAATATGCTGGATTATAAAGTGGCACACTGAACCGACCCGTACCTTTTGAAATGAGAAAAAAAGGGCTGAGCTGTCCTCTGTTTCCACGCCTGCTGTAGGTTTTGTTAAAGCTCAGAGTGGTGAGCACATTGTACGGAGGTAAAGTATCACAAGTACATGAAAAACATGTACTAAATGCAATTAATATCACTTTTGCTATTTTAAGCAATAGTTAATAATTTTCTTAAATTGTGCCGACTTAATTTTTAAATAAATGTTTTTATTGTGCTGGATATACAGTTGAAACCAGAAGGTGCACATAATAAAAGACACAAAACATTTTTTTCTTTTCTAAAGTAAAATCAGGCCAAACTTCTCTTGTTCTATTTCACTTACAATAAAAAACATTCTATTCCACTCAGCAAGGAGACGGGTTCTGGTCCAGAGCTAAAGCTAAAGTCCTTAAGATGCTGTTGAAGCTGGTAGGACATCAGCCACATTCACATAGACATGAGTAGTCAGAATAAATAGCCAATGGCAATAAAACATGTAATGTAGACACTCTCATTTGAATAACCAGATCCATGGAAACCAAATAGTAGTCATTAAGAAGTGCAGTGACGCTCCAGTAACAGCTGGGATGTCACTGCACTTCTTAATGACTACTATTTGGTAGTCATTAACGTTCATTTTATAACGTTAACACCGGAGCTGTAAGTGGTCCGGTATGAAACGGGGTGATGGAACAACACAGCACTTTCAAATTTCAATAATCAGAATGCAGAAATTGTTTCCCGTTGTTTTAAAAGGTTTCTGTCAATCTGCCTTTTCCCCATAGATACGCTTCCCGAACGCTCTGCACCTTAGGGGCTTAAAAAAAAAAAAGACGCACACATTGCGCAAAACTCTGAAACAGGAGAAGCGGGACATAAAACGGAGCGACGAACTAGATGTGAATTATGGCATAAAAACAGAGAATCCGACGCTGAACATTGAAAAATCAACACATGATGTGAAACACATGATGATTAGGCGGCGCAGCAGGTGATGCGCCGCCTAATATTCATCAGTGAATATTACTGATGGTCAATAAACGATAAAATAAATCTAGCAACAGGAAAGAAACTAAAGTGGACATAGCAATAAACCAAGAGAGGATAATACTAATCAAATGAAACTAAATGGAAATGAATGAAGAACAAAATGCAAGAATAAACTAAGAAACTAAAGTAAATGTATATTACAGACCATAACAGTAAAGAACTGATCACTTATTTATGTTTTTAACTAGATTTGATATTTTTATTTCTTCAATATTTTTCATGTCAGTGTTAATGTCATGAGGCTGATGACTCCATGACACTTTCAATTTGACTCATTAGGATTTGAATAAGAACCAGATTTGTTCTTTGTAAATCAAAACATCTACAATAGTGATGGTAATATTAATAATAAAATGATAGTCACTGCAAAGTAACCTGCAAATTCTTTGGTGGGGGGCGGTGAAGGACCTGGATAAAGGCTGGGGGGGCGCTGGCCCAAAAAAGGTTGAGAAACACTGATCTAACTAAAGACAGTGAATGGGGAAAAAACAGTGCATGTAACCTTGTGGTTTCAACTGTCATCTGCTCTTCATAACAAGTAGTATTTAGCTGCTGTAGAGCTACCAGTGTTTTTAACACTCTCCTAATGACAGCCAGGGCGGCGCTCTGCTGCAAACAGCTGACTACCTATTAAAGAGGGTAAAGGTCACTGAGCTGACACCATGAGGAAAGAGGGAGATAGGGGTTAGTGGTGTGTCTGATAACAGACAGCGGACCTCCAGATCTGGAGTTCTATGATCACTTTGTTCTTCTCTCCTCTTCCTCCTCGCTTGCTGTCCCTCCCTCTTCATCCCCCCATCCTGCTGTCCCCACCTGAAATCCTTTCATTTCTCTTCTCCTCTCCTTTTCCACAGAACTCATCAGGGATCACCGTCCCAAAGCCTCCCAAACCTCCAGACAAGCCTCTGATGCCTTACATGCGGTACAGCCGGAAGGTAAGCAGGAAGGTAAGACACCCATCTACGGTGTCTGCTTTTACTGCTTGTCCTCCCCTCCCCTGACAGTCTGCAGGGGTTTGAGGGCGGGAAACAGCCAAGCCATGACGCCTCACCACCACCACCACCTCCACCACCAAATGGAGCTACTCCACTCTTTTTCTGTCAGCTTTTAATTTTCAACAGCAACCTCCCGCAAATTCTATTTCTAGATACTACATTCACTTCCTCTGCTGCTCTTATTTCCTCTCTTGCTCTCATAGTTTTACAGTTCTAATCTCATCCTCACATGCTGCTGAAGACATTCTGCTCTCTGACTGTGCAGCCATAAATCCATCAGCTCCATGTTTCACCTTCCAAGTGGATTTCAATGAATTATAATATCGGGGAAATCCAAATCTATTTCAGTAATTCATTTCGAAGAATCACATGGAGTTCTATGTTTCCAGCATGTATTTCACTAAGTTTGGATTATTCTGTCTCACGGCCATTAGAAACTCCTAATCGACTCGTCAGAAATTAGAATATTACACAGACCAACAAAAAAGATTTTTACCATAGAAAGATTTGCCTTCTGAAAGGCATGCCTATTTGTAAACATAGGCGGGTACTGGCCTTTAAGCTGTCACTGGTTGCCATGGTTACCTGTATTTAACTTGCTGAATCAGCATTAGCCAGCATGTTGTCATACAGTAGGTTATGCTACCAAACTGACATTAGTGAATATTGTTGTCTGCAAGTGAGTGGATAAACAGGAAAAACGTCCCAAGCTTCAGTGGCTGTGGCATTAATTACCAGGAATATGAAAACAGTTTTGTTCACTATAAGATCAACTCAGTGAGATGTGTCGAGTCCCTCTAAATAAGAGGCACATATCCATGGTGATGGGGTTTTTCTCAAACTGTGAATTTTTACCAAACAATCATTCATATTTAGCATGCAATGGTCAAATGAAATATGATAATTTCTTCCTCTTTTGGTCCCAATTAGAGGAAAAATGAAGATGTAGCTGCAGTCATCAGGGCAGTTGGTAAAATAAGCCATGAAATCAAAAGTGCAGCAGGCTGAACGGGCGGCAACACCTGACAGACACTCTACGAAAAACCAAACCTCTGACCACGCAAAGCTGCATGTGGGTGTAAATAACTTTATTAGCCTAATATTCAGTAGTTCAGTTAGAATAATGTATTGTTACAGTTGAGTGGGTGCTGAACTGGTGATCTCGCTAAATACTTTATTGATCTCAAAGGGAAATTAAATTATGTTTTTATGGTTATGGCTTTTAGCAAAAGAACAAAGTGTTAAAAATATTGGCAAAAATCAATCCGGCTGGACAGAATCCAAAACAAGAAGGAACAGTTGTCCAAAAACAGTAGTTTTTTCTCAGAAAGGAAGGAGTGGAAGTTTGAAAACTGAAAAATGTCACTGAAAGTAACAGAGCTGCTCCAACATGCTGCCACTCTGTTTATTAAAGCAGGTTCTGATTCTCTGTCAGTACCAAGACATCCTGGAAAACAAAAGCAGGATTTCCATAAAGCTTGTCTGCAGAGGGGAAAGTGTTGGAGCGCTGCTCTGACTGGGAAACCTCTCTACACCTCAGCAGCTTGGATTCTGTTCCTCTCCACTCTGCAGACTCCGAGACCTTCTATTTCCAAATAAAATGCTAATTTAATGTCATAGGATTACTCTGACCCAACACACGTTTCCTTCCACCCATATTTGCATTAATGTTCTTGGAACGGCACTCTGAACAGATATTATTATAGCAGTAACCCACTTTAAACATTTTTTGAATTGAATTACTGGAAAAAAAAACCTCTTTGAGGATATTATAATTTATTGAGATGCACTTCTCTTTTGTTTCCTCAAGTCTTTCTGCAAAAAATAAATACTAGTTGACTGCTTCTGTCTTTAGTTTTTTCCTCCTTTATTTCCTTGTTGTCTTCTAGTTCTCTCATTAAAGTGGATGTGATCTGATGGTGTGTGCCCATGTTTTCATCTTCCATCACCCTGAAGGTATGGGACCAGGTGAAGGCCTCCAATCCAGACCTGAAGCTCTGGGAGATTGGGAAGATTATCGGAGGGATGTGGAGGGACCTGACTGACGAGGAGAAGCAGGACTACCTGAATGAGTACGAAGCTGAAAAGGTTTGTACTCGGTCCTCCTTCAGTCCTCTGTGAGGGGAGAATGATCATTCATGGAACGTTGGCGTTGGGGACGTCTCTGCTGCTGCTACGTGTTTAGCATGGAGATGCTATTTAAGGCTTTAATAGCTTCTCTGACAGGCTAACTCCTTTTAGCATAACTTCAACACGACTACAATCTTTTTCAGCAGATCGGTTTTAGAAGCAGCTTTTCCTTCATCGCTTTGTTTTGTCTCAGATTTATGGGCACACCAGAAACAAACTACTAAGGTTTCAATTCAGGGCGTTTTTATGTTTTTCTTTTTTTTTTAAAGTTAGACGCGTTTATATATAATTAATCAATCAAAATGAATGCATTAAAGTCCAAGCCCAAGTTATCAGTGTAGGTTAATTCTGACAATATTTGATTAGTCTATAAATTGTGATGAAGCGGTGAAGTGCTTTTTTATTTATGTTACTCATAATGTACAACTAGTGAACAGTTAGACACAGGACTTCGTAGAATGAATGATAAATCTGTAGTTTTATTATTGCAAGCTGTCTGCTCTCTCCTGCTGCTACCAAACTTGGAGGAACAGTAATTATTTGTTCCCTTTAGTGCACAGGCTCAAAAATTACATTTTGACATAATAAAGTCCAAAGTGTAAAAGAACCCTCTAAATTTTGTATACAAGATGACAAATAACCTGAAGTGTGTTCTACCCCAAATTCCCCAAGTGGCATAGTCCTAGCTTCACCTGATTATAATCTAAGAATTAAAAAAATCTCTTGTTTTATTATCTGTTTACTTAATCAAGAAAGCAGTCATCAGATTAGCTCTGCACTGTAAATGTTGATAGGATTGTTTTTGCTGCAGATGCGTCCTTTGCTATGATTGATTAAGCGTTCACTAAAGAAATGCTGTTATTCCGTTTTGAAAGGTTTTTCTATTTACAAACGGTATACAATTATTTATTTTCATAGTGTAATGTATTTCTAAAGTTGTTTAAAATAGTCTAAGTGGTTCAATAAAGAATCTGCAAAAATTTAGTCTTTTTTTTTTATCTGGTTAAACATGAGAATAATCAATAACTGATTCCTAAATGAATGGTTCAGTTGGTTGACCTCTCCCAGTGTTATCCAGATGTTTGCTGATCCGTTCCTGGAGGTTGGCTGCTAAAGGAGCGTTTTTGCCTGCAGATCGAGTACAACGACTCGTTGAAAGCTTATCACAACTCTCCAGCTTACTTGGCCTATGTGAACGCCAAGAACCGCGCTGAAGCTGCCATGGAGGAGGAGAGCAGGCAGAGGCAGAGTCGCATGGACAAGGGAGAGCCGTACATGAGCATCCAGCCTGCCGAGGACCCCGATGGCAAGTTCACTTTCACAAACCTCCTAAAACCCTCTGAGGACCAGCGCAGGGACCTGACCTGGAACATGCTAACTCAGTGGTCCCCAAAGTCGGTCCTGAAGGGCCGGCATCCTGCATGTTTTATTCTCTCCCTGGTGGTAGTAACAACCTTTTCAGCATGTCAATGTTCTTCTTAGGCCTCTAATGAGTCATCATTTGATCCATGTGCGCTAAACCAGGGAGAGAACTAAAACATGCAGGATGCCGGCCCTCCAGGACCGACTTTGTGCTAACTGGACAGCTCTGGTTTAGCTAGCGGCTGATATTGAAGTTTGATGTTGGCTTTTCTTTCTGTGCCCAGACTACGATGACGGCTTTTCAGTGAAGCACTCGGCGGCCGCTCGTTTCCAGAGGAACCACCGACTCATCAGCGACATCCTCAGCGAGATTGTTGTCCCCGATGTCCGCTCTGTGGTCACCACGGCCCGCATGCAGGTCCTCAAGAGGCAGGTCCAGTCCCTCATGGTGCACCAGGTTGGTTGGCTGGATGAGGCGTGTGGCTGTTGGTTATGTTAAGGTTGATGGCGGTTTCCTCTGAGCGGCTGTCTGCGGGTCATTTCAGAGGAAGCTGGAGGCGGAGCTTCTGCAGATCGAAGATCGCCACCAAGAGAAGAAGAGACGCTTCCTGGAGACTACTGATTCCTTCAACACTGAACTCAAGCGGGTGAGATTCCTCTCAGCGATTGGAGCTAAATAAGATCCAGCCTCACTGTAGCTACAGGTGTAATGTGTGTTTGTGGAAATTATGAAATTCTAAAAATATAATCAGGACATGTTTTTTCCCCCCCTGTCCTTCAGCTTTCTTCCAGTTCAGATATTTTGTTTTCTTGTTCTTTTTTGACTGTTTTTAATGTCTGTTCGAAATAAATAAATAAATGAAATGAAATGATATAGATTTTTTGTTTCTTACTCAACATTTTTGTCAGCCTTGATATTTTCTTTCCACAACTTTCCAATTTTATTTTTGTTCTGTGAAAGAGAAACTTTATTATCCCATGTGGGAAATTATTTTGCCACAGCAACAAGCAAATAGATAAAAATGATTTTAAAAGAATGATGTGTAAAATATGATTATCCCTGACACACATCATAAGTAACAAGTATAGTCATAACAAATGTTATTTAATGAGCTTGAGAATTCTCTCAATTATTTCTGCTGTTTGTTCTCTTGTTTAAGTTTTGTTATCCAATCAAATCAAACCATTAATTGAATATCTAGTGCTGGAATGTCCCAAGTTCATCCTAAATCCCATCTCCAGGTCGCCTGAAGATGTTTTTAAATAACCAGTATCTGAGGCTAAACTCAGCTACACATCCTCTTGTTTTTGCTCTACAGTCTGTCTGGCATTTAAAAAATTAAAATTGTATTGTCCACATCTGTTAAAACTGTGGAGGAAATATGCTGTTGATGTTGTAAAACCATCCTGCCTGAACCAGGCCTGTCTGTACTCAGTGCTGCGTTTGGCCTTGTCTCGTGTGCAGCTGTGCAGCCTGAAGGTGGAGGTGGACATGGAGAAGCTGGCGGCCGAGATGGCGGCTGCAGAGGAGGCGGCCAGACGGAGAGCCGAGGAACGTGAGCGAGAAGCGGCCGAGCAGGCGGAGAAAGCAGCGCAGCAGCAACAGGAAGCTGCAGCCAACAAAGCTGCAGAGCAGAGCAACGCTAGCGCCACCTCAGGGACCACAGAGGAAGACAAGCCCACACCAATGGAGACAGGTACTAATGCTTCCACACTGTGAGCGCGTAATGGGGCTTTCTTATAAAACTCATCACTTTAACCAAAACATTTGAAATGTTCTCATTTTCAGAGTTAAAGTGGACGTATTGTGCAAAATTCACATTTTGTGGTTTTTGTTGTTCCATTTTGGTTTCTATTGCTTCTAAAAGCAGCACAATAAGTTCATGTTTTTGGTGTCTGGAAGATGAGGCATTTCAAAAACCTCCAGAATGTAACACCACAAATCGTCAAGCATTGCCGGTCACCTAGCAACCCCCGCCAGCCCCGTCCCGTCACCTTGCAGCCCCACCATAGCTCCAGCCCATTTGCTCAGCTTGTTTTCCCGCTGTATGCCCTGTACAATAGCAGATACAGCGTCAATGTACAAGTTTTCCAACAACAAAACTTGTTTTAAAAGACAAGTTTTGTTGTTGACTTACCATCCAGAAGCCCTTTGCTGCATTCTTGTTGGCTGTGCAGGAGGCTCCACGTCTGCTTTTCACAGATGCATGGTTGTATAATTGCACATCTGTTTGAAGTCATTTTCACATTGTTGAGGGAGCGTGGCCAGCAGCTTGTTTGGTTTAAAGTGACAGCAGACTAAAACGGCTCATTGTGAAAGGAACTCACAGTAGGCAGAACTGAGCAGTATAAAATCTCATTATCTAAGAATTATTTGTGCAAAAAAATGTTTTGTATAGGCCATAGTTCTATCCTAAACGTGTGTGCGTGTGTCCTGCTCCCCCAGATGAGGCGGCGCCGGCTGAGCCTCTCTCTGACCAGCAGTCTACTGCCCCTCCCCTGCCTGACCCCCCGTCTGGCTCTGACAAAGCAGCCCCTCCCTCCGACCCCCCAAGGGAGAGCAGCACTCCGGTCAGCAGCACCCCCAGTGAAGACAGCAGCAGCTTGCCCCCTCCAGCAGATGGCAGCGTTGGGGCCCCAGCGTCATCAGACCCCTCAGTGGGACAGGAAGGCCCAAACCCTGGGGCTGCAGCGCCCCCACCCTCCTCAGAAGAAGTAGCCCCCCCACCACCTCTACTTCTGCCCAATCAGAGTAGCCAACAGTATGATGTGTGAGTTTAGTTAGAACAGAGTGGTAGCAGTAGAGGTGGGCCCTCTAGTGGTGAAGTTGTGAACCTGGCGGGTTCATTACTGCTCCATCCGTCTCACCTGACAGACCAACGTTCTGCTAGTCTGTAGGGAACACACAACTGGTTCTGTTACTTCTTGCTTTCCTGTCACACACCTGAGACTATACTCCACCTGTAAACCTCCCCTTTTGACCAACTCAGCTTTTCTGAAACATTTCTGACTCAGCTGGCTGGAAGAAGCTCTGTTTGGTTTCTGTTGATTCCCAACCTTCTGCATGCTCAGCTAAGTATGAATCTGCAACAGTTTGAGGTTCCTGCAGATACGAGGAACCTTTAGAATATGTGGAATAAAACTAAGTAAGCTGATATTTGATGACTTGGTGAGTTTAAAGTCAGCGTCGTCGTTTCATCCCTGTGTTTCTGCTGAAACACCAGATATGTCCTCCATGTTGTTTCTGTAATGGTTTTCCATCATATTTTCTACTGACTGTATCTTTTATTTCCCTGTTTTTGCTGACATTAGAATCATTTCCATCAGAGAAGTGCATGGGCCACACCCATTCAAAAGTAACCTCACTTATCCATTCAAAGGACTGGTTTCTTACTTGAAATGGACCTTTTAGTAATCTGCCTCTTTTTGTACTGTCTGATCTTATTGATTTAAATAAATTTGATTTCCCTATCTGTGGGTGGGTGACTTTTTTTAGTTTTGATTTATCTTGATGTACTCTCCTCACAAAGTGTTGGCCATATTTAACTCATAGGTGACATTTAAGGATGAACCTAACATGCACTATGACCTTTCCATGTGAACTTATGTTCAGTTCAATTCCTTTTAGTCATAGAGGGGCAATTCAGTCATCTCAATTCACTTGACAAAATGTTTTTAAAATACTTAATTTAGAATGAAACTGACATTTTTAAATGAATTACAAGTCTGGTGATCGTTTAACTGAAAAGTGAACCCGCATTTGATGAGGAAAAAAATTGTATCCAATAAATGGATTTTATTAATGTAATTTTGTGATCATTGTAAAATCTGGGTTAAAATAGGTTATGTATTATTGTTGTCACTGCCCTGCGACAGACTGGCAACCTGTCCAGGAGATGGGCACCAGCAACCCTCCTGACCACACTGAGGGACAAGGGTGAAAGAAAATGGATGGATTTATGGATTATTGTTGTCGCACACAGGGAAATATAAAAATGTTTATCATGGTCATCTTTCTGATTGGCTGCCAGTCAAATGTATCACTTTGCTCCTCAAGCTAGAAATGGAAAAAGTAGAAAAACGCCAGAAGAACCGTCCAGCAGCCCTGCTGAAAAAGAAAAAACTAATGGAGAGGAAATAAAATTTCATGGGATAAATATAAAAATCTGACATTTTCTTGGCAACAGACTGGCGACCTGTCCCGGCTGTACCCCGCCTCATGCCTGGATCGTTAGCTGGAGATGGGCACCAGCGGCCCTCCTGACCCCACTAAAGGACAAGGGTGTTAGAAGATGGATGGATGGATGGATGGAAGGACATTTTCTTATCGAAAGAGGGTTTTGTGGTGGAACATTTTATCTGGTAATATATTCAACATCATCATGAACTTTATAAAACACATCAACACCAGCCACAGCTGAAGCAAGGTGCTGAGCGTCAGTAAACTAAATAAAAGCATAAAAATAAAGTGACAAAGCTAAACATACAATAAATCAGATTAATAAAGTCATAACTGTGACCTTCCAAAATAATGGCCTGAGTTAGCAAAACGTTTTAACACCACATAGCTTGTTGCCAACTAAAATCAGACACTATAAGGTCAGCATTTATGCTAAATGAATGTAATAATTATTGAAAAGTAAATAAAAGTGAGAAAAAAAGGGAAAATTTAGTGTTATTCGTAGCATAGTCTATGAGTTTGCAAAGGGTCCCCCGGCCAGAATGTCGTGCCGTTTGGGGCCCCTGGTGTAAAGAACAGTTTAATAGTTCATAAAGTGGCAGAAACAATAGTGGCAGATTGTTTCCAAAGTTCATTCTCTTTTGAGAACCAATAAAATAAATAACTAAAGAAAGAGTTTAGTCAGATCAGTATTTTGGATCCATAAACAACCTGGCACATTTGAAGGCTCTGGGTGAACCAGCGGGATGCAGGGCGGCAGTGACGCCCCCACGCGCGTCACTGCCGCCCTGTCGGTGTGAGGATGCGCTCACAGGAGCGCAGCAGAAGCAGCCGCTCACTTCAACCTGGCCACCATGGTGAAGCGCGTGCTCCCCGGCCCTTCCGTCGCGCTCGCGGTGCTGCTGCTGCTGGTTCCTGGACGCGCGGCGCAGGAGTACTCCACCAAAACAGAGCCGGACTACGAGTTTGGGGACTACCGGGGCAAGTGGTGCATTGACGACCATGGCTTCGTGTACAGCATCGGAGAGGTTTACTACCCGAGCCCCACGGCGTGCCCCTGCACCTGCACCGTGGACGGCCCCGTATGCGTCCGACCCAGGTGTCCCCGCATCCACCCGCAGTGCACGCGGATCAGGTATAAGGCGTGCTGCCCTGTGTGTGAGGCCATGGCCAGGGTCTGCGTCTACGGAGGCAAAACCTACAGGCTGCTGGAGGAGTTCAGGGTGAGACAGAATCAGACTTCTCCATCCCTCCTCTCTGTCCGGTCCCGTCCTGTCCCGTCCCGTTCCGCCCTGCCCTTTCACTCCCCGTGCCGGTGCACCTCATGAGGCTGACACTTCGACTGATATTTAGACCTTTGCTGAGGTAGATAAGATCAGTGGATAAGATCAGCTTCACATTTAAGCATCGGCCGATCACCGATCTCCCAAAATTAAGGAAATCGATGCCGATTTATCGATACAGCCCGAGCCAAATACCGTCTGCATGTCTGTTTCAAAGTGTTAATTTAAGTACAAGCAGGGGGGCGGGAAGCAAATCAAGTTACACTATTGTTTCCAAACTCTTCTCCATCTTGTGACAGTGCTTAATCTTTTCGAACTTCAAAGTGTTACTTTGTTTTCTATTTTATAATTGTTTTTGACATTTTCTGTTCTTAATAATTTGGTGCAGCATGTTTCGTGTCTTCCAGGTGTCGAGGTGTGAGAGGTGTCGCTGCGAGGCCAACAGAGAGGTGTACTGCAGCATTTCTGACTGCCCGGCCCCTCACTGCGTCAACCCCACCTATGAGCCCAACCACTGCTGTCCCATCTGTAAGACTGGTAAGACTAGTAAGACTAGTAAGACTGGTATGACTGGTCCAGTTCCAGTCATGTCACTGTCAAACTTTACTGTCTTTGGCGATTTGAAATTAGTTAGACATACTACCACAAAATTAAAAAGAATCTGTATAAGAAGAATAAATGCATTGAGTTACTGTACAGTCATGTTTTGGTTTAGCTAAGAGTAACTCTTAACAAGAGCCAAAGTTAGAGGTTTTAATCAGAATCACTAAATCAGAGCCCCACCTGATTATTAGGAAATAATAACCAAACAGCTCTCAGTATCTGAGGTGTGTCATTATGGAACAATAGATGGAAGAGTGAATAAACAACAAGCCCTGCACACACACATACATATAATAAACATAAACAACTTTCCTCATCAAAAACATACTGTTGCCTTGCCTTGATTTTTTTTTTGCCCCGGCCTTTAGATGAAGCTCCTCCTCTGAGCTGCAGCTTCCAAACTTCTGAGTCTCAGAGCAGTCCCCCCCCACTCAGCTCCTTCAGACTAGCCAGCAGCAATTAGCAAACCTCTGGTGGAACCTGGCAGCAATGGCATTAGTGCTCTCTAAACCCCACTAACAACGACTATCTCACCCTTCTATCCATCTCCAGGGACTGTACTGACGTATCCAGGCAGGTTTGAGAGGAGAGGAAGAGAAAACGCGGACATAATGTTCCGAGCTCATTCTGAAAGAACTCAAAGCTCTGCGAAACTAATCTGATAAAACTTGGCACCAGCTTGCTTTGGGACCCACTTTGGCCCAAAACGGTTAAGAATCAAAACACAGGAAAACACAAGCAAACAAACATCCAAATCGTTTTTATCTTAAACTTTTAATCCTTGCCCAGACTCTATCTCGTACTTGGACGGTGCAGCTCCAGGGGTTCCTGAATGTGGCAGAGCAAAGACACAGTTCCCAGTTCAGATAAATCCATTTATATTATTATAAACAAACGTCACCTCAAGGCACTTTACAGGAAGAAAAGCAGCTGCTTCAGCCTGGTTATAACACCACTGACAGCTGCTGCCTGTGGAATACGCAGTGAGAGGAACTTTCTTGTCTGGATTTATTGTACAGGTAGCATCCTGTCCTGGTTCCACTCTGAAAGGTCACTGAGTTCCTGACAAGCATTCTAAGATGTGGGTCATTTAGTGCATTTAGCACAGAAAGGATTCCTAGACAGACTGAAGTCATGTAAAATTAGCATCCAGTTGGTTGCATCATTATGCTGTAATATCATGTCTGCTTTTATGTATGTTGGTGTCAGATAATGCACCAGCCCACCTTCTTCACTCACAACCAGTCATATAGTTATGGCTGAGCATTTACTTACTTGTTTGTACAGCACATTTCAACAACAAAGCAGTTCAAAGTGCTTCACATCATAAAAACACAAAAATACAAAGTCATCAACAATTGAGAAAACCAGTCAACATTTAACATTTTGTCAAGTGCCATCATTACACATCAAAATATTAGTTAATGTTTCATTTATTATGGTTCAAAACCAGATCTAACCAGGTGAGTTTGTGACCTAGGAGACCAGAGAAGGTTCATTTAACAGCAGCAGATCTGTAATGTGTTGTGGTGCTAAACTGGTCAGTGATTTATAAACTAACAGTAATTTAAAGTCTGTTCTCTTCTCCATCACTTAAGACCAAACCTCCAGTCAGTTGAGGTCATTACTGCAGCTGTTGTGTGTGTGTGTGTGTGTGTGTGTGTGTGTGTGTGTGTGTGTGTGTTCACCCTGCAGCGCCGCTTACATCACCTCAGCCTCCCTGCAGCTTACAGAAGCGTCCCTGTTATGTCACACATGTCCTCTCAGCCTTTAAGACCCTCTTAAATATTAGTGGAATTAGTGTGGAGAGCTGCAGAAAAATCTAATCATTTTGCACTGCTTCATTTCCTTTTCTTCTTCTTTTTTTTTTGAATAAAAAACACAAGTTCCAAAGCAATGGTCTGACCTCTCAACTGGAACCTGGGCAGGCTCTGAGTGTTACTTCCTGGGTCATGCTGCTTTGGCAGTGAGAGTAAATTTGTGCCATCCAGTTACGTCTGGACAGGCAGCGGAACAGATGGTTTGGTTTGTTGCGTCATTGTTTTTTCTTTTTTTGCCATCGGTCCAATTTCCCTCACGTCATCTGCATCTTGGTGAGATCTGGCTTCAGACTGCCAGAGCTTCCTGTCCCCTCCGCCTCCCACTGCTGCTAATTGTTTCAAATGTCGCTGCCACATGAAGGAACCACCTGTGACTGAGAGATGAAAATGATAAAAAAAAATTTTTGTCATTGAAGTGCTTGCTGAAGTGATTACTACCAGGTGTGTAGAATCAAGAAATCACTTAAACAGAACCTGTCTGACAACATGAAGTAGGCTAATTTCTTTCAAAGAAAGCCACCAGAACTACTCAGAGAGTGCATCAGCAGGATTCCATATAAAGACAGAGTTCATGATTCAACAATAAAAGAGGCTGGTCAAAATGGCTTCCATACCTGAAAGAACACAAAGAGCCACATTTACCTAAACACATCTTGATGTCAGAGATATTTGGGTACATATTCTGTCGACTGATGAGACAAAAGTGGAAGTTTTTGGAAGGAGTGAGGAAGGAACTAGCATAGAAGTAACAGCATTTCAGAAAGACAGCATCAAGACAAGGGAAGTTTACTTCTACAGCACATTTCAGGAGAAAAATGTATTCAATGTGCAATGTTACGTCTCGCCATAAAACCTGACGGAATGGAGTCATCAGGATTTATGGATATACAAAGCTCAGTATCATCAGCATAAAAGTGAAAATGTATCCCATGATGTCTGGTGATTTTTCCATTTGGAAGCATACTGCAAAAAGAACTGGTCCAAGCACAGAGTCCTGAACAAACTGGAACCTGTCAGGCGGACAGGATTTAAACCAGCCTGGTGTTGCTCCTTTGATTCCCACATACATGTTCAGGTCGTTCTGAGAGAATATTGTGTTGGACTGGATCAAAACCAGCTCTGAGACCAAAACCAGAACAGATAGTCCATTATCTGAAGCCAAGAGTAGATTTCAGCACTTCTGTTTCAGTGCTATGATGACTTCTGAATCCAGACTGAAACTCTTCAAACAGGTAAATTTAGAAGATTAGATACAGGTCTGCTACCTTCAAAGTATGTGGTTTACTTCTTTATTTTTTATCCCTGAATAAGTAAAACCATTTTTTGTATTTGCTATTTTTTCCCCAAAAGTAACATTTTAATTGATTAACTAAAACATTTATGTGTATCAATGTTCAAAATGAGCAGAATATTCATTCTGCTCATTGGTGGAGAAGCACAGTGTGAAGCTCTGCACCGTCTCCTGTGCTTTTAGGTCCCAACTGTTTTGCGGGGAGCAGGGTGATCCCGGCAGGCGAACGTGTGGACATTGACGAGGAGACGGTGTGCTACTGCACCTACAGGGACGGAACGTGGCACACCCATCCCCAGGCCACCTGCGAACAGCGTCCCCTGCCCAGCTCCACACTCCATACCCGCACTGACGCCCCCATGGATGAGGACGTGGCAGGGAGACTGTTCTCTAGACTAGATCTGATACCCTAAAGCAAACTGACTGAAGCAGAGGTACTGGTCAGTTACAAACAACCCCCAGTTCTCAGTCAGTGGGACTCAGAGCAATGAATGTTTGGGACTCATGACTCCAGCCCCTGGTTCCTTATGCTCACCAGCATTCAGCATTATTTAAGTTAAGTTTAGGTTCACTAATAAATACTGACATACATCCTAATGATGAAATTAGATCAAATTTGTTACTAACAACATTACATGGAGGAAATGGTCAAAAGCGTCGGAAAAGCTGTGACTGTTGTCACAACTTGAAACAGGTGAGATCTGGTGGAAGCCCAGATGTTACACACATCTGTTGTTTGTAAAACACAGATTGTGTTTTGTTTTTGTCAAAGTCAGAATAATTCCTGTTACAGACTGAAGAGACCTCATCACACCAGAACCAGAACTGTTCTGATCAACAGAGACTACCTGACCTTTCTGTCTGGAACTCTGTGACACTAATCAACTGGAATTACAGTAATGACATGTGAATAACATACTAACAAAAATATATATTTACAAAAACATATTTGATTATCATATTTTAACGTATTTAATGTCCACATTGCAGCAACACATTCTGACTCCATGTTGTCTCACATGAGGGGGGTCACCACTGATCTGGTTAAGAAAACTGAACTTGTTAAAATAATCTGATATTATGATAAACTGATCTGGTTATGATAAACTGATCTGGTTATGATAAACTGATCTGGTTATGATTAACTGATTTGAAGTGATGCTACTGTGCAGATCAGCCGATGAAATGAGTCACATTTTTCAGTTATTACAATTATTGCAGAAAACAAGAAAATTGAAGTCCTTTTAAAAATGTGACTTGGATCTAATGTTATTTAGTAGACATTTGAAGATAATGTGAATGTTTGTGTGGTTTTATTGAATTCTGATGAGCAAACAGAAGTTGTTTCTGTAGAGCTGTATGTGTCGCATACAGATGTTTCATGTTTGATCTTGATCAAATCTTTTCATAAATATCTGTGTTCATTTATCCGTCACTTTTTGTGTCCTTTATGACTACCTAGTTTTTGGACGCCCATTTCCCTATTTTAATAAATCTCTTTAATTTTATTATGGCTCTTAATTTGGAACAATTCCCTCCCCCACTCAAGATTTTCATCTAGTCACTTTTTTAAACTTTCTGAAGGCGCCCCCTACTGTTTGGATGACCTTCACAACTTCTCTAGAATCGTCTTGTCCAAACCAGCTTTTTTTTCTAAACCAACCAATAATTTATCAGTCTTTTAAATATCAGCAGCCTAAAAACTGCCTGGCAAACTGTTTTTCTAGCCGACTCCAAACCTTTGCACCACATCTACAAAACAAATGTTTATTAATGCTGTAGTGATCAGGTCGGCTTGACTTATTACATTAAAATCATGCACCAATTACCATCTCTAAAACCCTGACCTGCCGATTCTGAGTTTGGCCAATACTGATTTATTTTCTCTGAATTGTTAATATAGCAAGAAAGTCACTTAGTTGGCAACAGTGGGGTCACTATTAACTGCAAACATGTAGAGATGAGCTGAACCTTTCACACACCAGATAAAATCGGCTGATCACTGAACTCCCAAAATTAAGAAAATCAGGGCCGAGCCTGCAGCACTGATTTTAACCTGAACATCTGAGTTTTTCTTCACCTTGACACCTCCAGGTGTTACTAAATGTATACCCAACTAAATATTTAGATTCTAGCTCACATTTCAGTGCACCATCTAGTGGCAGCTTCACACGTAATGCAGGATCATTTAAAATTTGAACACACACAGAACCCATCACAGAGCTCAACAGTAGATGAACATTTTTATCCCGTTCCTTCTGGAATGAACGCCAAACAAGCAGGACAAGCAGCTTGAGGAACAGTTTTTATTGAAAACAAACAGGTTCTCTTCAGGCGATGCTGCCAGCATTGGAGGCGATCCTGGGCCACAGGTCAGCGCATTCTTTGGCCACTGGTCCTGTGATGGCTGAACCTGAACATGGATACAAATAAAAATCTGTCACTACTGGCCAAACATCAAGCTGGTTACCAAGCAAGACACAATTCAAAGGTTTTCCATTACAACTGATAAGGAAGACAGAAGATAATGTGACATATGAATAATGTCTCATCCCTGGTTGAGATCAGTCAGTCACTGGATCACTGCCGTCTCACCCACAGAGATGAACTCAGTCTGCCCTTCTACGACAACTCACCCAGCCACTGAGCAGACAACGCAAGTGCTTTTTGAAGGGAGCGTTGGTTTAACAACTGCACCTGAACTAAACACGTGTATACAAACGTGTTGATGTCCTGGGACTGAACAGACCCAACCATGAGTGTGTTGGTGTTCCCTGGTTTCAACACAGATCTGGACCCACCTTTCATTTCTCCTTTGTTGTTGACGATGACACCAGCGTTGTCTTCAAAGTACAGGAATACACCGTCTTTTCGCCGATATGACTTCCGTTGCCGTATCACCACCGCAGGATGCACTGAAAAAACATTAGGACACTTTTAAAATGTAATGCATTTTTTTTACTCCATTTACTAAAATTGACCATGAACACCTGATTATATTCCTGTTAATTCAGGACGATGCAGCTGAAAATGTATCCCAATATAAGGAAAGGGTTCATGTCAGATGATATAGATAATTATTGATTAGTTTTTTAGTCTTAAATATCTGACCTGCTGCTAACTGCTGTCATGACCTTTCCTGTTTTATATAAGATTATTTTCCTGGCTCTAACTCAGACCAGTTTTGTTTATGTATTTTGGATATTTCAAAATTTTCCAATTCCAGTGTTGAATGTTCTTTAGAGATCAACTTTTGTTTTGTTTTTATGTTTTTAAATGGTCTCAAAGTAACAGTATTACCATTTATTGCTATAATTTCTGGGGTAATTTATCATCCAGCATAATTTGTTATTATGACAGCCTGTATTGTGAAGATTAACTGATGACACAAAAGCATCAGTATGAGTGGAGGTGCTGCAGGCTGATGCAGTGTGGTCAGACTCACCCTTCTTCCTGAGCTCAGGTTTGCCTTTTTTCACTGTGGCCATAACCATGTCACCCACTCCTGCAGCCGGCAGACGGTTCAGACGCCCCTTGATGCCCTTTACTGAGATTATGTACAAGTTCTTGGCACCTGTGGAACAGATGGGGCCCATCAGAGAAAACAAGAACCACGGGAGACATGAAGACATTAAAGACTGAGCAGCTTGTCTCATCCCTGATTGAGATCAGTCAGCTACAGTGAAGCTGCCGTCTCACCCATAGCGATGACTTACTGTCTCCTTCTACGACAACTCACCCAGCCACTGGGAGGACAGAGCAAGTGCTTTTGGAAGGAACATTAGTTAGAAACAAAACTCACCCACAATTTTGTTTCATGTGGAATAATGGCTCTCCAAGTACAGTACTGCCTGAACTTGATTAACAGTTTAAGAGAAAGAGACATGGGAGCTGGGTACGCCATGAGTCACACACACTTAAGACCAAAGTGGGTGATTTAAGACCCAGTATGGGGGAAAATAGACATGTATAACTTAGTTTTAGAATTAGACTGCTAAATTTAGGTTATTTTCTTTTTAAAGACCCCCTCTCTGATGACATCATCTTTCACTGCACTCTGGAGGTCCATCATTAAGAGACACATCACTTCAGACAAGAAGTCCTTATTGAGACATTCTTAAACCAGGTGAAGTTTCATTTCATTAGTAGTCATTTGGTATTTATTAAAAAAAGCAAAAGCAAGAATTAAATTTTTTGAGAACCTTCACCAGTCTTTGTGGCTTTAAATGAAAAACTCCCATTCAGAGTTTCATACACACACACACACACACACACACACACACACACACACGTCTTAAAAGTTAATATGATACATACAGAGATGCAAATGTAGAACTCAGCATTTACTGGTCATCATTGGAAACCAAAAAAATTAAACTGAATCCTAACCATGTTGGTAGCAGGTTACTGTTATCACAAGATGCTTCATTCAGTCATTATCCATGGAAACAACATAATTCCCATTATCATCCACTGTTTAAGCACAAGTACATCTTCAGCCTCATACCTGTGTTGTCAGCACAGTTGATGACCGCTCCCACTGGGAGACCCAGTGAGATACGGAACTTTGCACCAGATGAACCACCACGTCCTGAAATAAAGAAAACAACATGATCTTCTGCCTGGAACCTGTCCTGAAGATTACTTCAACTGCAAAACACATAAGCAACAAGTTGGACTGTCACCATGTTTGCAGATCTGCTGTAATAAGCAACTTGAAAAACCGGCGTAGTATTAGCCATCACTGAAGTGACCATGTGAACTTGTCTGCTAGTCTGTCTGCTCAGTCAGTTCTAATACAATCACTCATTAAAGTTAACAAACCCATGTGTTGTCTGACCCGTGTATCTAGTAAATGAGTGCTGAAGAGCCTTGTGAATTAATTGCAGTAGTTTTCCTACACTACTCACGTTGCTAGCTATCGCTAGCTTTAACTACAGTCAGTAAACATATTGTGAAGCACATCAGCGTTATTCAAAGCCCAGGTCAGATGGAAATGAAGCAAGGAGTGGTTTACTGGGTTCTCAGTTGATATAGAAGAGAACGCGCAAAGTATACAGCTTTAAAAATTGATTTAGTCGCCATGCTACTTGGCCCTGACAGACAAATATGGCGGCCGTCACCTGAAAGGCGAGATGCTACAAGACTTTAATCGCTAACTACTTTGAGAAATCTACAACGGGCAGCAGAAATACATAATATAGATTACTTATTCACACTTCAGTAACATCACATTCTCTACAGTTTGATAAAAAATAGCGGATGGAGGTGGATTTTACAGGCAGTCTATCATACCTCTCTTGGACATTGCTGCAGCAGGGAAAGAGGAAGGCGCAGAAAGGAATTGTGGGATATAAAGTTGAACACAAATCCATCCGGGTCATCAGTCTGTGAGATGTTCAGGTGCTATTGGAAAAATGTAAACCACGTTACCAATCAATTCGGGCTATTTAATCTTTTTTTTATTTTTTATTCCAGTCTATAATTTATAAATACGTAAAAAAGTAATAATCATAAACGTAAAGCAAAACTCATGCTATTTACTATTTTAAACTCTATTCAACAGTTTCTGTGTAGTTTAATATGTTTCCTCAAACAATTACCCAGATGTTTCGGTTAGTGAAGAGTACACTTTTTACTATGATTTGTAGTCAAATCTTAAGATGTTGAGGTACTCTTTCTGAAAGAGCAAAAATATTTAACAAACAACAACTCAGTGGAAAGAAATGAAATAAAAATCAGCTAGTAGTTAGTTTGATACAAATTTAAGAATTGTGTCCCACGAGTAACAGAAACTATTGTGAACCAGCAACACAACAGATACATAGAAGCTTAAAATGTTCATTTAGAGCCTGTTCTAAAGGATAAAACTGCCAAATGTCACTGATACTGACACTAAAACCCTGCTGCTACATTCGCCAGTAATAACTGAGTCACCATCAGTTCACAGCAGAAACGTAGAACTTCTTTTCATTCTATTCATTCTATATCCTCTCTAAGTGGACAACACTAATATGAGTCATTTTATTTATTTGGAAACCGCCTCCCCCCAAAAAACCCATAAAATGACACATATAATTTGTAATTCTGAACCTGCATATTTTTCTATTTCAAACTCTGCAAATGTCAAGGTTTTTTTTAAAAAAAAAATTCTGAGATTAATCTAAAAATTTCTGAGTTTTTGGCAGAAATTTACTACTTTTTTTAAAAGGAGTAAATCTGCAATGACCATAATATGCAGTCGTAGACATTAAACAGTGGGAAACAATAAATCCCAACTCAAAGTTATGCAAAGAGCATCCGGAAACAGTTAGTAATTTATTCTGGAGTTGTCACATCACAAGAAGATTTAGGAAAGAACGTAATAACTTTACAATTATGTGTCATTTTATTTGATTTTACTAAGTTTTATACACATTAAACCTTTGTCCACTAGGGGGCAGCAAACGACTTTAGGTTTCCACTGAGCTCTTTTCAAACTTCGAGATGAAGTTACAACCTCCATCCATCCATCCATCTTCATGCACCCTTGTCCCTCAGTGGGGTCGGGAGGGGTGCTGGTGCCCATCTCCAGCTAACGTTTCGGGCGAGAGGCAGGGTACACCCTGGACAGGTCGCCAGTCTGTCGCAGGGCAACACAGAGACACACAGGACACACAACCATGCACACACACACTCACACCTAGGGGCAATTTGGAGAGGCCAATTAACCTGACAGTAATGTTTTTGGACTGTGGGAGGAAACCGGAGTACCCGGAGAAAACCCACGCATGCACAGGGAGAACATGCAAACTCCATGCAGAAAGACCCCAGGCCAGGAATCGAACCCAGAACCTTCTTGTTGCAAGGCAACAGCTCTACCAGCTGCGCCACTGTGCAGCCAAGTTACAACCTAACTGACTTTTTATATCTGTGCTGAAATGATTTGGCTTTGATGTTTTGTAAAGCACAAGATATAAAACATTTACTAATTTTATTGAGAAACATGAAGCCTGTGACATCACTAATTCAAACCAGACTGTTCAGGTGAAGGAAGTCACCTTGTCCTAACTAAACATTTAATTACACGGGCCAACTGTAAACCTAACAAGACATTTACGTTTTCATTTCTTCATGGACCAGACCTAAATCCAAATGAAAATCTGTGAAAAGAAAATGATGTTCACAGACATAATTTTAAAGGCATCATCAAACCACCCAACTTGGTTTCAACAACTTTGCATCCAAGGTTGTTATATAGACATAATTCAAAACCCTTCTAAGTTGCGACTGCAGTTTAGAAATGGTTTAAAAAACAATGATTTATAAAAAATATACATGGTTTATAAACCTCGTCAGCCTATTATTTCAAATATTCTTGTGAAGAATATTTGTAATAATATTCTTCACAAGACATGAACAGGTATGAACATGACTGCCAACAGGTTAACTGATTATTTGCCATACTTGTTTTTATTTTGCAATCCCATGTGTATTTATCATTATTTTGTAGAAATCAGTTTTCACTTTGGCATTAAATGAGGTGGAATACCCACAAGTGTTTACATCATTTGTATTTTTTTTTATCTTAATATGGTTGCCCCAAGTTAAAAAAAATAAAACAAGTTTCACAGCAAAAAGAACATCATAAAAGACAAAAAACACAAGAAATATCTTGATGCACTTTTTCCTCAAATTTAGATAAAATTTTGCAAAAATAAATATTTGCCTCTCACAAAACATTTTATTGGAAAATTTCAGGCAAATTAGCATATAGATTAATCCCACACACAGTGATATGTAATGAATAACCCAAAATGTATGTGGTCACATTTGAATATAGCATAATGATTTATAATGTCCATGTTTTCTCAGTTGTTGGTTGTGGCTCCTTCTGCATGGACAACACACACTAACCTTGATAGCTGTCCTCGTTTTCAATGCTACTTCATGATTCTGTTTCTGCTTTCGCTCTCTCACTCACTGGGAATATTAAAATACTAACGTTTCAAATTATTTCTTACCTGGATATTACTATGCTGAAAAACTTCAAGGAGAAGCTTCAAGGAGAGAAACCCTGCAACAAAATGTCTTTCATAAAGGAACTCAAGGTAATCAGTGCAAAATTCCCCCCTTTCCACAGAGAGCTAGGACAAACTTCTTATAGAAAAAATAGCTGTGATGGAAATGACAATTCATTGGCTTTAAGTGAACGTGGAGGTAAATGTTGCATATGGAAATGAAACAATCCTACAGATGATTCAAAACAGTGAAAAGTCTGATAGACAGCTAACCAGCACCACGAAGAAACAGAATGCAGAAGTAAAAGAAGCTCTTGCTGGACCGCTCAGCGAAAAACAAAACAAACAATTGAGAAAACCAACTAAAACTCAACTAGAATTTCAAGGTGATTGATACATAGGCTAAAAATGGCAAAAACAGGATAGATCAAAATAGTTTTCAGAAAATGGGTGGGGATGTTTGTGTAAGTGTGGGGAAGTTCTACCAAATAAGCTAAATGGGGAAGTGGGGGTGTTTTGATAGTTGCTGATGATGCTCTGAAGCTATTTCTCTTGTGATGTTTATGAAACCCCTAAAATATTTCATGAACAAATGACATGTCTTTAAGATTCTGTGAATTTTTGAATATGTCTAGGCCTCCGAAAACTAATACATATGACAGAAAAATAATAGTACACAGTGTTGATACAACAGATATCTGTTTTTAATACCCCATTGAATCCTTTCTTCAACTGTGATAGCACACATGTTATATTTACAGAATTGTACCAGGGTTTTGGTTAATGTTGGACAAACCAAAAGAGCTTTAAAGACCTGTATATCGAGCATAAGACTGATTTAAGGACAGAGGTAAAATAAAATCTTCTGAATTTAGAATCCAGATCAGATCTAGTCGGGGTAAAAAGGATCTTTGGTCACCTTGGTGTTCGTAAAGCTTTCTTTACATACAATAGGATTTATGATATTTTGGCAAAAATAAATACTAATGTAAAGGAAAGAAGTTACATCATATAAAGAAGGAGGTTTTTTGTATGGAAAAAAACTAACAAAATAAAAAAAGATAAACGGTTAATGGAAGAAATGTTTCTCTACCTTTATGAGGACATTACACCTTCATACAACAGTGTTTTCAGCATCAGAGGTGTTATACCTTTTTTCAAGGATGAGTAGATTTAATAATGTGAAGCGCCCAAGGCCCAATGATAAAACCTGACATTATTTTAAAGCACAACAGTTACATAAAAACGACAATGTTCTGTGGAAGGAAATTAATAAAACATTTTAAGACTGCAGCTGTGGGCGATATAAATTCTGACAGCATGTTCCTCGTCTGTCCTTTGGACACTTCTGCTGGCGTGGATCATCAGCCTGTACGGACAATTACATTGTGTCAGGAACCTGCGAGCTTTATGGCCCATTCACCTTCTGTGAGGAGACATTAGTGCTGTTGACGATTCCTCATATTTGTGATTTATGACGACTGGAGGCAAAGGAAAGCTCAAAATAGCTTTTATTTTCACTGCTGCTTTGCACTTTTCTGTCAGGCAAACATATCTCACAGTTTGTCGATCGTTGGCTATATTTGTGAGACATCTGTGAGATTCAATCCGTCTTGTCCCCTTTAAGAGGAAATTTCACAATATTGTGAATTTTTCAAATGACTTTGAAGTCAGGGTTAACACTGTTTACTGAGTGGGTTCAGGTAATAAGCAGGACTACTATGGTAAAGTCATTGATGAGACAGATGTACAAAAGTAACTGATATCTTACGAATTAATAATTTTTTCCTTTTACACCACACTGTCTAAAACCAGTAGGACAGAGCACATCACCCAGTTCTACAGTCCTTTCACTGAGAGAATAGACTTTAAAATAATATTGTTAGTTGATAAATAATTTTATTTAAACTGATTGTCTCATTGCAACCCAGAACCAAACAAGAAGGAGCAGTATTCAGTTTTATGTGCCACAATATGCTAAGCTGCTGAAACAGAGCCAGAGGGCCCAGCCCCAACATTCTGAATACACACAAATTAAAGGGGCAGCAACATGTATTTTCCAGGAACATAATGCCATTTTATAGCACAATCAAGAACCTATGCTACCTTCAGTTGCTACAAAAATTTGGTTTAGAAGTAATTTGACTTTTTAATTTGATGCTTTTAACTACAGAGGTCTCTCTGTCTCTTTAAGAAACTCATTTTCTTTCTGAATCTCCGCCTTCAGGAAGTCATCACAGCAAAGCTCCTCTGTTAACCTTTTAACAACGTTTTTACCAGCGTTTCACTGAGAAGTAGCTCCTATAATGAGCTCAGCAGCTGCGCCTGTATTAGCAAGGTATTTGCTAAGGACTGCTCCGTGAGGCTGAAGCTCAAAAGCTTGGAAACTGCATGATGTGTTTTCTATGAGGGAATAACATTATAACATGATGTAAAATTGATTTTACACATCACTGCCCCTTTAATGGTAAATCTGAGCTGGTGCCTCTGCTGATGATGCATGATGAACCCGAATGCTTGAATTGGGACAGAATCTTCAACTTGTGAAACTGCCTTGATGTGGCCGTTTTAAGCCAACTGGACCAAAACAAATTGGAAGATAAAGAAAAAAATTCTCAAAATCCTGAAAATATGTTGGATTTTGTTGTGTCGGTATTGTCCAAACATAAAGATCTGGAGAATCTACAATGTGTTTGACCTAGATATTCTCCAGCAGGGTGTGTTATTGTTATTTGTGTCTCCCATTGACATTGGAGCAACGTGATTTGTCTACAAATACGACTCACAAGGCTTCCCTTATCAAATATTTATTCTCATTTTGCATTCAGAGCTGTAAATGTGTAGAGTATGCAAGTTAATAATGTGCAGCTTCTGGATGCATGTGTGAGAGAATCTATCTGCCTGTCCATTAATCTGTGCAGCTCTTTATTTGGGCTGATTTTGTCAGATTGAAGTGGCCCTGAGCCTCAGTGCTGTGCAGCCTGCTGTCTGCTCTGGTTTTGGTGTCTTTCACAGTGGTAGCCATGGGAAACCTGAGCTGTAAGCCCAGAAAAGGAGCGTTCTTCTTTGCTTTGTTCACTCGCTCCTTCTACCTCATTCTATCACACATTCTATACCTACTATGTCTCTACTTTTAATTATGGAGTCTCTAACAGCACAGTTGTCCCTTCAGCCATGAACGACTGAACTACAGAGAACAAAGAGGCTGGAATAAAAACTGTTACTCCCAGAATGCACTGCATTAACTCATGCTTGGTTCCAGGAGGACGGAGAGGAGGAAAGAAAACTCTATGAGTATCCGACCTCATGACAAGGACTTAAAGCTGCAGTATGTAACTTGCAAACTATCTTACATATTTATTAAAACTATAACTATGTTTATGCAATAAACTTAAGCTCCTCTGGCTTCTCACCAGTACTAACTGCAGAAATACACCACTCAGTTAGAAGCAACCAGTCAGATGCAGGAGGAGGGTTTTAGTGCTGTCAATCATGCTTGTGTACGCACCGCTCACATTCTTCCCCTTGCACTCTGCTGCATGGATGCTAAGGTTAGCTAGCATGGCCACTGATGATGGCAGATAAACAGTTTTCCTGTAATGCCAAGTTATTTCTCCATCATTAGCACAATGAGCAGTGTGTACGCAAGCATGATTTACAGCCCAGAGACCCTCTTCCTGGTTCTGATTTGTTACTGCAGTCATTTCTGGGACAATTTATCATCCAGCAAAGTGAGTTAACATGACAGGCCTAGAAGCTGCTGCCCTGTCACTGCGTGATTAGGTCACCCTCCCTTTTTCTGCCTTGGAGGGGACTTCTTTCTTCAAAGGGACGTACTGTTTCTAGAACCACTGGATACAAAATACAATTACAGTCTACTATTTGTGCAATTGGAAGATGTATTTTTATCTGAAAAAATAAGCCTTGGCTCTAATTTATTTAAAATTCCACAGAAGGAATCTTTGGATAATATGTTTCCCAAAAAGACATGTTGTCTGTGACACTGACTACGCTCGCTCCAGTGCCAGAGACGACAGAGGCAACAAACCGCAGCACTAGACGTTCGCCCCGATTCTAATCGAGCGGCAGCCATCTTTGTTCTCCCTAGCTGCTAGCTGAATGGCTAACTCTGCTGCTAAAGCTTACTTCATGGGGAAGAAGCAGATGATATTCCAGGAGGACAAACTTTATTGGACAGGCAGAGACAGCAGTATTGAGCAGTAAGAAACAATTTAGATGCACATTTTGTGCCAAGAAAAAACATTATTGATGAGAGAGCCCAGTTTAATCAAAAAACACAGCAAGCTAATAAGACCGTTGACTCATTTGTCACATCACTTTATACTTTGTATGAAAACCGCAGTTACGGTCCACTGCACCATGAGTTAATAAGATATCGCCTTGTGGGACTGAGGGACACCGGCTTAGCCGAGAGACTTCAAATGCACAAGGATTTGACTCTGGAGGAAGCGGTTAGTCAGGCCCAGCAGTCATAAGTTATCAAAGACAACAAACGGACATCAGAAGAAAAAAAAACAAAAAACAAAACAAAAAACTGGAGTTTAAGAAGGTAAAGACATAATTAGATAAGTAAAGTTATAAATGATTATAGTTCTAATGTCTGTTCTGACTATAAAACAAGTTTTTTATTCTTTTTATTGAAAACAGCTAAAACAAGTAAAGAAAACTCTGCTGATTACACACAGTAAGTCCAAAACATTTTGTTTTAACGTTAGTGATGCTTACATGGCATTATGCTAATATGGGTTTTATATTTACTTTACACTATCTCTATATTCATATTTACATCACACTATCTCTGTAACACCATTTATGAAGTTGTAAATGATGTTGCAGTTGTGTGAATTATGCTACATATTTGGTACTTAGAAAATGTATTTTATATCAATAAATGCAAGTTTAATAGACATATTCATATCAGAAATGGCTTAGGACTCAGAAATGTTTATATGTTGTCTGTTGATTCGTTTCCTGTCCCTTTATTTTTATCAACCTATATAAAACAGTCAGCCTCTCGTTGTACTGGGCCAATCGGTGAACAGAAAAAGAAGTTCTGAACGATGATGTTGACTTTCTGCTCTGTTTTATAATTGTAGTCTGCCTGTAGTTTTAGCAATAGCAAATACAATACAAAAGTTGGTCTCTAAGTATACATATTTCATACTGGACTGGACAATATTTTATTCTATAAGTTATTTAAAATAGTATTCTTTATTTTGGTGCTGCTGTGTGAGCAATCCACAGTATATTTTACTGTAACTTATCTTAATTCGTTGAGTTTATGTATTTGGTCTCTCGTGTGCGATGCCTGAAGGACTCTGTTCAACAATTTATTATGACCGAAGAAAGAATTTAAGCCTCTTAAGCCTGAGGGGCTCCATGAAAACTTAAAGCAGTCTACTTCAAACTTTTTTCTCAGTGTTAAGGTGGAAAAATTCTAATTCTGGAAGGATAATAATTACTTACCTGCAAAGCTTTGTGGGTCAGAATGACTGGGACAGTTTTCTATGCCGTAGCGATGTGTTAATCTTTAAGGAGCCACAGTGGAGTTGCGGTGAAGGTCGCGAGGCAGATAACGCAGGTCTGAAGCACAAACATTCCCTGGACTCACACACACTTTCCTGAATCTCTCAACCAGTCCGTCTAAAAAGATAAGGAACTGCCTGACGATGTAATCTTCTTGACATGTCAGTATAATTTCTATAAACCGGAGTCTGGCAGGGAGGACATCACCTCGTTCCAGCCTGGATCAGGTCCTTATTTGACATTTACCAGCTGTGTTGATGCAGCTAATAAATGTTGAGAGAGGAATCAGCCGGCCTGTGTCTTCTTCATCAGAAAACACATAAAGTTTTTAAACCTTTGACATCAACCATTAAAAGAAACTTCAGGAATAAAATTAAACGTCTGGAATGTCAAACTTTTTGAAGTTGACTTTTCATCTGTATTTATGAAAAGGTTTACGTTTTGACCTGATGTTCATGTAATGTGGATCGCTGCAGGTGTTACTATGTAGCAACACCTGCAGCGTTGACCACAATAAGAAGTCATTATTGTGACCTCTTATTGTCATTATGTAACAATGAAAGTGTCCAGTATAATTCTTACCTATTTTTATTATATATTTTTTATTCATTAAGCATTCAGGCATTATGAATTAAAAAGTAAACAAGTTCCTTTAATACTTCATTTTTAATACCTCTGCCTTCTCACTGCCTTCGCTGTAGCAGCATAACGGTATAAATGTCTGCGGCTTCATTGTTCTTGTCGACTACACGCCTCTGAAGGTGTAGAGACAAGTTCAGCCAGGCCGAGTCTGAGAGGAGGGAGCGCCACTTTAAGCGAGGAGTCACCATTATTCAGAGCAGCACTGCACAGTTTAGTTGCTTCCCAGACAGAGTGGTTGTCAAATAAAACCCTTAATCTGAATGTCCAGTTTCCATTTCATGGTGAGGTGTAAACAGTGTTGACTAAAGCTCATTCACTCTGCAGCAGTACTAGTGTAAGCTGTCTGAGCAACCTTTCTCTGACAGAGATCTGTCAGTACCAGCAGGACCCAACAAGGCAACATTCCAGAGGGGCTTCATGTCTGACCACTGGGTTGTTGTGTCATCCTCGAATTTTTGTTTAAATGGAACAAAAACAACTTTTGAAAATGTTAAGATTTTACTAAACAATTCAAACAGGCCTTATCTAATTCTGGGTCACAGTCAGATGACAATAGGTCAGGAGCTCCCTGGAGATTTTTATCATACAGAAAATTCAAACAAAAAAAGATCAACACGTAGTATAGTTGGAACTAGAAAAATAACTCAGACAGGTTTATGATCCTCCTTTCCATTGACCACAGGTTGCTGCTTGTCTCGTGTTGCGATAACCTTTTAGGGTTGTAGAACTTAGCATCTGCTCTCTGGGTGATGCAGGATGTGGTGGAAGTTGTTTTGAAAATTGTGCAGACTCAGGCTGAACTGGCTGATGTCAAACTCTTTTCAGATCTCCTCCAGACTGCTGCAGCCATGGCTGGGTTCTGAAGGCGTCTGGTGGCTCTTTACTTCTTACCGAGGTCTTCACTCTCACTTCAACAGTCAGGAGCATCAAACTAACTGTGTGAAGTTAGGACAGAGTTTAACAGTACATTTATGGGGAATTTACTGTTTACTAAATTCATTTAGATAAAAGATCAAAAGTTTTAAATGAGCTTTTCAGTTTTCATTGTTTGGTTATGCTACTTAAATTTGATGTATTAAATAATTAAAATTGATGTGAAATATCCTCTAAATGCCCAAATATGTTAGAAATACAGACAGACTGCTATTTTGTCCTTTTGACTGATGTTATCAAATTTCCTGTATATTAGCTGAACTGCCTTACTCTAGTAAATGACAAGCAGTGTATGGATTGCATTGTTTTGTCAAAGGTATACGTTTAGTTTTGTTGTGTCTCCTCTGCTCTCTTATTCACAGTTCTTGCTTTCTCATCTCCACCTACATTCAGCAGCCCACTCCGATCCCTCAGGTCTTCCACACAGAGTCGATTCCATTTTCTGTCGGCTAACACTCCCACCACCACCCGTCACTGTCAGAGGGTAATCTTCACAACCTTCTCTTCCTGTCCTTCAGTGACTTTTTGCATATTTTTAATTTCTTTCTTATTCTTTGCGTTGCACTCGTCTGTACTTTCTGAGCCCCCCACACCCCTCCGCCACCTCCTATCCTTCTCTCCTGCTTCTCTTTTTGTCTGATAAGTATTCAGTGGCAGCACCATCTTATTCCACATGCTCACTCCCCCAAAACCACAGATGCACCCAGCACCCACTGCCTCCGTCTCTCTCTTCCCTGCAATGGTATCTTAGCAACCCAACTTTACAACCAATGGTAACATCAGTCTGGAGTCTAATCTCAATAGTCATGGACTGTCCATTTAAATAGTTATAGTTTAAAAGTGTAAGTAATACAAAGTCATCTTAAACATTGTTCCATCTAAAGTGCTATGCAAACGTATTTCCTCCTTGACTGATTATTTTCCCTTTAATAAATGAAATGATTTGTAATCTGCTGTTTGTATTTACTCAGGTTATATTTGTCTCATATTAAAATTTACTTCATGATGTGAAACACTGAAGTGTGTCAAAAAACAAACAAACCAAAAGGTAAAAACAAAAACATTTGTAAAGGGGCAGATGGATACATTTTAGAGCACTGGACACCATCTTTATGGTGCTACGACTCATAAATAGCACTGACATCTGCATCTGATGTCTTAAAGCTTCAGGACTGTGGTCCAATAAACTGAAACTCAATCAGGCTAAACTAAGTAGTCTGTAAAATGGAATTAATCAGTAGAATTAGAACATTTAATCCATCCTCAGCTTTCCATAAAATTATATTTGTGGATTTTGAGGAAACGCTGCTGGTTGATTTCTATAAATGGCCTCCGACTGAGACAAGTGGTAAGTCAGTGATTACTCCGTGGGTGAGTGAACATGCATCATTGCTGTGCCGTCATGCTTGTAACATACTTTAAGATCAAAGCATATTGGGTCACTTGAAAAACAGCTACGTTCCTGGATGATATCGATCACTGAGACAAAAACAAACACGCATGAAAATGATACCATGAAACAATGAAAGCTTTGAATAATTTTTAAGAAAGAGTGCAAACCTTATTTTTATTTTGGAAAATCAAACTAAAGCAATTCTGAAGATCTGATAGAATGTGATTATGAGTTTCCTAACAGGACTTCATTAACTTGTTACCTTCCCTTAGAAACAGAAAGGGCTCATATGTATGTGGGGCTGCAAGGTACAGTTGAAGCATGAAGGTCCTTGGTTCAAATTCTTTCATCCAGTTTCCATGTTCTCCCTGTGCATGCATGAGTCCTCTTTGGGAACTCCAGCAGATTTAGGATCTCTCCCACTTTTTCCTGCTGTACTATCAGCTGTATGAACCGGTTCTGCTGACAAGGTTTGTGCAGAAATCTTTTTGAGCCAAAACGACAGAACACCAAAAACTATATTGTTTAAAAATTAAGAAATAACAAAGCCAACTAAGAAAAATCAGCAAAAAAGTGGCATCTTTATAAGAATTAACCTCTAAACTGCAAGAATCCATAATGAACAAGTTCCTGAGGACTGAAAAGAAACAACTATGGAGAGCAAATCATGGCAAACCTGCTGAGAATGAGGAGAGGATGATGGAACACTGGAACTGATCACTGCAGTTAACCAGTTTTATTCATTTTTAAGTTAGCATTCACAGCTTCAAAATATTTCATCCTATTATAAATATCTCATAAGAATGTTTAGATATACTTGAGAAAAGGAAGAAAAAGCATTTATCCAGAATTCATCCCTGAGTAAAAACCAGCCAAATAATTGATTTCAGAAGTCGTATGATCAGCAAACAGATGCCAGCTGTGTGTACTGTTGGTGCAAATCCAGCTACTTGTCTCAGAGGTTCGATAGACAACATTAGTGAACAAAGAGCATCATGGAGACGGAGGAACCCGGCAGCAGCTCAGGCAGGAAGCTGTGGCAGCGTGAGATTATACAACAAAATCCCAAACGTCTCTCACAGTTCTGATCACCACATGATCTGATCATGAAGAGAGCCTGGACCAACTGCAGACTGGACCGGAGTCGCATTGATTAGAGGAGCAGCCCAGAGGTAACTCTGGAGGAGCTGCAGAGATCCACAGCTCAGGCAGGAGACAGCTGACCGGATAGAGACCGCATTGGCAGCAAATCTGCTGCCAATGAAGTCAAGAAGAAACTGTTGTTGAAACAAAATCTGTAAGAAAGTCACGATGTCACGTTCACTGGAAATGTTAAAGAAAGGGTTCTGCTCAGAGGAAAATAAAATGAAACTTTCCGGCTTACGTGCAAAACAGTTAGTGTGGCGGAGAACTAACACTGCACTTTAACATGAACACACCGTCCACATAGTGGCAGCAGAGACCTGCGGAGGGGAAACTGTTCGCATGGGAAGATGGGTGGAGCTAAGAGGCAAAGGTGGACGTTTAGATTTCAGCAGGAGAAAAACCCTAAACAAACATCTACGCCACATGTGTCAAACTCAAGGCCCGGGGGCCAAATCTGGCCCTCCGTAGTTTTTCACAAATTTGCAAAATTCACACAAAATCAACAGATCTCCACTTTTTTCTGATTTTAGTGCAAATCTTTCTCAAAATTGGTCTAAAACACTGGGTTTAAGTGGCATCAATCTTACTGATGTCAAGTTATTGTCCGTAAGTAATAAAAAGTCACATTTAACATTGTACAAAATTCCTTACAAATATTTTGAAGTTAGCACCACAAAATATATGATTTTGATTGCAAAAAACACAAAAACAATCACAAAATCCTGGAAGAATTGATCAGTGATTTCTTTTCTTTTAAGCAACACCAAATGCTGAATGCTGAATCAAGCATATATTTATTCATATTATAATAGTTTATAGGTTTTATCAATACATTCTGACACAACCGGCCGTCTAAGAACAGTCAGATTTTTGATTTGGCCCAAAATGAACATTTTTCAGTTTGACTGGTCCAGTCAAAGTCCAGAAGAAATCCAATTAAGAAGTTGCAGCAAAACTTCTGACCATACTTGAGCTTTTTCTATTTTATTTTATTTTTTACAATAGAGAATCCAGATGTTCAGAGCGCTTAGAGACAAACTTCAACAAATTGCAGATGGAGCTGCTGGGAAAAAAGGCTCTACAAAGTGCAGACTCAGGAGGCCTGAATCCAACTCACACCTTCTGATTTGTAGTGTAAAAATGTTGATAAAGAAGAAATTGTTGTAACAGGACAAAATGTGATGAGGCCGAAGAGGCTTGAGAAGCTTGAAGAGGCCAGAAGGTCATCTGAGTTTGTGGCTAGTGGTTGCTTACTTTTCATCTCCATGCTGAGAAAAAATTCCTCCAGGAAGTTCAGGAATGAAGAGTTTGGTGTGAGGAACTCCATCAGAATCCTGTTGTGTGTTGCAAACAATAAGCTGATGCTGTTGGAGTGATGGGAGCTGGCACCATGTCAACATTCAGGGTCATCTCAGTCCAAAGGGAGCAACAGCTGTCAGCTGCTTCATTTCTAAATTATAGTCTGCCTACAGAAAAGCACAATTTGAATGCAAACTGGATCTAACAAGAACTTTCCAGGTGTGAATACAGCCTAATTCTACTTCTATATCTGGACTAAGTTGAGTGTATGATGAAGCCGGTGAATTTTGAAGGAATCCCCTTTGGACAGATGAGACCTTAGTGGACGTTTGACTCTAATGTGTCTGTACAATACAGGGTGATCTGAGCTGGTTGTGCCGTTACTGGACCTGGAACCCTGCAGTCATTGAATGGAAAGCAAATCTCTCCATAAACCAAAGTAGTCCAAGGTAGTAAAAGGTGAATCTGTAAAAGGCTTCACCTTTTACAGGTGAAGCTCGCCTGTAAAAGTTCCAGAAGTAATGAAGTCATGTTTCATAAAGAGTAGACTGAAACTCCTTTACAAACAATGAAGAGGTGATGAGTTGGGACAGAAAGCAGCCAGGGAGACGTTCTTCTACAACTAAACCACAGAGTGTGCTCATTATTCCACTCACATGGTTCCTATTTTGGCTTCATCTTTATTTAATAAAGAATAACGCATGAATAATGAATAATGTTTTTGTACACTTGAGGTTAGACTTGAATAATGAAAATAACAGCTTTATAGAGATAAGATGATTTTCATTATGAAGTCGTATGTAAAGCCTCTTGATTTGTAAGACACTGAATGTGACTTCGTCATGAAGGAGAAAAAGTCATGGAAAAAAAAAGACACCACTTATTCAGATTCATTAAACACAGAACATTCATCAAGCCTTTAAAACATTATTTTAATCTTGTAAAACCATTTTTTTACACAAGAAACTTTTCAATCACTACATTTCAAAGTCTAAAGCAATTTTTTTCCCCCAGTTTTGGTATAGAACATAATGTTAACACAATGAAATGAATGTGAAACTGACATTCCCTTATAAAATGAGATTTTCTTCTTTTTACTTCATATAATGAGCAGGATATTTTTCATTCCTTCCGCACTGCAGCTTTGTTTTCTTTATTGCCAGGCGTACGGGCCTTCAGTAGAACTGTAAACTCTTTCAGTGAGCGATGACGGTTCTGATATTTACTTTCTGAAGCCTGGATCAGAGTGAAGGCGCTCCTGTCTTTACATTACATCCATCTGACAAACCAGGTAGCTTTTAAACAACAAATAAGAACATACAGAGTGCAGACATCAGGAGCCTTATGATTTATATTACGTTTTGGCCTGAACTGCATCACTGCTGTGCCAACCGTAATGAGCTGTTACATTGTGGATGTGTAGTTGGAGGCCTGCACAGTCTGGAGTTGGGTTAACTGAGCTTAGCTAATGTTAGTTCAGTAAAGCTGTCTGTGGAGAAGTCCAGTTGTTGAGTCTTCCATTCAGTTCATCTGCAGTTTTTTCAGCTCAAACAGTTTTTCCAGTGAAGCAGACAAGAAGGAGTCCTGCCGCGTCGCCCTGTGGAACTGCGCTGGTTGGTGCCACCGCTGCAGAGCTTACTTCAGGAGCCACTGATTCACTGCATAATGGAAACAGCAGAGAAGAAAAGAGAAATGAATGCAGAGTGAACTTGCAGTTCGGAAGAGAACTGAAAGAGAAACTTCAAAGACGAAAGCAAAAGAAAAAGAAAAAAAGCTGGAAGCGGTAGCGGACGTCCATCCGGCCGCGTGGCGTCCGCGGCAACGCCACCCAGTCGCCATCATCAATGCTCTCACGTCATTATGTTTAATTTATCATTTAAAAGTAAAACTACCAAAACATAAGGTAAGTGATAGTAAAAGTCAAAAATAATAATATTAAACAAAAAAGAAAATACAGTTGACCACATAAAACCCGTCTTTCTATAGATTGTGTATGTGTAAAGAAAATGTTATATCTTTTTAAATATGTTAAAGGTTACTGATATTCTCTTACAGGTAACGTGAGTTAAATGTTAGTGTGACTGAGACAGAAGCAGAGCAACAGGTGCAAATATGCACAAAAATATGCAGGTTTTTTTATGATTGTATGATACGTATTTACTCCTCTGCACGCTGTCATTCACAACATGTTTACGAGTAAAAGACGGGGTGCATCCTGCTTTTTACGGTTCAGAACACAACATTAATATATATCTCATTTTTGATACTAATGACTTACCATAAGAACAAAATACTCTTGGGGGAATAAAACAGAAAACGGAAGCGATGGAAGGAAAAAGTTATATAGGGTTGAAATTTACAAAGTGGTTTAAAGACAACAGATAAGTGAAGCAGCTGTGTCAAAAGGAAGGTTATTCAGGTAAGCTTAAGGCACTAGTGAAATGACTGTTTTCCTGCAACTGTGTGCTGCGTTTACAATGTAATAGATGCTGGGAAGAATAGGGAGGGTGTGAGCAGGGTGTACACAGATATGATTGACAGTGCTCTCATTGGTTGACTCTGACCAGGAGCAATGTCTGCAGATGTCAGTAGGACCACAGGGAAGAGACAATGGAGATAATGATTTACACAGATTGTCTCATACTATGCCATCAAGACATTGTTGCTGTCTACAAATGTCAGTATTATGAAAATGTTGAGAAAACACAATGTTGTAATTGCTGTATTTTCATTAAATAAGAAACACAATTAAAATCACACATAACTAAGTTTGCTCACGCGATAAGTCATTAAGAAACATGCCATGCCATCCTCCTCCTACTACTTCCTGTCGACTTTTTCGTGGTTTGCACCAGTGGAAACATCCGGAGATGGATCATGTGACCCATGTGATGCTAAAAAGTTGTTTCCATTGCAGTTTTGTGAAATAAACCAATTTCAGTGTGGCCAAAAAAACCCCGCCTCATCCCAGCGCCAAAACCTTTCATCAAAAAGTGAGAATGTTTTCAAAAGTTGTTTCCATTGAGCAAATTTCTTTCAAATTGTGCAATTAGATGGTCAATGGAAATGTAGCTAGATAAAGTTTTAACAAATAAAAATCCCAGTTTTTATAAGCTACTTGCTGAATCTGTAGCCAACCAGCACAAGTCATGCCTTTCTGAACCTCACTTTGTGAACAGGCAGGCGGTCACGCTGAGGACCATGGAATTATCTGAAACACCTCAGTTTGATGAAACTCCTTTCACTGTGGTTAAAGGGCCGAGCCCAACCTCTCCAAACCGGCCCCACACCATCAGCTCCACCGCACCAGACCAAGCCCTCCACATAGTGCAGTCAGACAAGAGCACTTCTCCTGGCAACTGCTAAAACCAGACTCATCCACTGGATTCGCAGACAGAGCTGATTCGTCACTCACCAGCCTTGACTGTTAATAAGGTAACGCTGCTTTGAGACAGCAGTTGGCAAGCTAACGGTGCCATGTCTGTACAGCACATAGTTGAATAAAATAAGCAGCTAAATTCTGGATTTTATGTCAGTGTTCTATGTAAAATAACCACAAGATATAATATCATGTGTGGAAAGGCCTTAATTAGCCCTATTAAATCATGTATTGTAGGCTTTTGCTTAAATCTGTATTACAGAATAAAAAACACAACATGTTCTAGATGTAACAGTCACTACCTAGTGGACATACAGGTAGAACTTTTTTTTTAAACTAAAATAGGTAGCTCTCAGGGCAAATAAATAGTTTACATGGCAAAAACACAAAATCTTACCAAGTGTTTTTGGTGTAGTTTCTCAAACAAATATATTTGTTCACTTGAAAAATTAGAAAACTAACTTACAAGTAACTTTCAACAAGATAAAAGAGCCTGCTTTAAGTAAATAATTCCATAATATAAATGAAAAAGTATTAGTTCCACTGGCAGATTGTTTTTGTACTTACCCAAGATGTTTTCCCAGGTTAGTGAAATAATCTGTCAGAGGAACTAATACTTGTTATCATTATTATGGAATTTCTGACTTAGAACAAGATCTTTTGTCTTGTTGGAAAGTTACTTGTAAGATAGTTTTCTCATATTTCAAGAGTTCTAGAACAAAATTACTCTGCAAGATTGTGTTTTTACAAAGTAAGTACAACTCCATTCCTGTGTGTTCAGTGTAAGTGACTGACAGGGTGACGGTGTTCAGCTCATTCTACTGCTTTTAGCTTATATGGTAATAAATATACATTCATTTAAGCAGAGATAAAGATGAGCTTTGGTATGAAGATGTAAATAGTATTAGTATTAGCCTGATTAATACCATCAGAGTAACAGAGTTCTGCCAGAACTTTCAGTGTCGCAGTCATTTTTGCTGATCACTCATGTCTGTAGTCTCTGTTAACTATGGGACATTCCACTGTAAAAAAGTTTGAACAGTAATTTGCTGACTTTGACCAAAAGTTTCCTGGTTATTTTTAACTGAGCAAGTGCACTCAATGGATTTGACAGTCCAGATAGGAGCAACTTAAAAATATCTCCACTTTTGGCATGTAACGGCTCCCCTAATCAGCTCTGGAGAATGAGAAGCGAGAAAAGAACGTGATGTACGGCAATCACTTCCAGCGGAACTGAGCCCTTCTCTTGACAGCAGCGGTCGGCTCACCTCTGTACTGTGGGCGCAGGGCGCGGTTGTTGGGGCAGTCACGGCCCTGCTTGTTGAAGTTGATGTTGGTTCGGATGCAGCGCTGCAGCAGAGGCTGGGCCGGCCGGGTGTTGTCGCTCATGCTCAGGAAGATCTTGTACGGTTCGTTCTGGCTGAGGAGGCGCAGGGAGTGCATCTGCAGGACAAACCCACAGCTCAGTCCGTTTCTGACCAGGCTACAGAGATAAGCAGCACTCTAACATGTAGAAAATGTGCTACGCAATGTGAACCACACCAAATTAGATATTATTAATGATAATTGACAAGTGTTATAAAATAGATGGTGTAGTAAAATTACTACTTGCTTAGCAACCCATAGCATAACATTTAGTTTGATACTTCATTGAAGCCAGAGCAGAAATGACCTCAAACTTCAAGAGAAACTTCTGTTAGATTATCTAGAGAAATTATTCCTTACCATAGATCAACATTTAGCATTAAACTTTTAATATCGGAGCAAGACCTAGAGACACTCCTGTTAGTTAAAAAAAAAAAAAAAAAAAAAAACTAGAACAAGCTTAGAAACATCTAGTTTGATCAGAACAAGAATTCAGAGAAAAGCCTACTAGTTTATAAATTATGGATTACCAGTATGTACCGTAGTTTTATACTTTTACTTTTCTTTTCTTAGTTCATCCAGAGAAACTCCTATTACTTTATAAATTGTGGAGTTCTTTATGCTTTTCTTTTATTTTGTTTGTATTTCCTTCTAATCCATGTAAAGCACTTTGAACTGCCTTGTTGCTGAACATGAGTGTCAAAAAGCCATGACAAATCACAGTAATGATGAGGATGTAAACATGTTGATAATAAGAGTAAGAATAATAGTTTTTATTATACTTTCGTTTAATGTTGACCTCAGGCTGGTCATAGTGCAAATAAACGGTAAAACGAATAACTAGCACAAAGTTCCTCAGGAAAAGACGGAGAGTCAGTTGCACAGGCGACATCTTCCTCCCAGGGCTGAGTCCAGTGAGAGGCTGCAGTGTGTGTGTGTGTGTGTGTGTGTGTGTGTGTGTGTGTGTGTGTGTGTGTGTGTGTGTGTGTAGTGTGTGTGTGTGTGTGTGTGAGCCGCTTTCCTCCAGATAAGTGCTGTTCTGGACTGGAACACCATAACACCCAGTCCCTGTCTGAGGCAACATGAAAAGGCTTTCAAGGCCTGGAGCAACTACTTCACAATGGCGAGGAGATTTATAGCGTCGTCATAAAACCTGTATGCAGATTGTGATTTTTATATCAACTAATAAATCAAGGCAGAGATTTTTCTTTGAATCAAGTGGTAAAAAGCAGGTTCCACTCATCACTTCATCCGGTTCTGAGAACCAGCTTGTTCTTTTCTGGAGTTACAGAACTCTGTCTGTTCTGAGGGAGTAAAGATGTTTTCCTTTCGTCTTTTTGAGAAGCTAACTTGTAATTCAGACATGTTGGAGCTTGTGCCAGCACCGATAATTAGAAATGATATTCCTGCTAGAATGCATGTATCCTGGTGTTACGTTTTCATCCCTTTTTTAACTACCTGCATCTGTGTCACATAAACTGGCTTGTTGATGAGGATCCATGTGGAGGTCTCGTAGCAGGGAGGGATGGTGATGGAACCCTCATAAGTGATGTAGCGGATGGTGTCAGGGTAAAGGTCAGCTATGTTCAGGCCCATTAGTAGGAATGCATCATCTGAAGAAAGGGGAGAAAGCATAGAGCTTGGTGTGAGAAGATGTTCTGTTAAAGCTTCTTCCTGAAGCGCTGATAGCAGGGAGAAAACACTGACACGTCTGTGGATGTGACTCTTAACAGCTTTAATTATCAATCATATGAAGCTTTGTTAAAAATACATGCCTGTGTTTTTAATGGTATTTTTTGTGACAGACCAATTAAGAACAGTGAATACATGTGAATTGAAGAGAAAATGCCAATTTTGATTAAGATGTTTTGCCTCCTTATTCAGATCTCAAGTCAGTACTTTGTTTATTGCTGTTCTGTGAGCTCAGAAACTGCAGCTCAGAGGAGGAGCTACGTCACAAAGGCGGAGCTATGTCCACCCAGGTGTTTTGCAGCTGAATGGTTGCCATGGAGACTAAAGGATTTCTCAAACATGCATGAAAGAATCAAGGCAACACTCCAGGTATGCTTTTTTAATGAGGGAATAACAATAAGATGATGCAAAAAGTCAATTTTACAACAATGGCTTTGTTTAGGTCAGATATTGATGTAAATAAGTAATGGTGGTTCTGAGCTTTGGACCTCTGCAGCTCCTCCAGAGTCCATCTCTTCTACTTCTCTGATTAAAGCGCCGATGGACGTCCATGTCCTGGAAGGCCAGCAGGTGTCCAGATGAAGGACTGATCAGAGTTGTGGCAGATGTTTGAGAACCTAACCCTGCTTTAAAATCTCCACTGCTTCCTCCCCGACCCGTCTGCCAAGACAAGCAGCATCTCCATGATGCTGGATGTTTTCTAATGTTCAGCAACAAATCTCTGAGGAATTCACAGAACATCTGCTTTTATGCCGAGGTTAACAGACACAGAGTCTATTCACAAATAAATGACGTTTTGGGGGCAGTTGGGTGCAATAAATGTTATTTATATGTATTAGTTGAAATCAAATTACACCACCATTGTCAAATTTCTATTTGTGCTACTTCTTGTTTGGGCTATTAAAGGAAAGCCTGACAACATGCACTTGTTTGTTGTTGTAATGTGACAAAATGTGACAAACCTAGGAATACTTGATGGCACCGTTTTTCTGCTGAATAAATAGATCCTTCAAACAAATGTAAGATATTTTATTCCAAATTAAACTTTGAGACAGAGGGATTATTGCCATTTTCATTAATCTATGGTGATAAAAAAAAACAACCTTTGATATTTTTTCCTCAAAGTACAACTTTTATTCGGTAATAAAAGTGTTTTACAATTATAAGCAAAAAGCACCTCTCACTTATAAAAAGAGGAAAACATAAATACATGCAGGATGAGGCCAATTTAGTGGGTACTGATTAAAAAAGCTAAAATAAATTCTTTACTTGTCAAGAACAAAATCTTTGATCTCACACAAATCTGGCGCGTTCTGCTCAGTGAGTCATCTTTGTGTTCCGGGTATTTTTATGACATGGTCCCACCTCAGGCTGGAATTAACATCCATCACTCTGTTTATATGATTAAACATCACATTTGAAATTCTGCCACATTCAATGTAATTCAACAGGAATCAGAAATTTGTATTAGTCTCCACAGTTACTGAGTAGCAGTTCTCTTCTTTATGAACTGTTCAGTGGAACATCTGCCTCCATCTCAGACTAGTACAAAACTTTTGTCTTCTCTCTTGGAATGGAGAAGAGCTTAAGATAAGCAAATACAAGCAAAGACAGAACACAATGGCATTTATAGCCTTAGCTAATTTGCAACGCACATCCCCAGAGGAGCCATTAACAACATTAAACAGTTTAAAAGACAGTAAAAAAAACAGCAGGATAACAAATCATGCATAGAATAAATTCCAAAATTAACATAAAGCAGACCACAACACTCCAGGTATGTTTTTGATGAGGGAATAACGTTATAACATGATGTAAAGCCAAAGAAAAGTTGATTTTACCTAGTACTTCCCCTTTAATTAATAAAATCATGATTTTCTTAATAAAATCATGATTTTAAAACGTGATGCATTTTCAACGTGATGCAACCAGATGCATTTCATCTGGTTGTCTTTGATATTAACGTGTTAACGGATCTGAAACTATTAAGTGTGAACAAAAGGTAAAAAGAACATTTTAAAGCACCATCCTCCCTAAAGTAAATGGTGTTTTGCTCATGAAGAAAAGATCAATCCAGACAAAAATAGAGAGTGTTCAGGTTTGGTTCAGATCAGCAACCAGAAAGCTCTGTTCAGTTTGTCTGTTCAGTTTGTCTGTTCAGTTTGTCTTACGTTTGTAGTTGATTCTGGTTATGGTGTCTCTGTTGAGCATACGGTTGAGGAAGGTGTTGGAGTTTTCTGAGAGCTGAAATGTAAAAAAAAAAACATCAAGTATTAACAAGAAACCAAGCTGCAACACAAACGAAAGTTTTTGTTTTCTTTTTGCTGCAATTTGGATTGTTACAATCCATTATTCACAAACTGCACTTTGTTTTTAACATGTTAATCAGTCAAAGAACTGAGTAGAACCTGCTATTCTGCAGATCTCTTTGCTTGGTAAGTGATCAACCTTCACAGTAACTTGATCTTCTACACTTAGAATGTCATTATTTACAGTCATGCTAGTCTCTGGTGGTTATATTTTTTGCTCCCACAGTATTTGAACTATAATGCACTACATGTTACTCAATAATTACTGTCATGCTTGATTCTTATTATTTTTCTGATCATGGTCAACCCATTTTATTGCAGGAATCTAGTCAGATTGCACTATGCTAGCTTTCAGAGGACAATCAAACCTTAATGAAGATGGAGACCACAGCGATGCCGTGAGGACTCTTAGCTGCCTCACTGTAGTTAGCATACAGATCCTGATTATAGTGGATCAGTTGGACCTGAAAGAGACAAACAAAGAGAAGAAGAGCTATATGATTTAAACACAAGCACTGAATGTTTTCAGCATGTCTTCTTTTCTACTTTGTTAAGCAAACGGGAAATGTCTCACATGACTATAATAATCGATTTACAGCTTTTCAAATAAGTGTGATTGTGCACAGTTATTGTACGGGTCAGCCTAGCAGGTAAATTCTATTTTCAAACTGGTTGCTCCATCCATTGGGGATGATGCAGGCTGGACATATGGGACATGTCCAGTGCATGTCCCTACACTCAATTAATTGGTTAAGATGTGATAATGTGACTTTCCAAGGCATATTTAGACACACTGTAGTGTACCCATGCTGACGCCGGTTACAACTTTGGATCTGATCACTGACTGGGGGCCTGTTGTTGAGCACGATCTGTGGCAACAGTTTGTTTCTTCCTAACAAGCTGTGTAAGTTATGTGGTGCTGCTGCTGCATGCAGATAATGTTGGGTAAATGATTAGTTCATCCATGCCAGTTTATCATATTTATCAAGTTAACAACAATACTGATGTTGTTATATATGTTGCTGCCTGTTTTGCATCCCTTGCTAGTCGGTTAATGGCAGGAATAAATCCAGGTCTTTCATTTTTGTACTAAAGTTATGCTCACTGCAGCTTTCCACATATTTAAAGCAGAGCTTTATTGGCACAATAGAAAGTCAGAGAGCAGCATATTGAACATGTTGAACAAAATGTGAACATTTACAAAACCTAAAATGATTCCACAAAGCAGACCGGGGTGATGCTGTTGGCCTTTCATCTTCCTCTGGGCCCATAATGGAATGAGTTGATATGTTTTATTAGATTATTGCTGCCTGGGTATTTTGCACTGGCAATGGAATATATGTGCAACAAAATAAGGACAAGCCACCTGAATAGGATGGATTTTTAAATGAATATTTCTACCTTTAATATATTGTCAAATGTATCTGCTGGTCTCCTTTCATGTACGTATTAACTTAAAGGAATCTCACAGCTAATCCATTTGGTTTAGTATGATGCCTCCCTCTGCAGCTATAACAACGTCAACTATTCTGGGAAGGAAAGCGTTCTCTATAAGGGGCACGAGTGTGTTGTCCAAAACTTGGGCTGAAGTGTCACAGTTTTTCTCAGTCACTTTGGTTCGTTTCTCAGAGCAGAACTGAAACTTTCAAAGCAACTTGTTCAGTCTTGAAATCAATGTGTCACTTGTTCACATCAAAGAAACAGTTTCCTGTTCCTCTGATCTAGTCGCAAATGCTTCTGTACACCATACAGGTTACTAAGCGCAATTCTCTGCTTTTTCCTACATTTTCAATTGCTTTTGTCATATTGATCAAAATGTATTATACAGGTCTCTGTTGAATAGTCTAGACCTCGACAATATTTCAGCATAATTTCATTGTATAAGTGTTTGCATGCAAAATGCTTGAACAAGGTTTTATAATATTATGTTAATCATATTTCTATATATTTCCATTAGGTGTTTTTTTTCTAAATCTGTCCTGAACTGATAAGTTGCTTCCTGGTGAATCCTGAGTTTCTCCAACGTTCTGAAATGTGTGAAGCGTTAGATCAACCAACAATCAACCAGTTTTCTGAAATAGATTGAAGGTGCATCTGATGAACCATCAGTTGGTAAGAACATGGTGTATAAAGCCAGAGCACAACATGATGTTACATTTCTGACAATGGAAGGACAAAGATTCGGATGAGTCAACAGCCAGAGAGAAGAAGAGGAGGGAGGTGAAGGATTTAGGAGGCAGAACATAAAAACTGTACTGTGATTTCTACAGCACTGCATGAACAGTCTTGTCAATGACAATACTTGTCATCCAAACTTTAGTTTACAACAGAGCATCCCGCTTACGACTGTCTCATCCAAACACATTGAAACAGAGCCTTGATATTCTGAGGCATGAACATGTTCACTGATACAGTGAACATGTTGATACAGTTCACTGATACAGTGGCCATTCCACATGTTCATTGTGGAATGGCCTCAGGATTCTGAGAAAGAAACTGGGTTTTGCAAGTAATCCATGCTGTTATGCTGTTTGTACAAATAGTTTTGAGAAATGCACTTACTGTTTCGTGAATGTCGTAAAATGATCGAGAAATGCGCCAACGTAAGTGAGAAACACTGTAAGAGTTCTTTCCACTCAACTCTGCAGCTGAGAGCAGCTCTGATTTATCCACTGGGTTGACAAACAGAGACATCAGTCATAATTCCACTGAACATGTTTCTGCAGCTGTGGAGTCCAGGGGTGGTGTACTTCACACCCCAGTATTACATTGCACTTGGTGCTCAGTCAAGAAAACCCATTCCACAAACGTCTCTGCTCACAGCTCTTGAATTAATCTGAAGGTTGTATGAAGTTTGGAGTCTGCAGTGACTGACTGCAGAACGTCTGGGACTTCTGTACACTACGTGCCTCAGCAATTGTAGTGGTAGGCTAAGTAAAAATATGCTCACCACTCTGTTCTTCTTATAGCCTCCCGCTGTAATGTGAGTTCTTGTTATTCAGTTGCTTTTTCTTTGCCTTAATACCACTAACAGCTGTGCAATACTACAGTTTTTCTCAAGTCACTTTGGTGCATTTTTCAAATCATTTCTGACATTTGCGAACAATAAGTGCAATTCTCAAAACAATCGTACAAACAGCAAAACAGCATGGATTACCTGCAACACCCAGGTGTGTTTAGTGTCAGAGCCTCAGACTGACAAATCCTCATTTCATTGTGTTTGGATAAGACCGTCAGATTAGTCATGTTGTCTATATAGCAGGGTACTGTGAGGGATACTTTGATGTAAATTATGCCTAAAGTTTTGGTGACAAGTACTGTAAGTTGTAGCAGTGAGAGACCAACGACAAGAGGTTCACATTTATGCTTTTACTGTAATTTGTTGATAGAAATGGTCATTGTGATAGAAAAGCAGAGCTCAGGTTTTACATCTCACCTCTCCAGGAAATCCTTGTCCGTTCAGGAGATGCTCAGAACCAAGAGCGTCTTCACTCCCAAAGTGAAGGCGGACCTCCTCCAGTCGGTAGCTGTAACCCAGGGGGCCCCCAGAGATGTTCACCAGATGTGTTTTGTCCGGCCGCAGTGACACATGCTTTCCTGTGTTGTACATGGTGCCATACATCTAGGAAAAAAAAAAAAACTCTGGGATTGGATTATATTACATCACAGTCACCTGAAGGTACTCCATGTTCCAAATTCCTTTTCTTCGTGAAAGGTGACCTTAAATACCCATCATGATACAAAAGGCGTAAACATGATGTTATCTGTGCAGTGTGGGTTTTGTTCCCATTACCATCCATCTTTACAGTGCGCCCTGGAAAGGTCTGCGGTACATTACTGGGAAACACACACACACACGCACACACCCACACACCAGCACACACACAGGCTAATCATTCACACACACGTTTGTATTTCTATATTAGGACTTTATCTGCTCTGCTCCAATTGGTTAAGCTCTGCTCTGCTCAGAAGCTGTTTTTCCACGGTGTACATATCAAATATGACTTAGAAGAAATCTGACTTTGTAATTTAATGCCTTGAAATTGGGCCTCTGTCTCCTGCTCTCTAACACTACATCTTCAGGAAGTCATCACAACATGGCTCCTCTATTAACCCTTTAACAACGTTTTTACCAGCATTGCACTGAGAAGTAGCTCCTACAATGAGCTCAGCAGATGTACAGGTCCACCAGGTTTGCTATTTGCTGCTGGCTAGTCTGAAGGAGCTGAAAGGTTGCCATGACTTTTGAAAGAAATTTCCAAGTTTTTTTCCCTCAAATTTCTGAGATTAATCTAAACATTTCTGAGTTTTTTGAGAAATGTACTATTCATTTTTGTTTTATATCTACACTGATTCTAATACGCCCGCATTAAAAAACCCTGTCTCTCTCAGAGAAATGTTTTTGTTCAGCTAAGCTAACAGTGTGAAAGGGGACGCTTGTTTGTGGTGTACACATTCTGATCTGACTGCAGCTGAGACTGCTGCTCTGCTGTGCTAACTGGAAAATCATCAACGGAAGATTGAGACGAAGCTGTAAATGGAGAAATGTTTAATTCTTTCATTTAATCTAGTTTTGACACAGTTCTAAGGCCTCAGTTAATCACTCAGACATAATCCTTTGAGTACTTTGGGTAAGAGCCCATTCATAATTCCTGATAGAATCATAAAATATAAAGGAGCTGCAGTCATACAAACTCCACTTTGATTCCGTTATGATCACCATCCGCAAATTACTGGAAAAAGTAGATGTGGCTGCTATGGGGACATGAGATGACATCGCTGGATTTCTGTTTGATTTTGGCGTAAAGAGAGGATATCCGTCAGTACGTCTTCAATAAACGACTAACAGACAAATAAATCTAAATTTACAATGCATGAAAAATGATTCATTCTGAACACATGCAGAGCAGCGTGTCGTCACTCACAACACCCGTGGCGACACATGAACCATTAGCGTCTTCCATCTGGCTACATGACGCCGCAGCACTTATGCATTCTCTACTGCTGTTTGTCGAAAATAAAAGAGGAACGAACGCACTGCTTCAGTTTAATTGTAATATGCCACCGCTGGGGCAATATGAAATTAAACAATTACTCACCAGCCTGGAATCTATGCACAGCATAATCCGGAAAGAAAAGCTTGCTGTTATAATGAATGAGGCCAAGGATTTAGATTCTAAAAATGTCTGTGATTATCAGAGCTCTACACCTATAAACAGGGCTAGGCAGCATCAGCAGCAAAGGAAGATAACATTTCTGGTTTAGTGTACTAAATGTAGCTTTCTGTCTGATTTCAGTGAATTTTCAACTGTTTCATTCGTAAATGAGGGAATTGTCTGCGGCAGATTGGAATATGTTAGAATGTAGCATTCCTCAAACTGACACTGAGGGATGATGAATAACAAAGCAAACAGAATTTATAGAGCAAATAAACACATCATTCCCCCCTTGCCCCTATAATAAAAGATTTTCTTTTCTTCTTCAAATATTTTAAATCAGTTATACTTTTTCCACACAGGCTGTCATGTAGGTTTGGAATTTTTTCATTTTAAACTACATTTTGTGTTTGACTAAGATTTAAATTGGTTTGATGTTCTGAAACACTGAAGTGTGACAATCATGGACAAAATAGGAAATCAGGAGGGCAAACACTTTTTTTACACCCCAGTATTTACAGAGGAAGTTTGTAATCCAGGAATGTAAGAAGTTTGGCCTCGAGGCCACAAGTGACCTCTGGGCTATTTTTGTGCACCAGCACAAATTAATGCAGACGGATAATTTTTATTTCTCATTAAGCTAATATAATTACCAAAAGATTAAAATGTTCTTACTGTTGCAATAGCAATATTTTTTACTTTCTCTTAAATTTTATATTAAACAGCCCAACTGTCTGGTGACTTTCCTTAAAAGCAGATTTTAGTTCACCCAAATCTGCTTTAAATAATTATTGATGATTTGGGCCCATGTAACAAAACGTTTGACCACCACCAGCAATAAGAAGCTTAGAATCTATTCTAAAAGATCAAGGAAGCAAGATATGAGTCTGATATGACGTTTCCTCTTAGCTGCAGAACTTTGACCGAGCTGAAGCTTCCCAATGGATTTTTTTTCGGACTGCCGGGGACGGCTGCAGTTGGTTCATGTTTTAGTTCTAAACTATGCTCAGATAATTCAGTTCAGTTCATTTTCTACAACTCCTTCCAGAGTTTCATGTGAAATTTCATGAAAGGTGCTCCATGACAAGACACCAGTCCATCACAAGAAAAACAAAGATATACAGAAGGAACAAGAATACAGACACGCACGCACGCACGCACGCACGCACGCACGCACGCACGCACGCACGCCAAGAGAGAATCCACATAAACAGGACTCCAGGAAAGCCCAGTGCATTAAGGCTGCAGCTCTACCTGCCTTTCCACTTGAACTCAGTCCAGTTCTATTCAAATCCACCGCAAGTTTGTCTCATTTATCTGAGAACCAAATCAGCAGAATCTGATGCAGATGTTAACATACTGAGGATGGCACAGCATGCTGTTCCTCATATTTAAAACTCTCAGTGCATTTGGATGAACTGGCTGCATCAGAATGATGACAGAGTTCAGTGCTGGCTCCAGCGCTGCTTTTATTCTGCAGCGTCTGAAAGAACTCGTGGCTTGTGATCCTGGAACATCAAATAGTATGATGTCAGAGAACGAGGTGTTTGTAGTGGCATGTTTATTATACAACTATGAATAAAGAATAAAATATAGAAACCCTGTCAACTCCATAACTCCCCCTAGTATTTTGAATAAAATAACATAAGGCTACGATGATTTGGATGGTCCTGATGGCTTCCATATTTACTGGCAGAACAAGGAGGTCCCAGATGTTTTCTAAGCAAAACAATGGAGGAGACTCCACAACAGACTTTTTAAATAGTGAAACACTTCCGTTCACAAAGCTCTGCTGACAGAGTCAACACAGAGTGAGAAAAAGAGAAGAATACAAGTGATTCTGAGCTGTTCTTGCCCTGTTTTTTTTTTTAGCATTATTTTGCCTTCACTGTGGCACACTGCAGCTGCTCTGATTTCTAAAAGTTCAACAAAAGGAAAAAACTGGACTAATCACCTCTTGTTTGTAAAACATTGTTTTAAAATGTGGCTCCTGAGATGGCAACAAAGTAAAATTAAATCATCCAATATAAAAGGGAATGGTTGTAATATCAACATATATTGCTGATATCACAACATCAGCAATATTATCTGGTTTAAGCCTTCAGGAAGTCATCAAAACATGGCTCCTCTATTAACCCTTTGACAACGTTTTTAGTTCCTATAATGAGCTCAGCAGATCCACAGTTCCACCAGGTGTTTTCTAATTGCTGACAGCTAGTCTGAAGGAGCTGAGTGGGGTGGAAACTGCAGCTCTAAGGAGAAGTTTCATCTTGAAGGCAGAGAGCTAGGTCTACCCAGGCATTTTGCACAGCTGAGTTGTTCCCATAGAGATTAAAGGATTTCTCAAACTTTACATAATACTGCTCCTAAACAGAAATGGATTCAAGGGACTCCAAATCTAGAAATAGGATAGTACATTGTCAAGAAAAAGGAGTGACGTCATTGGGGACTAGATATCAAACAATATGTGGACTTCTGATCCAGTTCTGGTTATGACACAAAAGTCATCAGAGAAGTTTTATTGAACTTCTTACTTCTAATAGCAGCTCATCAGTCGACACGGAAGCTAATAGAGGTCACAGAGAGGTCAGGATGGAATGAGGAACCACTGGTGGCGGTGTGACGACCTGGATCTTCAGATCACTCTGAACAGCTCAGTGATTCTGAGCTGTTCAGAGTCGGTCTAAGACGGAATGAATACAACAGAGTCTTGGGCCCCACCGTCTGCCCACACAGCTCATGTCCATCACATAAATAGAGTAAATTTGTTTGCATGCCCCTCAACATTTGGGCTTGTAAACATTTCCATCTGGTTCTCAGATCGCTCTGACTGTTTTTGTCCACAAGGTCCTACTGGCCTGGAAGCAGATTTCTTTCTCCTTAGAGCCAGCACGCAGTGTGATTATTTTTCTCGTTTCTGGCAGAGCTGAAAATCACTGCCTCTTCTGGTTAAACAGAACTTTGAACTGGCTTTTAACAAACAGAAAGTGTGCATACGAATATTGATATGGAGCTAAAGACTGAGATGCTATCACTTGTAGTCAGGGGAACAGATTTATTTTTATGCCAGCTATAAACTGGGGCTGCACATGTTTGATGGTTGAGCCTGAGTTTTGATTTAAAACAAATCTTGACTATTTATTGCCCTTTGAGTACATCAGGGACTCAACATATTTTGAGACCCAGTCATGCAATTTTCTACTTTTACTCTCCAAAATGCAAACCTGGGTTCAGCAGAGCAGCATTATAAGCTCAACCCAAACATTGTTCTGATGAGTAATATTTGATATGAATTACATATATTCAGATTATAATTAGGATGTGATTGCTTAGTCTTTAAGATAATTTTAAGAGGTTTAGACCGACGGTGTCCAAACTGTAGCCTGAGGTCTGTTTGTGGCCCTTAGACTGGTTTTGTGCAGCCCCTCCAGCTGCAATTTAAGAATGATCCAAATCTGACCCATCCAGTACACGTGGTCAATTCAGATTGAAACTTTTTATTTGTTATCAGGGTAAAATTATTACTGACATAATTTTTTTCAGATGGAAAAAGTTAAGTATGATACAAAGTATTCACCGTTTTATAACCAAGTCTTTAAAACAAGCAGAACTGCATCTACTCTGAGACTTTTACTGAAAACCTGACATTTCTGCTCCCAAATCAGCTTTTATCCAATTCATTAAAACTGGATAAATACAGCTGGTGATTTGGAAGAAAGTGATCCAAATGCTGCTCTTATGTTGAGAGTTAATTTAAGAAACTGAACCCCAAAAATGGGAAAACTAGATGCTTTTGTTTTAATACAGATAACATGCAAAATTCTTTTTGAGTAACATACTTTTTCTACAAAATAAGAAATAAAAAAATTAAAAAAGTCATTTATTTGCTTGATCTTGTTTTGTTTTTTTTAAACATCCATGGTTTAAACAGAGTTGGAAGTTGGTAGCAAACTTTGAATCTTATCTCCAATTTTTAGTTTTTCTTATGTTGGTTGATGTTCTGCTTGCTGGCTGCTTAGTCTAATGTCTGCTGTGTTTCTTTTCTCTTCAGTCATAAACTCTTATTACAGAATGTCTTCAACTCCAGTCGTGTAACTTTCAGATGTCTTCTGGTCCAACACACCTGAATCAAAGGGCTGAATGACGTCCTCAGTCTGATGTCAAATTCTCCACAGTCCTGTTAATATCCTCAGTAGTTGACTCAGCTGTTACAGAACCACAAGCCCATAAGAAACATTTATTTTCAATAGTCACTGCATTATTAGTGTGCTTCATACAAAAGCAGAACATCACCAACAAACAATCCCAAATCCAATAGAAAAATAAAAAATGGTTAGAAATCAGCCTAGAATACTGAAATATGCAAACTATTTGAAAATATTAGACAATTTGACCACCGTTAAGCTAAACTTTTGATTGATATAAAGAAATCGGATGAAGTCGTAGGTGGAGAAATGGCTGAGAGAGAGCTCCAGCACTGCTCAACAACTCTGAGGGAAATGAAATGCTAATATTTAAAAGGAGAAGTGAGTGGTCCCACCTGCGGTCAGGCTGTAATAGGCCGCTGCATAATGCATGTAATCCAATGAGCACACAGTAAGGGCCAGGGTTTTTAATTTAAGTCCTCCGTCAGTATCTATTAGAGACATACTCTCTGACTATCCGTCTGCTGACACGGTGGGCCTAATTATCACAGCAGAGGACGGGGAGCAGAAAGCTTTGCTTGGCTTGCTGTTTCACAGCGTTGTGCTGCTGGCGCTTCGTAATATCTAACTACTCTTCCCTCCAAGGATTCCTGCAACACACACATGATGAAACGACAACACTGCAGGTTTGAACGTCTTCCCAAGGCTAATCCACACTTCAAATAAATGTTTACTCAGTTGAACCTCTTGTAGTCTGTTATGAGCTTCAAAATATTATTATGTTCGACTACCCCAGCAGCCCTTGTTGCCGTCCTCCGACGACAAACTCGTTCATTTTGAAGAAGTTATTTTCGAAGCAATGTGCTGATTTGGAAACCCCATTTGCTGAGGTTCCAAAGGCTGGAAATTCTCTCTGGAAGCCATTCTTACAGCGTCAACATCACCACAGCAGAAGGTTGTAAGCTCACATGCTAAGACCATGGCGGGCGCGTTCTAATCATTAACATTCCACTTCAGGGAAGTTCCGTTTCTGCAGTTAACTAGCAAGCCCAGGTTCAGGTGCAGAATAAAACTCTGCTTCAACCTCAGTCGCTTAATTTTTGCCAAATCACAGCTCTGTGGCAGCTCTCTGACTTTATTAATGTCCATATTTAAATGGTACAATATGGAAGGGAGAAAAAGTAGAGGAAAACAACAGAGATATTCAGGGTGCATTCACATCAGTACTGTTTAGTTCGCTTTATTAGAACTTGGATCGTTTGATGGTTTAGTGCATTTGGGATGGTGAGAACATCCCAAACGTACATGGCACAGGGCATTCTGGGTAAACACAACCGAAACGAACCCACGAGCCTAGCGCTAGCAGGAGAAATGACTCGTGTCGTGGTCTTTAGCCAAAGACAAAGGACAAATCCTCCAACCGCTAAAATCTGACATCACCCAATTCCTGTTTACATTTCGTGAAAAAGGAAGTTGTGCTCAGCATCTTCTTCTGAAACTTTTGTGTCGTTTCCTGCGGTGGTTCTTGGTGCAGTGCCACCACAGGCGACGAGGGGAACAGGTTTTTCAAAGGATTTGATTAGTTTTACAAGGAGCAATGTAAAAACAAACTGCTACGAGTGAAAATGTAACAAATGTTGTAAATTTGCTCCCCAATCAAATTGAGTCCACAGGACTACCAGGTGTGAAATTATCCTCTATCTCTGGGGATTTTTCCCAGCAATTTGCATAAAGCTTATGTTGCTATAAAAAGTGAAATGCAAGTCTTATACATTTAATGAAAGATAAATTAAAACCAAAAAGAAATCCTGTGGAAGGTGTCAAAGTGTACAGAGCAAATGATTTTACTCTGTTATTGTGACTCAATCATTTCTTTTAAAGGGAGTGGAGTTCTTCTACTGCCAACTGTGATTACCTTCAAGAAAACACAGACAGTCATCTTTATTTCATCATTATCAAACGGGTTTCACCAGCAAAGATATTGCTGCTTGTACGATTGCACCTAGACTAATCACTCACCGTGTCATTAGAAACAAATGGAGCACCACGAAACACAACAAGACAAATAACCAGGAGGCTCTGACATGAAAACATTAGATCTTAATCCCATTGACAAATTATTACCAATTAGCATAAACCTAAAGTATTTGTCAAGGAAAGTGGTTCAAACATATAAAATATTTATTACTCAACTCAAACATTTGATAAAAAAAAAAAATAAAAATGGAATATTGAAGCAATAAAAATTTCTGCCCGTCTTCCTGAGTGTATTAGCATACTGTTCACACACTGCCGTGCACTGTAATCAGTCACGAGACGCTTAACATGGACAGTTTTTTCAAAGTGGTTATTCACATTCATAGCAACCGCTGCCATCTAACATAACACGCTTTTCTTTACAAAACCAGGGGAGTTGATGTGATCAGATACTGATCTACTGCGCTGTTCTCACAGCACAAAGGCTATTCACAGCCTAGAACTGCATCAAACACTTTTTTTTTATAAAATGTGAAATTGCCTCAAGAGCTTTCAGTTGAAAGCTTAGAGGTCAGCGGAATCTGGTCGTCTTTGGCTGACTTACTCTCAGAAGTACTTCTGCCTGTTTTCAACCCATTTATTGAAAACAGCTCTATTTATCTTTAAAGCCGGCGGCACACACACACGGATGTTTGAGATCAGAGACAACCGGTAGTTAAGGCCAGCCTGATGGATGCTGTGACACCTCCGTTTTTATACCTCTGGCTACGGGGAGTAGAAAACATCCTCAGGATTAAAGGACCGCATTTAGGATCAATCAATCAATCAATCAATCAATCAATCAATCAATCAATCAATCAATCAATCAATCAATCAATCAATCAATCAATCAATCAATCAAATTTTATTTGCATAGCACATTTCAGCAGCAAAGCATTTCAAGGTGCTTTACATAATTAAAAAACAAAATAAAAACAGCATGTGACATTAAATAAACAGTAAGAAAGAGAAAGAGATTTTGGAAAAAGAGAAAAAAAAAAGAAAAAGATTTAAAGAAAAAGATAAAAACATACTTTTGTTATGAAATTTAAGCACCTGTCATTGCCGGACTCTGCCGTCCGTTTAACACGGGTATTATCCAGGCCCCGTCGCCTAACAGGACAAAGTCTCCAACCTTGGAGCACCAGGCTCCGTCCATCACGCAAATTTTTGCGCTAGGACTTCGCCGTCCTACAAGGATTTTTGTGCACTATTTTTACCTGTTAGAGTCTAGAATTTACAAGGTTTTTCTGTGCGCGCAATGACTCTCAATCACTCGCCACTTTTACATAAATAGATAAAAAGTAAAGATAAAAACATTAAAAACATTGAAGACATCAAAATCCCGCACTCTAATCCTAATTTAGCCATAAGCAACTCTAAACAGGTGGGTTTTAAGTTGAGATTTAAAGGCACCCAGTGTTTCAGCCGTTTTACAGTTTTCTGGAAGTTTGTTCCAAATTTGTGGTGCATAGAAACTGAATGCTGCTTCTCCTCGTCTGGTTCTGGTTCTGGGGATGCAGAGCAGACCAGAACCAGACAATCTGAGGGGTCTAGATGGTTGGAGATAACAGATCTTTAATGTATTGTGGTGTTAAACAGTTCAGTGATTTATAAGCTAACATCAGTATTTTAAAGTCTATTCTCTGAGCTACAGGGAGCCAGTGTAGGGACTTTAAAACTGGTGTTATGTGCTCTATCTTCCTGGTTTTAGTTAGAACCCGAGCAGCAGCATCTGGATCAGCTGCAGCCGTTTGATTGATTTATTAGTCAGACCTGTGAAGACGCTGCTGCAGTAATCAATGCGGCTAAAGATAAACGCATGGATGAGTTTCTCTAGATGGTGCTGAGACATAAGTCCTCTAATCCTAGAGATGTTCTTCAGGTGATAGAAGGTCGACTTTGTGACCGTCTTAGTGTGGCTCTGAAGGTTCAGGTCAGAGTCCATCACTACTCCCAGGTTTCAGGCTGATCGCTGGTTTTCAGTTGTAATAACTGAAGCTGTGCATTGATTCTGGTTTGCTTCTCTTTACATCCAAAGATAATAACTTCAGTTTTGTTTCTATTCAGTTGGAGAAAGTTTTGGCACATCCACACATTTATCTGTTCTAAGCATCTATTCAGTGATTGGATGGGTTCAGAGTCACCTGGTGACATTGTGATGTAGAGCTGTGTATAATCCTCATAGTTATGGTAGCTAATATTATTTCCTGTTATAACTTGAGCCAGTGGGAGCATATAAATATTGAAAAGAAGGGGTCCTAGGATTGAACCTTGGGGTACCCCACATGTGACCTTTGACCTCTCTATGAAATCTGAATGTGATTCCTAGAAGATTTTACAAAGTGGAAGTCATGTTTGTTGATCACTTTTTTTCAGTTTTATTAATTTAATTGTTAAAAATAATAAAAAAAATATAAACAACTTGCGGTATCTTTATCTTGAACTGCCAAGATTAACTCTAATAAGTGTCTGCCTTTCCCCACCTTTAGTGGCGCACAATTACTGTATTTTTCAGACTTTAAATCACTCAGGATTATAAGTCAAAAAATTTTATTCTAGTCTAAATAGAGGCGCAGGAAGCTTATCCTGTTGAGGAAAGGAGGGAAGTAAGGTGCAGAAGCTAATTAGACTTTAACAAACACACATCCCAGAAGATATGCGCTTCACTCACCCTGCAATTACAACAAACGACTACTACCATTTTGAACTGTTAGCAGCTTAAAATAATACGTCAGGTTTACTTCAGTCTCAGCCCTCTAGAGGTAATTAGAGGTTGGATTGGGCTTGGACACAACGTTGGATCTAAACTCTAATTTAGTGGCTCTGGTCTGGTTTATTAGAATAGAAACAGTCCTTGGATTAATAATTACACTTTTAGTTTGAGAACATGTCGGAGCTGAGAGGCTTTAGAAAAACTCAGGCTGAAAGTGTCTGAGTTTGAATAAAATGATGAAGAAAAAATAATTTCTTACTTAGCAAATTTAATATCCTCAAAAATAAAAAAGGTTGTTTCCCTTAAATATGATATCAACAGGAATATGATTACACTGTCCCTCCTAACTAGTTCTGTGTGTTCCCACCTTATAACATGTTGATGTTGTCCAACTATGAAACCGAGCATCTAAATCGTCTTTCATTAAAAACAATCTTAGAAAGGATCATGGTTGGCCAACTGGTTCCTGTCTCGTTTGATAAATAGCAACCTAGCTTTTGTAAAATGCATATTTAATCAAGATGTATGTACCATTTGCAGCTCTAAATGATTTAGGAAAAAAAGGCTTCTTTGATTGTATATGTTGTGGGTCCCTGTTCCAGGTGGGCCCCATGGTTACCATGTAAGCCAGTACACCATTTGCATTCTCAGATGATGTACTGTTCTCTCTAATGATGTGTTAGAATACTTACTGGGTGAAACTGATGTCTAATTTACATTCAGACTGAAGCTTAAAGGTGCTGCAGTTAATTTAAATAGGCGCCTGCAGAGGAGAGGACAAAGTGATGACGAAGAGCTAACTTCATCCTCCAAAACCATCTGCTATAAATAGGATTGTAGATTTATAGTTTAAAGATGCCCGTTCTGTGGGATATTTCCATTAAAACATGTCAGAAGTCCAATTAGAGCTGTGGATATTCTGTCATGAAACAACATTTCTGTTAGCCACTTAGATTTCATGTGAATTTCTGTGGGTCATCATGTAAAACTTATTTATGTTGTCAGTCTGAATCAGGATGTTGTTCACATTGAGCTATATCTTTCAGCGGCCGGTGGAAAACAGGAGATGTATGTGTGTGTAAGAGGGAGACAAAGCTCAACATATTGGCATTCAGAATGATTCATTTCTTCTTGGACTGACCCCACACTCACCTCTGTCCACCTCCATCTAATCCTGTCCTTCATCTGCTCTCCGTGTCTTTACATCTCGCTTCCCTCACCTCGTCTCTTCCAGGCTCCCGACTCACTAATCCTGTTACATGTTTCAAAGCCTTTGTCAATTTCTCCATTCAGTTCATTGTTTTCAGTCTTCTCAGAAATTTGCTCGGTTTCCCTTTGAATTTGAACACGTCACACAAGTCAGAGATGTTTTCTTAAATTCCATCTGTTCCACTTCTATTTTTCTTTCCTCTTCCAATCTGTTTTGGAAGGTGAAAACTTCCCTGCGATTTATCCTGGAAATTTTGTGAGTGCTAATCTTTTCTAAGCAGATTTAAGCCTTACAAAATCTGTCCACAGGCAAGGTGAGCTCTGTCTCTTTAAAGGTGGTTGTAAATCTTTCAGAAATCATCTGAACACACGGGGCCCTATAATCAGGGTCAGTCACTGGGGCCAGCAGCAAGTGCTGCTCTCTGCAGACGGCCATGTGAAAGGAATGCTCCTTTCTTCATCAGCTGTCCGGTTTAAAAGCTTTAGTGAAATGTTTATTTGCTGCACTTATTTTGACCAGCTGACAGAAAAATAAACCCTTTTCATCTTTGCTCTTCATGAAAAAAATATTTTCATGATTGAAACTAATAGATAGAAATGTTACAATAAACTAGCTCTTTGTTTAATATTGAATTTTGTTCAAATTTATTACGAAAATATCCAAAGTGGTGAGTTCTTTTGATAGGCACTGCATGTTTGAATAATTTTGGGCTTAAATCCAAACAGATGATCTGATGTGAGTGAATCAAACTTATCTGAGAAAAGCTTTCTGTAGTGCAGGAAACATTAACGTCTGGGCTCATGCAGGCAAACGCTTCAATGCACGACGCTACTGTAACAGTCACTGATTACAAATGAAGAAAACTGTAATTTAACAGGCTTGTATATTAATATTACTTAATGTTCCATAAAAAATAAATGAAATCTAATGATAAGTAAGTTACCCTGAGACGAGTTAATGGAAGACAGTTTCATATAGCCGTCACTGATCAATTACAATGGGACTGTTTTAGTGTGTACTTGTTCCTTTGCATAAATCTGTTTGTGCGTGTATGTGTGTGTGTGTGTGCACGCACAGGACTCAGGCTGCACGATAGGATGTGACTAATGAACTGTCACTTTCACAAAGACTCACAACCGTGCACAAACACATGTCCAATATATTAGCAAATGTCAGCGTGCTGCAGAGCACTCACAGTCTTTATGAGGACAGTCATTTGTCAGCGTCTGAGAGCGTTCGGCAGCGTTCCTCTGACGCCGCTGCGAATGGCGCCCTAGTACTTAGTCAGATGTAGATTAAGTTGGAGATCATTCCAGGGCAACATGATTTCAAGTTGGCATTTAGGGGAGCACAAGGTCATATTATTATTTATAGGCTATTAAAGAGCGTCTAGATGGTAAGTAGTGAAATATTGTTCCTAGAGGAGTTTAATGAGGGAGTGGCTACCAGTGCAGAAACTCATGACTGGAGTGAGCAAGGGAGAACGTATGACTGAAGCGAGTCTTGACAAATATACAGGTGCCAGAGCATTTAGAGATTTAAAAACTAGGAAGATCATTTTAATATCGAGCCTAAATTAAATTGGAAGCAAGTGCAAAGAAGCCTGCACTGGAGTAATATTCTCATATTTTCTTTTCCCAGTTGGAAATTGGGCTACGGCGTTTTACACAAGCTGTAGGCGTGACAGAGCACGCAGGCCAACTCCTAGTAAAAGGGAGTTGTAGTAATCCAAGCATGAGGTTATAAAGATAAGATTATTAGTCCAAGTGGGGAATTCAGGCTGTAAAGACAGAAAGTGGTCAGGGTCAAAATAAGAGTTACAGAAGTGAAAAACAGAATGAAAAGACAGTACAGTGTAGAAAAAAAACATAATACAAGCTAAACTGGAAATATAAATACAAAAATATAAATGTACAAAAACATTACACACACACACACATTGTCCTATATATATATATATATATATATATATATATATATATATATATATATATATATACACACATACACTTATACAGTGACTATCAAAAGTATTCACACCCAACCACAAGCATAAATATATTTCATAGGAATTTAATGTGACAGACCAACACAAAGCGATATGCTACTGTGACATCGACAGAAAATTGTACATGATTCAAAACATTTTCTACAAATAAAAAAAATAAAAGTGATGTGTTGCTAAAGTATTGGTATGGAGTAATAATAGAAGAGAGGATCTGTTATTTTGTCTGGGTGAATGCTGGTATTTGGAGTCTTGATGCTACAATCTTCTCTGATATAAAACTCTAAATCCTTAAAAGGAAAAAAAAAAATCGGATGGCTGTAAAAGTAGAACTCTAAACAAGCTCTGGCACATCTGGAGGGTGAACAGCGTATGTTTTTATTGCAGGGTCTCAAATTTTTCTTACACTCAGTTTTGGGGATAAAATATTAATCATTCCTCCCAGTTCAAAGCACTGAACAGATATATTTTATTACTTTCACCAAATATTATTTAACAACACTGTTCGCATGCCTGCTCCCTGCTATTCGTTGTACTAAATCAAGTGCATGAATACACACACATGTACGCGCACGCACACACACGCACACACACATACACAAATGTCCCCTCTTGGCCGGAGGGTCCCCTGTTGGTGAGTGTAAAACGATACGAATGTCCCCTGTTGGATAGGTGCGTAAGTGCACACACACGTACACCCACACACACACGCACCCACGCACACACACACACACACACACATTCCATGCTGTAATTATTCATAAAAACAAAAAGAATCCAGAATTAAAAACCTGCGTGTAGAGAACCAAATACAGCCTCGTTGCTCCATAGAATTTAAAAGGCAAAGAACACAAAGCTGTTGCTGCCCATCAGTCTGTAAAGTCTGCAAGGCCTTTTTCCAAATAAATTGGAATCCATCCATCCCCGGAGAGAAAGATTAGACACAGGAGGAAAAATATTTAGGGATATTGCCAATGCGTTGAGGCAAAACGATGATAATCAACAGACCCCAGAGCTCCATTTCAGACGCTACACATCTCAGTATGTGAAATGTTTATGAGGGGCCATTTATTAAAACACTGAGCAAGTATAGCCTGGTTTAGAACGGTGGAAGGACAAAGTGTTTGCAAAGTTATAACAAAATAAAGCTTTAGATTTATGGAACAATGTTCTTTTTACAAGTATAGATGTTTGGCCATAATACACTGTACAACGGCAGCCCATCAGTATAAACATCTGAAAGCTAATGCAGAGCAGGGTGGTAGAGGTGTGGCATTCTGGAGACAGATGATCCGCCCTCTGACGTTTGGTCATCACTGCAGCTGCTCTGCAACACAGAGGCTGCAGAAAACAGTCAGGTGTTGCAAAGGCCTGATGTTAAATGGGCAATGTTACGTGTTTTTCAGGCACATCGGGCCATTTTCTAGCACAATTAAGTAACTGTTACCTTCAATTATTATAAAACGCTCTATCTATTAAATATAACATAAAATACATTTTGTCATTTCATAATTTAACGTCCTGAAATTTGGCCTCTGTCTCTTTAAGAAACTCCTGCTCTTTTTGAAACTCTGCCTTCAGGAAGTCATCACAACATGGCTCCTCTATTAACCCTTAAAAAACATCTTTACCAGCATTGAAAAATAGATCATATAATGAGCTCAGCAGACACACAGTTCCACCATAATGCAGGACAGTTCCCTGACCCTGCATTATAACATCATGTAAAGCTCAAAAAGTTGGTTTTACATAAAACTGTGCCTTTAAGACCTAATCCTCCCCAAGCTACTGCCGAGGAATATTTAGAGATCGGTAAAAGCAAAGGATTTGAATGCCATTACTTACAAATGTACGCTTTGTTGTTGATCACAGGAATCACGTTGTGAATAAAATGTTTACATGGCAGTTTTGCAAAATACGCTGATTTCAATACATCCAAAACAATCACCTCATTCTAGTGTCAAAACTTATCATGACATTGCCACGTTTCCATTAAGCAAATTTATTTTCAGACTTTCAATTTGCGGAATTATATGGTCAGTGGAAACGCAGCTATTGTAATGTGGTTAAAGGTTAAAAATGTCAAGGGGTGTGAACAGGTACTGACTGTACTTCCCTTCAAATCTTCACCTGGCTGCCTTTGAGTTAATATGTGCATGATTTCTCTTTTGTCTATAGTCACAGACTGAAGTATAACAAAGATTTCTTAGGATGACAGAAACCGGGAGTTGTATAATTCCTGCTGATTGGCCAAATGTGCAGCATTTGTCAGCTGGCTTACTGAAGTATTTACTATTATGGATGAAGTGAAGGACTCAGAGTGACACATGGTCAGATAACCTGGTATCATGCAGACTGTAATACATAAAGCTCAGGGTGTCCAGTTTTCTGTTTGACTCCTGGGTAAGGTGTCACAGTAATTTATAGATACACATCAGCATGTTTGCTCTTTATCCTTGATATCTTTTTTGCGACGCACTAACACATCCTTGCTGTGGAGATCTCCATCTCCCTCCTTTTCTCCTCAGCTCTTCCTCGAGCGTGTGCATGCAGGCCAGGACAGATGGCCGTGCAATGAGCTCTCACTCAGCAGATGCACACTAGCATTAATCATGAAATAAAATATTCAAATAGAGCTTTTAACTCTTGCGAGGCATGTGGGGCTTCCTGGAAGAAGTGGCTGATTATTCTCTCTTGATCATTTCAGATCAGCTGAACTTTTCATTTGAGTCTGATGTAAACAGCTCAGTTGAGGTAAGGTTGCATTATCAGCAAGACATTTGCCGTGAATAAAGTTTATTTATTTTTCATGACTATTATTTATTTATGCAATTTTTACCTTTGAGTAAGCAAAACAAAAATACACACAACGCTAAAAAAACAAAAAATATATATATAAAATAGAAAAAACTAAACAGAAATAGTCAATGGCAAGAACTCAGAGTGTAGACAAAAAAAAGTATGTATTGATAAGTGTCTAATAAATGCATAAGCTTATTATAGTTTCACTTTTTACAGGATCTCTTAAAAGAGCAATTAAACTAAAAAAATATCAAACATAAAATCCTGTATTTGTGGATAAACTAGGTTTTTGGGCATTTGTGGGAAAACGTTGTGTGAACATTTTGGATGAGTATTTATGAAGACTTTGCTCTACGGAGGAACTACAATCACTTTGTAGTATTTAGGAAATGTCAGAAACTAAATTAAAACCATTGTAAGCATCTTACCTGCATAATGTCTGTCAGGTTGGTGAGTAAACACCGACGGTAGAAATGAAAGCACTCCTCCACCAGGTTGTGCCAGGTGCGTCTCCGTGGAGTACGCCTGGCCTGGACTCAGAAAACGGGATAAGTGAAAATTCAGAGGAGGTTCATGGGTATACACATTTGCATATCTGGTTTCAGAAAACCAGGCAGCAGGAATCCTGAGTTGGTTCTTTTCTAGAGGAGCCTGTCGATGTTGGAACGCTAACCCTCTGCTGACATCTTCATCAGGGGGCTGATCAAACGGCAGCTAGATGTCTTATCATTAATATTTTCAAGCATTCCTGTTTTTTGCCACATCAATAATTTATCTCAGTAAACTTACACCCTGCACATTGCTCTTCTCAAATAGGACAAATTCTTTGTGCTGCACTCCAGTTTAACGGCAACAGGATGCTGCCAGGAAGGTTAGCGTGGCAGTTAAACGTTGAGGCCTTTGTGGCGGATGGGGATTTGTCACTCACCAAAACATAATGAGGTCATGACAAACTCTAGAGTTCAATCCTTAGTAGGTGTTTTTTTTATGTTATTATTATCACGAATAGCATAAATGTAGTTTTACTTACATTTTAAGTTAAAGCTGAGCTTTTTAGACATCATGATTTGGATGTTTGAGTCATTTAATTTCATTAAATGTTCCTTATTACCTAATGTGTTAATGCAGCAGTTATTAATATTTGGTTCAAATAAAAATCTCTCAACATCACAAGTGACAGTTTTCTACATGAGTTGGAGGATGGGACGTTTTTTCTGAGAATCGATCTCACCAGCCCCTGGGCGGGCTCTGCAGGGGCAGAAAAAGTAAAAAACATTTTATTCAGTTTTAGCAATAAGCTAGGATGCTAGCTTATTGCTAGCATCCTAGCAATAAGCTTACCACTCTCTCATAGTGGTAAGCATTCGGTCTCCACTTTGTCCCTGAAATGCCCATGCTGTAAAACATCTAGTAAGTATGCCTGTGAGCTTTACAATATCCAGTTATATGAAAGCTGAGCTGTCACCACAGGTGCTGTTGGCCTTTACTTTCTTACAATTTTGGAAATATAAAATAACACCTGCAGAGAGAATCTTCTTTCAGTTGAAGTTCATCACATTTTTTAGCTGGATGTTGAAAACGCTCATCTTTATCATTAAGATGAGCGTCGCAGGAGGACAACCTGTTGGTACTAGAATAAAAAGATGTTTGGAAAGAATTTTTCATTATCATCCACATAATTTGTTTTTGTTGGAAATATGCCAAAATGTTGTACTGCTGAGTTTTTGTTGGAACATGAAAGTCAGGTGTGAATATAAATGAACCTGCAGACCACAGTAAGTCAGTGTTGTGCTCTGGTTTGGATGGCTAATAAAATGCAGTTGTGATAAAAAACAAAACAAAAACAGAATTGAAGTACGGGCAAAAAATAAAAATAAAATGAAAAAAATAGCTGACTGTGCTGAAACCATCCCACACACGAAATCTATAAATACCCAGAAAACCTGGAAAATTTGGTTCAGTTGAGCCGGGAGCTCTGAGACAATCCCACACATTCCCCTGATAATTCCAGCCAGGCCGACTCAAAACACCAAAAACTCTGATCCACGGTGCAGTAAAGCAGCATGCAGCCTGCAGTCACACATCATGGTAAAGCTAATCAGACTACAGTGAAAAACCAGTGAAGCACAAGTCAGTGCAGGAACCCAGGAGGATTTTTAATTCCTGGTATTAAATGCTACTAAAATTCAAGTCCCTGATTTGAGCAAAGAGCAGAACCTCACTTTACTTTACTATGTGATTCTTAGGAAGTTCAGAGTATTATCCTTCACATGTTCTTACTTCCAATGGAACAAACACAACAGTGTGACCACAAAACCTTTTGAAGTTATGCAGAAAACCCTGGATGCATAACAGAATTCAAGGGTTTTGGTAATTGACTTGAACTCAAACATGATCACAAATGGAGAACCACATGGCTCAGAGTTCTTAATCTATTGATCAGTCACCGCAGTGATGGATCTTATTTAGTATTTTGAGACGGGTGTAAAGAAGCTCAGTTTTGCTGTTTTAAACAATCTCTCAAGTTCAAGCACGCTAAATAACAATATTAATTGTTAGCGATTTGTTAGACATAGCAAAGCAGCAGCAGTTTGCTATTGCTGACCGCAGCATGAGCAGAGCGAAACTATTACTGGAATGCAGGAGCACTGAGCTACGTTTAACCCCTAGCTATCTTAGTTTAGCTAGCGTTTAGCTTTTGAGGTAAACTGATATTTAACAAGTTTAAGGCTATTTTATATTGGTTAGTGAGAAGATGGGAAAGAAAAATATCCATAAAGCAGACCAGCTCACTTCACTGGACTGTCAGTAATTTAAATATTTATTGTATGAAATCTGAATAGTTTGAATTATTGATAGCTTCAGTCCTGTCTTGCTCTAAGGCCTGCTCTATTTGGAATAGTGTTAAGCCTAAACAATGGAAAGTCACAATTTCCAGCTCCAACAGATGTTGGGTGAAAGGTCCCAGTTTCATTCAGGAAAACCGTCTAGAGTCAGAGATGGTGATGGAAGAAAGCATCTTCTGTAGTGGTCTGTGTTGCAGTGGCTTTGACCAAGCTTTAAATCCACAAAGACACTTTGCATTATAGTCAGAGTTTTCCATGTTATGTTCTGCATTTAATGATGCATTCTTTACCTATCGTTCTGCATCGGTTCCACAGTAGTCCCCAGAGCAGTGCCAGACTTTTTTAAAACAGTCGCTGCCCAACAGATCACAGCAGAAGAGATTGAACTCTTCACAACAGATTAACAGATGATTTGCAGCTGCAAACACTGAAGGGTCTAAGCTTCAAGTAGTACACTTTTCTCTGTTCCTTCTTCTTGCAGACAGTTCAGCCTGTGTTTCAGCCTGCTGGAGGACTGAGGTATCCACTGCACACTCCCCCTCCACTTTTCACATGATGAAAATTGGTTTTGACACGTTTCTGTTACTCCTGAAATCCACATCCACATTGTTTTGTTGAGATTTGAGAGGAGATCATTATTTGTTTCACTGTTTTGAATCCAGAATGAGACATCAAGACCGTATCACAGAATCAACAACCTCCCAGGGCAGACATAGCAACTGCTGATTCCAAGGCTGACAGTCCCCACTGCCAAGAGAGAGAGAGGGCAGAGAGCTGACACACAGATCAGAAACTCAAGTTGTTTTTAAGGAATTGGCCATCAGCCATCTGACTCAAAGGAAGGCTCTCTACTGTCCTGCACCATAGACATAATATAAGAGTAGACCCCGCATTGGCTGCTCCGACGCAGGAAATACGGCGCCCATCTTGGAGCGGTATTTCACCTCTTACTTTGCTCAATCAAAACAGCAGAAGATGCCTCATCACTGAGGGATATTGTTGTTCGGATCGATGGACTATTGATGTGAGGGCTCCACAAACAACATTTCACAAGTAAGATGGACATATTATTGTGTATATTTTGTGATTGGAATATTACTTTACTGTATTTATGTCCATTGGCGAGATACCAGCTAACATTAGCTACAGTGCTTGGTGTAATACGGGGTTCAGCCCCTCTATGAAGGCTAACTGAGATTCCGTAAATCTAAAAAAATTAATTATTCTCTAACATTGACTAATATTATCTAACACAATAGCATACATTAGAAATGAAACAATATAACACATATCATAAAACTTATATTACGTGTTATAACATTCACCAGCAAAGTTTACACAGGTGGTAAAGACTATTATTTATATGTAATTCTCTCACTCTGTCAAAAGTAAGATACATCCCAAATCTTCCGTTTTTGTTTTGAAGGTTTCATAAAGACACAATGTGAGGAAGAAGAGGGAGATATCTATAAAGAGAGACGGATTCACTGCAGCACGGATGAATCTCACATCGGATTTTGGACTCAATCTCAGCTGCTGAATCTCTGAAGCTAGAACACGTCGGCTGAAAAACATATATATATATGTATATACATACATACATACATACATACATACATACATACATACATACATACATACATACATACATACATACATACATACATACATACATACATACATACATACAAACATGTATCCAATATATATTTTTTAGTATTAATCATTTATTTGTGTCATTATTAATCATTATTTATTTGTGTTTGTATAGTTATATAAATATGTATTGATATTACTAAATAATTTATTAAATAAATTATGAACGGCTGTGTGCTCTGTAATATGCTCATCATACATCAGTATCAGAATATTCCATTCCTATTCTATTGTTATAGCCACTAAGCATATTTAAATATGCTGAACTATGTGTTAAAAACATACTTAAAAAATACAAGTGTTTATAAATGTAGCTTTGATAGATGTTTGAATACGGTTTCCAGTAACAAAAAAGCGTGTTATGATCGATTAAATGCGCTGATACGTCATTGTACCTGCTGAACACATAACGCTGAGTGGAGCAGTCGACCTCTCCAAGATGGCCGCCCTAAATCTCGTCAGCGACAATAGGCGAGAGCGGTCCATGAGGCGTCTATTCTTATATTATGTCTATGTCCTGCACTCTCATTAGGAACTATGGGCACTGATCAGCTGAAGACTAGGGAGGCCTGTGTCCTTTTGTGTTGATTGATCACTTTTTACTCATTCATGGAGCATCCTTCATAGAGAAGGATGATCCTTAGCTCTGTCCATTAGGACTACAAATATGATAGAAAGCAGCTGAGAATGGTTATTGTATTTTAACATAAAACTGAAAGGAGGGACTGAAAACAAAAAGCTGAGTAATGCAGCCAGCTAATACCAGCTCTTCTCCTACCTGCTGACGTGGCTTCATGTCAGATAGTCCCTATCTATTCAATGTAGGTTCCAGGTTTACATGCAGTGTTACATGCAGTGGTGTCTGCTTTTCCACCTGTACCCCCAGGCTGCCTTTGGGACGTAACAGATGGAAGACTGATTTTCTGAAAGACTTTACACCTGCAGCTACACACAGCATGTTGACCTTTATGATCCAACATGTGCTACATCCAACAAGCACAGATAACCTGACAGAGAGAGAGACGTTGCTACCAAACTACATCTAGATACATTCAAATTATAACTGTTTTCTGAAGAATATTAAAACAGGGTTTAAAAAATGGTTCAATTTTCATTCAAAGCTTTATCAAATTCTGCTACCATCAAGAACTCAAGTCTTATTTTGTGATATTTATGTATGTAAGATAAATAAAAGGGTACAAAGATTCATCTTGAGTATTTTTCATCTACTGTAATCATTTAAAAATAGGAACATGGTGTTAATATTCTATATTGGTTTAGATTCTCAGTCATCCAGGAAATGTAACATCCTAAGAGTTTAATGAACAGAAGCCAAATGACTCCTGCTGTTTTTTTTCAAGAAACAAAGTTAAACTGTCAAAGTAAAGCTGAGACTGAACGCCCGTTTTTTACCTTGGTTCACAGAAGCACTGCAAGTATCCTCAAACAAAACAACTCCAATTGCGAGTCAATGTTTAATGTAGTAAGAGTTATTAATGTTTCAACCGCCAGATGTCTGGGAGCCAATAAAAACCACGGTGGAAACAAAGTATCAACTCTGCCAGGCCAGAGTAAAGAACTTTTAATGTTTGATGGAAGAACAACTAGTCTGGCTGAAGATATTCAGATTAGAAATGCAGAGGTGGTGTTGCATCTCCTCTTCCTAACCAGCACAGTATAAACTGATCTTTGCAGACAGGAAGCTGGAGCAGCAGAGGAAGAACATGTGAGCTCATTGTCTCTCTCCTGCTGTTTACTGTTTGAATCCTGCCAGTCGGCTGGCAAATCTTGGCCCAGGCATTCAGTCTGTCAAGCTGTCTCCCTGCACTGTAGTTCTCCTCTAAAATTCAAACACAACGGAACAAAAATTCCAACTAAAAAGGGCAAAGGAAGGAAGTTATTAACACAGCTAAAAAGATGTACAGTAATTATACTGCACATCTTTACAGTATAAAGATGTACAGTTCACACCTTGCAGAAGTGTGAATAACTCTTGAATTTTTTCCACATTTTGTTGTTTTCACAACCACAAACTTCAAAAGGTCATATTTTTTTGGTTTTTGGAGGCAGATGGACTCAACATTTTTGGATGGTTTTTAAATAAATGTGTCCCAAAATACGAAAAGTGCAGCATTTATTTACGCTCCTACAGCCCAAAATCCACTGTAATCCTTTCTTAAATTTTATTTTCCTAATTTGTAAGCAGAGTTTATATGGGCATATTAGTCTCAGTATAAATGTAACAGTTCTGCTTCTGGCCTCAGAAATCTGTTAGAGAACAACCAGCATGAAGACAAAAAGAAAAGCTTGGGAGAAGTTTAAAGCTGCGATAGGTTTCTATATATACACCACAAACGAGGTCCTGGAACACATCAGCAGTGATAGTAGGCTGCGTTTCCATTCACCATATAATTGTGCAAATTGTATAATGAAAATAAATTTGCTTAACGGAAACACGTCAATTAAAAAAAAGAGACATGGTTTCTGATAAAACGTTTTTGTGTTAGGATAAGATGGTTTTTCAGCTGCATCACAATTAGCGTTGTGCGGATTTGCAATGGAAACATGTTATTCGCATCGCACAAGTCATGTGATCAACAACCAGATGTTACTACTGGCAGAAACAACGAAGAAGAAGATAGGAAATGGGAGGAGGATGATGATGATGGATGTTTTACTTTTTTTACTTATCACATGATCAAACTTATTTACGTGTCATTTTAATTACGTTTCTTATTTAATGGAAACACTGGCGATTTTGAAATTGTGTTTTTCAACATTAGTAGAATATGAACAAAGTTTTGCGTACATTTGTAATGGAAACGCAGCTATTGAGAGTGAAGGTCATGATCAGATACTCTAATGGAGTGTGAATGTAGTTTTTGATAGTAGACACTTTTAAGGTTTACTTTGGAGAAAATGGAAGTTCAAAAGCAGAAGAAATCAGATGTAGAGTGTATTTAGTTTTAATTGTTATTTAGTCCTGAGTTATTAATGCATGTTCAGAGGATTTCATCTTTCCATGCAACAAAGAAAAAATAAACAACTTCCTGGGGAGAAGCTGATGGATGAATCATTCTAGCAACCTGAGAGTATCAAATGTTTTTCACCTCATACAACCTTTCTGAAGATGGAAGAGCAAAAAGCAGCAAATCAGTAGCACAATCATTCATGAGGCTTACATGGAGACAAGATGAGGGTGAGATCTTTGCTGCAGATTTAATGCAGATCATATTTTTAGTGGATGTTTGAAAAATCTGCCGGCTTAGCTTCTGAACAGATAAACTGCTGTCTGTAAGCAAGAGTGCAGACAAAATGATTCAGTTTGCTCTTGCAAATAAGAGTTGCATTTTGTGGGAAATAAAAAAATAGAGAACAAAAACAGTCACAATAATTAACAGAGACGATGAACTAAATGGGATGAGTTTGTTGTGTGATAGTTCTAAGAACGTTCCTGTTTAGAGTGGAGGCTGATAAAGGAGAGGATAAAGGTTCTGTGGAGATAAAACACTGTTTTAAATGTAATACAATTCCATCAGCTAAATGAGCTCAGGTAAGAGTATATGTACACAGTGTTAAAAACATGAAAGTAGAATTGTGGAACATTCATGTGAGTAAATATGGCCATTAACATCTATCATCTGTAGAATAATTATGATGAACAGAGAAGCTGGTCAGAGTGGATCTGGATAGAGTTAATCCACAACAATTCAGGAAGAAAACTTGTTTTTTTGTTTGTTTTTTTCTCGTCTTGCCCCTCCTGCTCCAGAAGAATTCTCATGCCCCAGGAAAACCTCACACTTTGAAGAACCCTGTTCATGTGTTCAAATGTCCCAAATCGATATTTAGACTCATAATGTATGTTTGTGCAGTTCTTTTCCTCTGACAATTGACAACAGCTTTCAATCAAACACATTTATTTTATAGCACATTTCAGCAACAAGGCAAACAAAGTGCTTTGCATCATAAAAACACAATCATGCAAAGTCATAAAAAAACACAATATAGTCAACAATTGGGAAAACCGGAAACAACATTACTTTTTGATGAGTGCCATCATCAAAATCATGAACACATATCAAATATTTTGGCCAATATGATTCTAAAGCAACTCTAAACAGGTGATATTTTAGCCTAGATTTAAAGGAATTCAGTGTTTCAGCTGTTTTACAGTTTTCTGGAAATTTGTTCCAGATTTGTGGTGTATAGAAGTTGAATGCTGCTTCTCCATGTTTGGTTCTGGTTCTGGGGATGCAGAGCAGAACCAGAACCAGAAGACCTGGGAGGTCTGGAAGGTTGATACATCAGCAGTAGAACTTTGATGTATTGTGGTGCTAAAACGTTCAGTGATTTATAAACTAACAGTATTTTAAAGTCTGTTCTTTCAGTGAAGGACTGTAGAACTGGGTGATGTTCTCCATCTTCCTGGTTTTAATCAGAACACCAGCAGCAGCGTTCTGGATCAGCTGCAGCCTGAGGCTTGATTTCTTAGTCAGACCTGTGAAGACACTGCTGTAGTAATTAATGCGACTAAAGATAAATGCCTGGATGAGTTTCTCTAGATCTTGTTGGGACATTAGTCATCTAATCCTGGAAATATTCTTCAGGTGACAGAAGGCCGACTTTGTAACTGTTTTTATGTGGCTCTGAAGAGTTCATTACCACACATAGATTTCAGCCTGTAATAAGTGAAGCTGTGTGGAATCTGAATCATTCCTCTTTAGGTCCAAAGATAATAACTTCAGTTTTGTTTCTGTTGAGCTGGAGAAACAACTATTCGTTTCATTTTAATTTTACATCAAGTATTTTAACACATATTTTACCTCAAGTTTGTAATAAAATATTTCTGCATAGTGTGAGTCACGGAAACAATTTTCTGTATGCACATGTATAAAGTTCTGGCCATATTCAAACAACATGAGGCGCATTAAAATTGATGCATTTTCATTATAAATTAGACCAAACAGAGAACAGCTCCCTGGATTTGCATAGAACTCCACGTACATGAGCTCCGGTATAGCATCTCAGTAAACCAGATATTTCATTAGCCCAGCTGACCTACATTCTCTGCTGGTTTGGATTAGAGAGGCTCGACCTTCTGCTGTCGCTCTTGTGATTTCATGCTATCTTGTGTGAACAACTGCAGCCACAGCAGCCATGATGAGTCGCTCATGCTGCTTTCTGAGAACACAGTGAAGTTCAGGCCTGTGATACTTTAGAGCCCTCATCACAACAAGATGAGCTGTTAGAAACAAAGACCTGCTTAATGAGGTGTTCGTCAGAAGTGGTCTATAATTAACTCGTTACTGTGGACAAAATGGCTTTCATTCAGCCAAATTTGAAGCAAATAAAAAGGTCTTATTACTATCAGTACAAATATCATGCTTCCCTACGTTTCTGGAATGCTTAAATCAAGAGAAATAATAATAATTAAAATCTATATTTTTTTACAATTCCTGAATTTAGTTTGATTTTATTATGTTTCAGAAGTGGACTAAATTTCAAATGACTGGATGCGCCAGGTGGCCATCTGGACGCCAGCTGATTTTTCTCCACCACTATGATGTTTATTATTCGGCTTGAAGTTGTTTCAGGTGAGTACATCGGCTCTGTGCAGAGCGAGCTGCTGGTACCAAAGGAAAAATAAAGTTCATCTGTCTTCTTCACTGGAGCTGCATGACAAACTTTTGTGTTCCTCTGTGATTTGTTTTGGAGTAATTTTTTCAAGTTGAGCTATGATTCACACAAACATTCTGCATGAGTTCAAGTTTAAAGCAGTGCTGGATTTGTTCTGTATGGATGTGTATCAAACGGACAACTTTTGTACAATAACACCCTCAATTATTACTGTATTGTCACATAGCTATTAGTATATGGTTTGTAGGATTGTTCAGATTGTTTTTTGCCATTTTAAAAATTTGCTTTAGCAGCGATTGATACTTTTAGAAAGGATAAGTCGTTATCCTGTTGTTCTAACTACTGCAATTTATTTCATTTACATGCAAGTGCATTTTTAATCATTCCATAATCAGTGAAATCTATTGCTCTGTGAAATACAATTTTGTGGAGCAACTCAGACCAAACAATCTAAAATGGTTCTGTAGTAATATCTTCAGTAATACTCAGTTTTTTATGATTGTTTGCATCTCACTAAAGAAAGGCAGCAAATTTTGAAATGAATCACATTCTGAGAAATAGCTTGTTATTTAAGTTGGAGGTAGATTCATTCCCAGGTCCTAATTTTTCATTCTGACACAAATAAAAGGCAACATTATTAACATATAAAATTTATATTCAAAGGTTCAACACAATAGATTGGAGTAAATGACAATTTCCTGCCTTTCTGTGAAATTATTATGCTTCTCTAAGGATGTTTAGTTTAGTTTTACAGTTGCTAATGTTGCATTTGATCAATTTTGGAAGAAAAACCAAGTTAGAAAAACTGCTCTGTTGTTTAAATTATTCTTTAGGCATTTTTCCATAAATTTTCCGTTTTCAGTACCAAGTAGGTGATATATCTGCTGTAAAAATGATCTTCTTTTAAATTGTTGCTGTTATGGTATTAGCAGCTGCATGTCGGTGTAGAAAGCAAGATGGTCTTCAGTTTAGCCCCATTCCTTCTGTATGAAACGTGAGTGAATGACAAAACTTCCTCCTGTGTATCTATTGAGCTAACCGGTAATAAACCTTCAATGTGAAGGAATGATTGAGATGTTGATGATTTATTAGCTTTGTAATGGCCTGATAATTCGTCCATTCTTTGAAAGCAGTCTTTCAGTTGTCTGGTCATCATTGTGAAAGCAAAGTAAACTGTTACTTCACATAGCTACTGCTGATTATGAGACAATAAAATCTGTTCACTCATTCATTTATCTGAGGCTGGTTGTCAAGGGAACAGCCTCCCTTCCTCCAGCTAGAAGAGGGGTTGTTCCTCCTAAACGCACTCTTCAGGGTGACTTCATTATTAATCAAAGTCGTCCTGAAGCACAACAGAATTCCTAAATGGCATTTCTTCTAAAACAACATCCGCATACTCCAAGAAGTCTGGGTAATCTGAAGTGCTGTGTGGAGGTGTAGAATACTGCATGTTTTAGTATCGATACGATGCACGGCCATTATCACCAACACCGGTCCTGTATCAGCTATTTTACCCTTTATGGCCTAAATTTAAAATATCCGCCTGGATATGTTTGCTTATTTTAATTGTATGAATTTCTTTAAATGTCCTCTAAGTAAATACATTTGCCCATTTACCCAACTGTGCCTTTCAATGTCTAATTTATTTTCACAATTTACTGTCGATTAAAAGAGAGCCCTTCAGATTAATTTCACTCCCTGCTAAGGGGGGGATCCTTTAACAAAATTGTGTCATGGATCTAAACAAAATAAATCAAAGTTTATAGGTGTCTAAGCTGAAGCTGAAGTATTGATACTACCACACTAGTATCGATCTAAATCAGATTCCCTACTAAGTAGGGAAAACAGATTCTAATTGCTAATTGTTCATTGGCACCAAATTAGAATCTTCCTTCGGGAATCTTGAAACCACAAATAGTCAACAGTTTTACTCTGTGGAAAGAACTCCAACTTAGAGGCAGTCAGCCGTGAGTTTCTCAACACCTAAATACGTGGTCCACTCCAGAAAATGAGAGGCTGGGTACCACAGTCTAAACCGCATGCAGAAGTTATCCCTAATACACCTCACTGGCTCTGTTCCACCCAGAGAGGTAATGTTCCATGTCCCTTCAGCCTGATCCGTACTGGAAATCAGAACGGACGCTATGAAGGACTTGGCTGTGAGCCTTCTCGAAAAAACTTTCACAACAGTCATCATCAAGAGGAAGTACTCACATTTTTAATGGACAGGACAATAAAAAGAAAAGAAAACTACCATAAGTAGCTTCAAAATGTCATTTTCAACAAGAAAATAGAGAGTCTTTGTCTTCTTCATAGAGGAATTTATGTCATATAGTTACAATGGATTCCTCTGAAAAAGACTAAATGCCTCTGGATTATGGTGCAGTCAAACAGACCGCACATGAGGACACAGCTGAAGCTTTGGTTAGACACTATTTTTAATGAAGACAGTAGCTGTGCTTCCATTGACCAGATTGTTACACAATTTGATATTTTTTATTTGCTTAATGGAAACACCAATTAAAAAGAAACATTTGTTTTGTTGATCAAACGTTTTGGTGCTGGGATGAGGAATGTTTATTATGTGCACAAACTTATTCAGGTGTGATTTTAATTGCGTTTCCTATAAAATAGAAACACCAGAGTTGCACTTTTTTTTTTTTTTTTTTTACATTAGCAAAATATAGACAACGTTTTGTGTATGTTAGTAAAGGAAATACAGCTAGTGATTGGTTCTATTTTGAACTGCTGTGGTAAATTATGGCCAGCAGCTGGTTGAGAACAAACACTCCTCACACTTCACACTCAGTATTTCATGAGTTCTTCCATCCTTACCTTTCGTCCTCCTGTGTTCAGCCTCAGAGGGGTCAGGTGAGGGTCAAAGATCATGTGAGTGGTTTCTATGTCAATGGGGGACTGTCTCTTCCCGATGGCACACAAGTTCCAGGCCGAGTTGACCAGGCCCCAGAAGGACGGAACTAGTGAAGAATGAGAGGGAGACAGAAATAGAGATACATTTTCATTTCAGGTAAATCCAAACAGAAAGAACAGAGAAACTCAATTATGATATGATTGGAGAAAACAGGAAGCTGAGATCTTAATTTACTGAAATCCAATAAAAATAATAACAGTAACAGACAAACTATTGCTAGTTGCTCATCCATGGGATTAAATTATTTTTACTTTCCCCATCTGAGTGTCTGTGCTGCAGCACATTCAGCTTGAGATGAGATCAGATGTGCCGGGTGCCAAGGCTGTGCTGGAATCCATGTAGGTTTGCATTAATATAGAAAGAACTGAGTGGGAGTTGTAACCATTTTTACACCTAGTGTGTGAAGATGCAACAGAGCAGACCAAAACATTAGCTTAGTAAGGCAGGAAGGAGGAAGGCTTTCAAGAGATAGCAGAAATGAAGGACAGATGACAAAAACAGAATTTAGAACCATTTTTTAAAACCATTTTATGAACAAAACTGGAAAATGCTAAATTTGCAACTAGACATGTCTGCTAATAATAGGCTAAATCAGCAGTTTGCAAAAGATATTATCTTGCATTTTTGATAGTCAGCCATTCCTTACCCTTCATATTGTTTAACTTGTCCTAGCAGAAGAGTGGAAGGATTAAGCCTACCTAGTCTGACTGTTGGTCCACATACTTTACATCTGAATTAATGGAACTGTTGAAGCAGAAGATCAGCTGGAAAATGAGGCTCACTCATCACTGACCTCCTGGGCAGCAAAACCAGAGACAAGAGGCCAGACCCAACCAGTAGAGACATATTTGAACTTTGACATAATAGTTGTCTGACTGAACTGTAATAACAACTATCCATTGTTTGAACCTGCTTCTGTCACAATGTGATTTGTTGAGGACCCAAGTGCAGAGGCTTTCAGTGGAACAGAGTGACTTTAATGAAGAATAAACAATAGGAGACTGACAGAGATTATCGCTGGGAGAACAGGCAGCTCAAAAATAACAACCACAGAGCAACTAGCAAGTAAAGGTAACGAGAAGGAGGCAGAGAAAAACAGAGACCAGAGAACTAGGCATGCACAGAGGGGAGGTGGATAAGGAGGACATGGGGAACAGGTGAGGAAATCAGGTGATAAGTAACACCTGTTCCTGGCAGGCTGAAGGGACCAGAGGAAGGGAAACAAATGAACACAAATGGAGTTAAACAAAGGAAGGGAAACACCAATCTAATTTCACATACACAAATAAAAGGTAAGCAGTCAAAGAAGCTGAAGACACAAAGGAATAAACAATATGAAAGGATCCAAGTAAGTAAAAACCAAACGATCAAAACTGAAACACTCGACAATCATAGCTGCTAATCGCTGCAGGGATGTGAGAGGTGCGGGGCTTATCTCCATCAGTGAATTGGGCGAGAGGTGGGGTACACCCTGGAAAGGTCACCAGTCAGGACTAACAACCACACACACACACACACACACACGCACACGCACACACGCACACACACACACACACACACACACGCACGCACACACACACACACACACGCAGACACACACACATGCAGACATACACAGACACACACATAAGGGCAATTCAGAGAATTCAATTAAATGAACTGTATCTGTACAGCGCCAAAGCTCTTCACACTACATTCAGTCAGTCACCCATTCACACACACACACACACACACACACACTGCTCTCAGGCTGACTGGCTCAGAGCAGTGAGGCTGCCGAGCAATGGGCTCACCATTCCACGCGCAAGTCACACCAACCAATCAATCAATCAATCAATCAATCAATCAATCAATCAATCAATCAATCAATCAATCAATCAATCAATCAATCAATTTTATTTGGGTAGCACATTTCAGCAACAAGGCATTTCAAAATGCTTTACAGAATAAAAATATAAAAACACCATAAATACATCATACAGTGTTTATTTATTTATAAATTAATTTATTGAGTATTTATTGAGACACCAACAACAAACATAATCAATACTCATCAAATATGTTGATCAATGTTTCATTTATGTTTCTAAAGCAGCTCCAACTAGTTTGTTTTTTATTCCTGATTTAAAGGAACTCAGTGTTTCGGCTGTTTTGCAGTTTTCTGGAAGTTTGTTCCAGTACTGTGGTGCATATAAACTAAATGCTGCTTCTCCATATTTGGTTCTGGTTCTGGAAATGTGAGCAGAATCAGAACCAGAAGACCTGAGCGGTTGATACAACAGCATCAGATCTTTAATGTGTTGTGGTGCTAAACCGTTCAGTGATTTATAAACTAACAGTATGTTAAATTCTGTTCTCTGAGCTTGAAAATACCAGTGATTCTTCAAGCACAGTTTGAAAACCACAGATACAGAGGGTTTAGTGAATATCAGTTTCATAGACTGTGACTGCTTTCTGCCACCAAGTGATCCCCTGCTAAAGTGTGCACACCAACTTGAATCATAAAACCTTGGATGGGCATGTTTGAATAACAGCTTAGCTAAATGCAGCCAGATGTGCAGCTCCACGCGTTTTGCCCAGCAGAAGAGAAGAGGATGATCACATGCAGAGTTCAAACTCACACAACGGGCATGACTTCACCAAAGCCACTGAAATTCAGATTTGCACAACCACAACACACACCTACACACGCAAACACACACACGCACACACACACGCACGCACACACACATGCATCCACGCATACAAACACACGCACACACGCAGACACATGCACACACACACACACACACACACACCCACATGTGCACCCCTACACACACACACACACACGCACACTCCCCCCCACACACACACGCGCACACACACACACACACACACACACGCACACACACACACACACACACACACGCACACACCTACACACACACACACACACGCACACGCACACACACACACACACTTCAAGCTGATCACTTGATAAACTATCATGATGTTTGTCAGAGGGAGGCTTAATGACGGCTCAGAGTGTGAAGCAGCTGTCATTTTTATAAAGAAAGAAAAGCAGAGCCTCCTGAGCTGAGACTGGCCAGAGTTTGTAGAGCCTCACTGATGTAAACTTATGTCCTGTAAAAGTTACATAGTTATTTTTCTGCATATGTTTTAATAATCATACATGATCTTTTACAATTGGAAGCTAAAAGAACCCAGCAGCAGCACTCAGCCCCCCTCCACCCCGCCCCTCTCCCTGCAGCCTCTCATCCCTCTATGTCTGGATTGTTTTGTAGAGTGGAGTGACAGATGTGGCAGCCCTGAACCCTGCTCAGCACACAGCCGTATGTCAACACACTGTCATATCTCCCCAGCTGTGTATGCGTGTGTGTGTGCATGTGTGTGCATGTGTGTGTCCGCATGTTCAGGGCTGAAGACTACCCTGCCTGTCAGGATACACACCAAACAACAAATAGAGGCCAGTCTTTGCAGTTGCAGAAACTAAATAAACATTCCAAACAGACCTAGTCAAAAGATTTTTGAAGAGTTGACATGTTCAGAGTTGATGTCTTCTTTCTAACTTCTGTAAGATTCTCTGACATGTTGGATACTAATGCCTGACATACGTCTTTACTAACAGTGAACCATTCTTCCTCTTTCAGTGCATGAGGTTGTTTTTAGCTTTTTGGCTTCTTCTCCTCCTGACCAGTCGAGGTAAGATCAGGAGTTTCCTCACCATTAATCAAATATTTTTAGTGTTCAGGGGATTATTCACAAAGAATACTAAGACTAAAAGTAACTCCAGTAACAACACTGTAGGAAAATGTCTCTCACACACTGCTGTCATGTCTGGACGGCATGGACAACATTGGGCTCACTGTTTCTGTAAATCAGCGCTCAGCATTTACTGACTGTTTATTTTCTGTCTCCCCTGGCTGCTGCCTGTTCTCTGGGGAGACAAACTGTTATCAGTGGGCCTCTGCTTTCATAACAAGACGTGTTAAAATGTTCAGGAGATCAGAATTATGGGCTTGACTTTACATGCAAAGCTCAATCCATTCAGTTTATTGACGATTTATGTTTTATCTACCACTGAAGGTTTCTTTTTAAGAGATGGATTCTTTTTTAATCAGTTGTGGGTAAAACCCTTCATTTCAGATTTTCGTCCTTTTAGGCAGCAATAGTTCTGGCCTTGTAACTCTTCCTGAGAAGTATTTTTTGCAACTGTATTTTTATTGATAAATCATAAACTCTGATTTTAAAGGGCCACTCTTCAGAAGATTCATAGCTGCTCCATGTTTTCTCATGGATCATACCTTTTACTCTGGTTCTCCAGAGTCTCACAGCCTTATGATATGTTGTACTTTACTCTGCTGGTCTAATCAGGCCAAGAGTTTAAAAAGCAAAAAAAAAAAAAAAAAAATCGTTTGAAAGAGGCACATATTATTTTGGGGCACTGTACTTTCTGATTAATTCAGCTCATAAATACTTGATCATATGGAGGCTCTCCCAGATCATGTATCCACAGATGGTCAGATGAAATGGCCTTAAATGAGAAAATGAATAAAACAAGATGGTGATGAAACTGCAAAAATAACATCCATTATGAGGCAGACAAGCACCGTGAATCTTATACCCTTCATCCCAACACACACGCGCACACACACGCATGTATTCTTGTACATTTATATTGACTTCCATTCATTTTAGTAACCACATTTATGTGAAACCCAGACATTTTCTAATCCTAACCCTGACCCATACTGTAAACCAGTGGTCCCCAAACTACGGCCCGCGGGCCGGATCCGGCCCGCCTCCACAATTGGTCCGGCCCCCTGAACAATACCAGAGAGCATTTTGATTTTTTTTCATATACCATATTTTCCGGAGTATAAGCCGCTACTGTTTTCCTAAGCTTTGAACTATGTGGCTTATGTGGATTTTTCTTCAACCACCACGGGGCTCTTTAGCAGGAAGTGAATCATTGAAAGTCAAAATTGGAAATAAAAGAAGAAAGCGCCCATTAAAACGGAATTAAGTTTTATGAGAATGTTGTTGATCAGTTAAATAGCATTGAGGGGAAAAAGAAGATTTTTCGTTTTTAAAAAAATACTGGGATCATTATGAGAATTTGAGGTATAAATATTATAATCCAATAGATGGCAGTAGTGCAACAATAATGGATGTAAGCTGCCGTTGAAATCTAAAGAAGAAGCAGAAGAAGAAAAAGAAGAAGTAGAAGAAGAAGAAAGCGCCCATTTTCATTTAGCACATGCTAGTAGCAACACGAAGGATCAGCATGTTTACTGTTGCAGTTACTGTTCGGAAACTACCGTAATCAGTTCAGTTAAATCTAAACTTCGCAACTTTTCTTTTTCAACCGTAATAAATGTGACATTCAATTGACCTGTTATGACTCAAATTTTGGGTGTCCGCCCCAACGGTATTTATTTCATAAATAGTGCTATTTCCTGGATTTTTTCTGTGAAAAACCCAGACAGGGTTATTTGATTGTGCTTTCTGGAAAACAATACATTTTTACATTCAGGCACTCCTGCAATCGTCACACTTTTTCTGTTACAAACTGACTCCGGCCCCCCACCAGAGAAGGGAAAAGTTTGGGGACCCCTGCTGTAAACCATTACCAGTACAGATCTAATCTTAACCTAAACTCGGTAATTACTAGGAAAATGGTCCTTACAATGTATCAAAGACGATACACACACACAAACGCACACACACGCACGCATGCACACTTTACATAGACTCACTCCAATTATGTTACTGATTCTGTTTGTGTTGAGGCCACAACTGGAAAAGTTTGAACATTTCTATGTTATGCTTAATATACACAATATATGTGAGCACAGATAGACAGAAGATGCAAACAAAAATAAATGGCTCCTAGGAAAAAAAACGCAAAATGCAATCTGATGAGGGAATAAATATGTTAATGTTGTGTTTCCTTTAGAGAGAGAAGAAGCCTGCTCTAGCTGAGCAGGAGAATAATTGGTGTTTTGACTGTTAGAGAACCAGGAGTGTGGAACCAGTGGTCAGCTGACTGAAAGCAGAGCAGACCAGAACATGGTATTGGAAATCACATGCTGGGGCGATGAGGGAAGCTGGACAGGGATAATGCGCTCTCTAAGTGAGTGTTGCACTGAGCGTGTCAGCTCATGGAGCAAATCGATTGAGTTCATGCATACACCTCTTTCAGAAAACCAAAGCAATGAAGAAGATTGGTTAGTTGTGGAAAAATAGGAGTTTCACCATTTCAGAATTCATGTTTAACACGAGGAAGCACAACTCCTCACTGCCAAGCCTGCAGATGCTCCCATTAACCTCTCCTGGTTCTTTTATGAACTTGTTTCTCATAGGAAATGATTCTATTATCAGGCCGTGCTACAGCGGAGGCCTTGAAGGACGTCCCTTATCAGACATCTGTTCTGAACTCGTGCTGCAGCACCACAGCTCACTGCTTCTGGCTCTTAGACACACTATTGACCTTACACTTTTCTTATGTCTCCTCATTTTCTCTTTAGCTATAAAGAGAAAGAGAAAAATTCCTTTCTTATGAGGTCAAACTGCTTCTAAAGTTTAAATCAATCTGTATGCCTTTCTTTAAAGAACTACAATCTCCAGAGATACCATGGGCTTCCAGATGTCTTATTTTCCAGATAGATGTCCAGCAGCTGGTCCATCCCATGTGCACATCTACATGTATGAGGTCTAAGTTTCATATGACAGTCGCTCAGCTGGATGAGGACAAATGACAGTCGGCTCATCACACAGGTTCTGTAGGAAATTAATGTAGAGGGGTTTTTCTAAATTAATGTTGAAAACAAAATGGCTTCCTTTAAACCTTTCTGAAAATAAAAACCTGGAAACCTGAGAATCTTCAGACATATTTGATCTGAGACAATAAAACATTTTCTGAAAGCATGCATACAGAGGTGGTTTATATGTGGGGTGGGCAACTAGTAACTAATAATTAGAAAATAAAATAAATCTTATTTGTCCGTTGTCCTCTGTGTGCTAATACTTGTATGCATGTGTAGTGGAATAAGTTTCCCTTAGTTCCTGTTTAGTACTGGGAGATTAATTAATTTAACTGCTTTCTACTGCAAAAAATCTGATAATTGCTTGGATTTTAATTGGTTGAGTGCGGCAGGAAGGGCTGCGGCCTTATTTATTTATCAAGCTAACAAAATTAAGCATAGTGATTAATCACGATAAAAAATTTTAATCAGTTGACAGTACTATATATATATATATATACTGCTCAAAAAAATAAAGGGAACACTTAAACAACACAATATAACTCCAAGTAAATCAAACTTCTGTGAAATCAAACTGTCCACTTAGGAAGCAACACTGATTGACCCGACGAGGGTCCCCGTTGTCAATATATATATATATATATATATATATATATATATATATATATAATAATTTGTCTGAACATAACTCTTTGGTTTTTAAGTTTTGTTTTTTTTAAGTATCAGTATTGATATCTGTCCTGTATTTATTTTATATTTTCAGTATCACACACCTACTGCAGAGGGAGGAGTCTGGTAATCCCTGGTGTTTCACTTTCATAGGTTTTTACAAAGGAAATGTGCTTTGATCCATGTATGCTCACACTCTCATATGTCTGATTTTTTATTTTTTTTTGTACACACACAGTTTTCTTGATTTCAGGCTGTTGTAGCAAATCCACATAAGTCTGTGCTTGAGGTTCCATGAGAGCATGACTGTCTATTAAAATACAACCTTCTCTTCTCTTGTTGAAGTCAGTCATGAAAAAGGTGGGCTGAAATCACCGGCTAGTGAACACTCACACCATGTTTGCCTCCACGCATCCCAGTGAGCTCGTGATAATGTGGGAGTATTTAATCTTTCAGGGAAATATTGTTGAGCCTTATTTTAAAACATATAACTTCCAACACGATTCCTTTCATATTAAAGTTGGGCAACATGGTTAAAATCCTCATTTCTCTTCTGTTAAAGAAAATCCTTCTTTGCTATTGTTAATGAATACTCAGTAATAGTTTATACTATAATTTAAATTTGCCCTTAATGTACAGCCTTTTATTAGCCTTCGTCTAAAGCAGGATGCTCTTTAAGTTGTCTATCAATATGCCTAAAATTCTCTACTTAGCAACAGTAAGGTGATTTCTATTCTATTCTATTCTATGAAGTGGAACCTGTTTACATCATTGGTCTATAACAACATTATGATGTAGGATGGGGTCAATTTGGACAGTTTTTTGGCATCTTTCCATCAGAACCATGTTAACTGGATCAGAGCTGCGATTCCATTACAGATATGAGCAAATCTTTGTCAATATTCTGCTAACGTACAAAACCCCCACAATTAATCAATATCCGTGTTTCCATTAAATAACAAATGCAGTTAAAATCACACGCAATTAAGTTTGTCAACGCGATAAGTCATTAAAAAACAATGCTACATCATCATCCTCCAACTGTTTGATCTCGTCTTCTTTGTGTTTTCCACCAGTAGTAACATCTGGTTGATCACATGACTTGTGTGCAAAGCAGTTTTACAAAGTACACTAATTTCCCACCAAAAAACAAAACAAAACGAAAAAACGACTTCATCCTAGCACAAAAACTTTTAATAAAAAAAAGGGAGTATTTCCAAAATTGGCATTTCCTGTTATGATTCATGTCCTATCCATGCTGTGTACCAGCTGTGTTCCAACCGGTCATTATGAATACCTTGTAATGCCCTTTGGCCTGTCCAGCGCTCCTGCTGTGTTCCAGGCACTTGTCAATGATGTCCTCAGGGACATGGTTGGTTGTTTTGTTTATGTTTATCTGGATGACATTTTGATTTTTTCTAAGGATCTCACAGCCCATCAAGCTCATATCCGTTCTGTCATTCTCCGTTTGCTGCAGAATTACCTGTTTGTCAAGGCAGAAAAGTGTGAGTTTCACAAACAGTCAACAAACAGTCAACTTCATTCTTGGGTTTCGTCATCTCTCCTAACAGGATTTCCATGGACCCCAGGAAGACGGATGCCATCAAGAATTGGCCCCACCCACAAGACCGCAAGCAACTTCAAAGATTTCTGGGGTTTGCAAACTTTTATCGCCGGTTCATCTGTAATTTCAGCTCTGTAGCCTCTCCACTTCAGCACTTACTGTACCTCATCCAAGTGCAAGTTTGTTTGGGGTAAGACTGCTGCTGAGTCATTTGAGCACCTTAAGAGGGCTTTCACCTCAGCTCCTGTCCTCTGCACACAGGACCCTTCCCGCCAATTCATTGTTGCAGTGGATGCTTCTGCCTGCGGGGTGGGAGTCATACTCAGTCAAAGGTGCACTGATGGAAAGACTCACCCATGTGCCTTCTTTTCCAGAAAACTGTCTTCTGCAGAGACCAACTATGATGTTGGTGATTGTGAACTACTGGCAGTTAAACTGGCACTTGAGAAGTGGAGGCACTGGCTTGAGGGAGCTAAGGAACCTTTCGTGGTTTGGACTGATCATAAAAATCTGCAGTACCTCAACTCAGCAAGGAGACTCAACTCCAGGCAAGCCAGGTGGGCCTTGTACTTCAGATGGGAAAGTATGCTACAAGATGTTACAGAGTTCATCAAGGCTTGCAGAGTTTGCTGTCAGGCTAAACCATCCCGTCGGCCACCCTCTGGGCTTCTGCGACCCCTCCCTGTTCCACACCGCCCATGATCCCACATATCCATGGATTTTGTGACTGGTCATTCACAAAATCCATGTGAATGACCACTCTGTCCTTCTCACAGTCGTTGATTGCTTCTCCAAGATGTCCCACCTGATACCTCTTCGCAAACTGCCTTCCTCCAAAGGGCTGGGAGGGATTCTGGCCCGTGAGGTGTTTCGTCTGCATGGGCTGCCAACTGACATTGTTTCTGACAGGGGACCCCAGTTTGTCTCTAGATTCTGGAAGGAATTCTGTGGTCTCCTGGGTATCACAGTGAGTCTCTCATCAGGGTTCCACCCTCAAACTGACGGACAAACGGAGAGGATCAACCAGGAAGTGGAGACCAAGCTTCAGATGATCTGTGAACATGATCCCTCTTCTTGGTCACAGAACCTACCATGGGTGGAGTATGTACTCAATTATCTCCCTTCTACAGGGCTGTCTACCTTTTACACGGTTTACGGTTACCAGCCTCCTGTGTTGTCTCTTCAAGAAAGGCCCACTAGAGTCCCATCTGCCCATGCCTCGGCCTTGAAGTGCCAGCAGGTATGGTGTCAGGCCCACAGGGCTCTTCTGAAGACCTCCGCTTTATGTTGCAGATTTGCCAATCGTCGCAGAATTCCAGCACCCACCTACCTCACAGGACAAAGAATCTAGCTATCCACCAATGACTTCCCCTTGCGGATTGAAAACCACAAGCTAGCCCCTCGTTTCATAGGACCCTTCCCGATTTCCAAAGTGATCAACCCAGTGGCTGTTCGGCTCCGCCTCCCCAGGACTCTCAGGGTTTCTCCCACCTTTCATGTGTCCCGTGTCAAACCTGTCTTCACTTCACACCCGGATGATTGATGGGGGCCCCGGTCACACTGTACGTCGTCTCCTTCGGTCCAGACGTTGGGGCCGGTCCATCCATTACTTGGTGGACTGGGAGGGATACGGACCTGAGGAGCGCTCCTGGGTGCCGGCTCGGCATGTTTTGGACAAGTCCCTTATCAGGGAGTTTCATCGGTCCAATCCTGACCAGGCTGGTGGTCCTTCTGGAGCCGGACCTTGAGGAGGGGGTACTGTTATGATTCATGTACTGTCCATGCTGTGTTAAGCACTCATTCAGTTCTGACCACGGATTTACCCCTCCTGCCAAGCCCTTCACGGATCCCTTCTATTCTGGATTTCTGGACCCTGACCCAAGCTCTGCCTCACGACCACCGATTACAGCCTGCCCTTCAAAGCTAAGTTTGCTCTCTCTGTCCTCCTGTGTATGACCTCTGTCTGATTATCGACAAAGTCCCTGGGTGCTGCATCTTGGATCTCCCCGTGGAGATCTTCATTGCCTCCACAGAAGCCTGTTCCTCTGGTTTCCTGCATCTCCCTGTCATCAGACCCTCTGTTCCTCTGCTCCACCCGTCCATTGCTCTACAGGTCAGTTAAGCTGAACATTTCTAAGATACCCCTCCTTTATCCGTGCATCACCAGTCTTCTCCCCTCTCTCCTCAGTGCTGTGTTTGATGACCTCTCCCTGAGCAGAAACCAGTATCTGAAAAAAATAAACTTGTTTCCTTTTATATACTCCTGTGTGTGGTTGAATTTCCGGGTCCCCTCTGAGTGTCCTTACAATTTCCATTATCTTTGTAATTCTAATTTGCATTGGAAATTGTCAATGGAAACGCTGGTTACTAGTTCAACACTGTCTCTAGTTGCGCACATTTTTTATATCTTCTAACATGTCAACTTTGAGGACAAAATGATCACTTCATTTCAAATTCAGTGCTGTTTAGTTACTCTGTCAGTGGTCATAATATTGTGCCTAATCAGTGAATGTTCTCAGGACAGAAAAAAGTTACAAAGGTCCAATAGGAAAGCATCTGGCGGTGTGTGTGTGTGTGTGCGCACGTGCGTGTGTGTGTTTTTTTTGGTACTTCCAGGTGTTTACACTGCAGCCCTACTATGTTTCCGCAGTACACCTCAGAAACATTCCGGACTGAACATTTTCTCTGTTACAGACAGCAGATGTCACTGAAAAATTGGGTAATTTAAGCCAAATAGAATACAGTTCTGTTTGCTAACAGTGATGTAACTTCACTGTAATCTTGTTCTTCTGCACCACCTCATTTTTCTCACTTCTTCTGTATGCTGCTGCCCAATTATCTCTGAGGTGGGAAAAGACAGCGAGGCACAGAAGACAGACATTGTTCAACATGTAAAAATACCACAGCATAGAGAACTCCTCTAGAACATCCTTTCTCCAGAACACACGCCCGCATTTATTAGATATCTTTCACGCTCCTTTCCATAATGGAGTCTTATATAAAGTTAATCCATTTATATTTCTCACAGAAATCTGAAGCCTGTTTAACTGTCCAGTTTCCAGAAACTAAAAATGCTTTGGTGGAAAAAAACAAACAAAAAAACCCAACCCAAAAACAAAAAAAAAACCACGTTTGCATCACTGGCAATACTCCAGGTACACCCTGGATCCCACCACCCCCACTTAGTGACTATTATTAGACAAGAGAGAAGAAGCTCCATGTGTCTGCATGAGTAAGGAGGATGCAGGAAGACTGAAAAAAGAAAGAGAGGAGTGTGTGCTGGATGCATCTCAGAGCAGGATGGAAGACTGAGTGAGAAAAGCAACCAGACATTTGCTCAGATGTTGTCAGTTGAGAATAACGCAACCATATCTCTGAGAGATATTCAGAAAAAATATTAAAGACGCAGTATGTTTGAAATTCAATGCTTACTTTTTGAAAGAAGAATCATTTTAATTTTCTCTGGCTGACCCTAATTAGCTCTCTTGTGCCCTTAAACTCATCCACCCTCAGTAGCTCTTGCTGCCTGGCATTCCTCTGATGAGGAATTCAAAGTGATGGAGTTTACCTCCACTTAGCATTCCTCATCCACCGGTCCACCTGCTCCCCACTCTCACTACCACTCATGATGTAAAATGTGAACATAATCCTGCATGGGGACTCTTGCCTGACTTTTTCCACACACCTGCCCATTACCTCTCAACACAATAAGGGCTTCAGAGCTGATCACTAATGTAATCCCACCTACAACTCACCTATCACTCCTACCACACACACCTCACTACTGACTGGAGTCTCTGGGTTTCTTAAGTGTGGAAAACATCAGAGTGGGATGTGACAGTGGAATTCACAACAATGCAGAAAATTACAGAACCTCTGAATTTGGTTTAATGGTGAAAATGATCCACTGTCATGACCCTACTGATAATGAGCATCCTGACTTTTGTAAGTTTTTAAGTCTGCTCCGGCATAAGGGGAAACACCGTTTATGACACTGTGGTTTAAATCATGCTGTGTGAATTCAGGAAAAGTTGTGATTTGATCAAATCAACAAACAAGACAGGAAGGTATGAGTCGGTTTTTTAGCTAACTATTTCCAACTTTCTATGAGCCCCACTGTGCTGCATCCACAGACCTGAACAAGTGGAAGCCGTGACTATATAGGACAAAACAACTTGGGGAAACCACGGCAGTCGATCCGTTCAATGCTCCTGTCCCTCATTTCCAATGTCCATCATGGCACCTGAATTAGGTGAACTCATTTCAACAGGTCAAAGGTCAAGCGTTCAGATTTCCAACATTTCTTGTGACGGATTCCAGCACTCTACTGTGCCACCTACACCTAGTACATGTAGGTGGTAAAAATGTATCTTTGTGCGGACTGGTCTGGCGGACATTTGCTTTTTGCTTCCACATTGTCTGCGTCAAATACGTGTAGACAATGTATATTATAGTGACCCCTAATATACACAGCGTATGGGTCTGCTGCGCTCCGCTCTGCTGCGCGCTTCACAGGCAGATCTCTCCCAGGTCTCCCCTGGGGTAAAAACCCGCTATATGACTTCTCAGAGTTACAGTTCTACTCCCTCTTATGCTGGCAAACTAGGACTTCCCATATTCCAGTTCATTTGTCAAGCTATGTTGACCCATTTCATGGGGAGGAAATGAATAACTTTTTATAGTTTCAGTAAACACAGAATCTAAAAATAAGTTGTTGAGGTATCCCTCCTCAGTCAGCTGTGAGGACATCTGACCTGTCATATTCACCAAAGTGAAACCTAACCCATTAAGTGCTTGTTTTATTTCCTAACAAATGCTTTATTTAAATCACATTTTTAATCAAGGAGAATTTGGACATTATATTTCATTCTAAAACCACAACACAAAATATGCTAGATGTATTTTACAGTATTTGTCATCAACCTCCAGGCCCAGTCATCCATTTTCTTATTCAATTGTATCGTTCTTCAGCATATATCGTCGAACAGGAGAGCACTTTATCAATTTAATTTTTTTGTGATGGATGCAAAATCTCAAGCTGCATTACAGATAGTCATGGAACTGAAAGTGAAAATGACAGTCTTAACCTTGGACATTCTTTTCTCTTTCAAACTAAGAAAGTTTCTGTCAAAGCAGGAACTTTAGATTTTAATTTCTGCCTTTTTTCCCTCTTGTCTAGACCAATGTAGCACAATATGTATTAATTGAAAAGCCTTTGAATATCTGGACCAGCAGACATGCACTGAATTATCCTATACTGAATACAGATTGCCAAATTCTCCTTTATTTTTCCTGTGCTGTGTTTTTTCTACTAAAAGTCTAATTTGTATTCTGAACACTTGCAAAATAATAAATTTTCATAGCTGCTAAAACTATCTTGACTCATGAAGAGAGAAGTAAATCTTCTTACCTGAAAGGCATGCACAGCTCAATAATTCTTTAAATTAAAACTGAAAAGTTTTAATCTTCTCAAAAATTGTTAATAAGCTTTGCCTTGTCTGACAGGCAAAACAAGGAATCCTCTCCTGATTAATTGTCCTAGTCTTTTTTTCAGCTCCAATTTTTTTTTTTACTTGGAGGCAATAATTTCAAATAGTTAGCTGATATTTCAGCTGCTGACCACAGCTGGACAGCCTAATTGTGCCCGTCTAACAACAGGAGGATAAAAACAACAGATGAGATAAAGAGCAGGAGCAGAAACCAGCCTTCCTTATTCTCCAGGAGAATAAGGAAGGCAAATTTGTGTCCAGCATTCTGTTCCCGAATCTAAAATTAGCACAAAGAGTAAAGAAGATGTGTTTGATAGATTGTTTCTTTCTCGTATCAATGCTTCTTGGCATTGTCACAAGCCCGTTTCGCTTCAAAAGCCTGGCCAGGCTTTTAAAGCGAAAAATTAAACTTTCAAATATATCTCATTTCTTAAAATTTGAACAATAAAAGGAAACAGACAAGATTTCATAGGAGAATAATCTGTTTAGCTCTGGCAGAAAAGACTTGGCTAGTTTTCTATGGGGACAACCTACATCATCAACTCTGCCACTCAAACCACAAATGCATTTTCCTTACAAACCACAGGACCATTTAGAAGGAAATAAACAGCCTCATCAATGTAACAAGGTGAATTATTAAGAAGCATTGTTTTAACACAGGGAAAAAAAAATCTACCAAGCACAAATGTAACCTCATAGCAAATATTTTCAGAAAGGATGGCCTCAACACACTCATCTAGATGAAATTGTCCATCAGCATAATTGAGGCGCGTCTTAACTCACAGCACTGATTATCCAAAGAGGGTTTTAATTAAGCTTAGCTGGCTTCCTGAACAAGCTGCTGAATTCCATTCATGCAGACAAGCAGATAAGTCTTCATCAGTTTGACTTGGGATGGGAAACTTTTTTTTTAATTACTGAATTAATTTGATGGATAAAATCATTTGCATGTACTGTATATAGACAGAAACAGTTTCATAAATGTCTGTGTGGGTTTTCACTGGCAGAACCGCCACTACCTGCAGGGTCATGACCTTTGTGTTGCACTGGTACAAGGGCCAAAATCATTGACCTGCTGGACGTCGTGGCAAATTTCAACAATGGATTCCAAACCGGTGTTTTTTCTCTTTACTCCCAGACTCTTTTATTTAGGCTAGCTCACTTGTTGCTAAGCTGCAGGCATTTTACCTCAACGTGGTTGTGCCAATATCTGTTGATTTTATCACGCCTCCCTCTCTGCTCTTTCAACGTTTCAACAGTTTCTCATCTACCAGAGGAAACCAAATGTTGGATTTGTTTCATTCACCTCCAAAGCAAGGCCTTCTTTTGAGAAAATATTTTATGATCTTGTGTTTCTCTGCTTGGAATATAAACCTTAAATATCCCTTAAAGCTGTGGTATGCAACTTTTATTATTATTATTATTATTATTATTATTATTATTATTATTATTATTATTATTATTATTATTACATATCTGTCAATATTATCATTATATTGTGACAGTACAAGACAGATAATCAGTGAATTTCGTGCTCAACACAGCACGGAGACAGCCCTTGTAAAAGTGTTCAATGACATCCATATAAATACAGACTGTGGGAGAACCGCAGTGCTGGTTCTGTTGGACCTCAGTGCAGCTTTCGACACTGTTGACCATGACATTCTACTGAATCGACTGGAGAGTTGGGTCGGACTCTCCGGTCCAGTGCTCAACTGGTTTGAATCTTACATAAAGAACAGGGATTTCTTTGTTTCAATTGGAAACTTCTCATCAGAGAGGTCAAAGGTCACATGTGGGGTACCCCAAGGTTCAATCCTAGGACCCCTTCTTTTCAATATTTATATTCTCCCACTGGCTAAGGTTATAACAGGACATAGGATTAGCTACCACAATTATGCAGATGATACACAGCTCTACTTCACGATGTCACCAGGTGACTCTGAACCCATCCAATCACTGAATAGATGCTTAGAACAGATAAATATGTGGATGTGCCAAAACTTTCTCCAGCTAAAAAAAAACAAAACTGAAGTTATTATCTTTGGACCTAAAGATGAGCGAACTAGAATTAATGCACAGCTTCAGTTATTACAACTAAAAACCAGCGATCAGCCCGAAACCTGGGAGTAGTGATGGACTCTGACCTGAACCTTCAAAGCCACATCAAGACAGTCACAAAGTCGGCCTTCTATCACCTGAAGAACATCTCCAGGGTTAGAGGACTGATGTCTCAGCACGATCTAGAGAAACTCATCCATGCGTTTATCTTTAGCAGCATTGATTACTGCAACAGCGTCTTCACAGGTCTGACTAATAAATCAATCAAACGGCTGCAGCTGATCCAGATGCTGCTGCTCGGCTTCTAACTAAAACCAGGAAGATAGAGCACATAACACCAGTTTTAAAGTCCCTACACTGGCTCCCTGTAGCTCAGAGAATAGACTTTAAAATACTGATGTTAGTTTATAAATCACTGGACGGTTTAGCACCACAATACCTTAAAGATCTGTTATTACTGTACCAACCGTCTAGACCCCTCAGATCTTCTGGTTCTGGTCTGCTCTGCATCCCCAGAACCAGAACCAAATGAGGAGAAGCAGCATTCAGTTTCTATGCACCACAGATTTGGAACAAACTTCCAGAAAACTGTAAAACAGCTGAAACACTGGGTGCTTTTAAATCTCAACTTAAAACCCACCTGTTTAGAGTTGCTTATGGCTAAATTAGGATTAGAGTGCGGGATTTTGATGTCTTCCATCTTTTTATGTCTTTAATGTTTTTAATTTCTTCTTCTTTCTTTTCGACGTTTTAATGATGTAATGTTTTTTGTTTTTTTTATTTTTATTTTTTTTTAATCTCTCTCTTTCTCACTGATTATTTCTGTTTTTATTATGTAAAGCACTTTGAAATGCTTTGCCGCTGAAATGTGCTATACAAATAAAATGTGATTGATTGAAATATTGAGATGTTCTGCCTTTTCCCAGTGATCCCAGTACTAACTTTGGAAACCAAGGGTTTGGAAACAAATATGCAAGACACTCAACCCCAAGTTGCCCTCTGACCTTCCTATGAATGTAAAGATGTGTGTGTGTGTGTGTGCGTGTGTGTGTGTGTATGTGTGTGTGTGTTTATGTCTGTACTGTAAAACATTCAGTATAACAGGAAATGTCCTACATAAATTCAGTCCATTTACCATTCAAATAAAGAAATCTGTCACAGATCTAAGAATTAAGCATTGAAAGAGGCTGTAACCTTCACCTAACTGTCTGGGAAACGTGTTGTTTGGACCTTTTTGTATGTATATATAGATATATAGATATATCTATATATATATATAGATATATAGATATATATATATATATATATATATATATATATATATATGCCAATCTGAATAAAACCTATATTCAAAATTACTTGAGGTGTAGCGGTACACAAACATCATGGTCTGGAGTTTTTCAGTTCACTTCAGTCAGGAGAAAAGGATAAAAACGGCCAAATATAGATCTGATGTTAGAGCTGGTTTGATTTAGTCCTTAATTAACAAAGGATAACAGAGCGCAGCCACTGGATGGATGGATGGATGGAGAATGTTGTGTTACACACTTAGTTCTGCACATAGACATTGTGCATGTGTTCTGCTATAAAACAACTCTGTACTTGAAATTAAAATTTTCCCTCATGTGATTTTAGGACAGAACAAAGATAGTTGTATGCTAAAATAGTATACAAAGCTATTTTGGAGATCTTACAATCTGTTTAGAAGTAAGCCAACACAAAAATAAACCGAAATCTTTGACAATATTCAGTCGCGTAAGCGGTGGTCATTTCTGTCTCCTTTGAGACAGAAACCAGTAGAGAAGAATGTTTCCCTTACAAACAGCTTTAAATAACAACATGAACTTGTCAAATTGTATTGAATTGGTTTTATCTGAATGGGATATTACATGTTAAGAAATAAACAATATTGCTGTAAATACAATGAATTTAGAAAAATGCTCATTTCAATCTGTAGTCTTATAAACAATACAACATGCAGAAATAACACTAATACAGATCCATACAAAACAAATAACGACATAAGTTTGGGTGAATCTATTTTAAGAGACTCTTTTCAAAGTGTGAGTGCCTTCTAAAGTGTTTACTACAATATCTGTCACTAAATACAAACTGGAACAGGTAGTACCTAGAAGGTACTGAAGGTTCAGTGATTACTGAAGCACCGTGTTGTAAGCCGCATCCTAGGAGAAATAGGTTGAGTTCTCTGTCATGGTGACAGGCAGTGCATTCCAGATCTCACCTTCTTTAACAGATAAAACATCCTGGAAGATTTTCAATTTTGAACCTCGCAGTCCCCCCTGGAGATGACCTGCTTCTATTTATACCGTTTTGCTTTTTAAAAAGAAATCCTCCAGGAGTGACAGGGCCTTATTATTGACACATAAATAAGAAGCGATCAAGGATTTGTATTTTTTTGTCAAGGTGTTTAATAGGATTTAGTGAAGTGACACAGGCAACAGCCATGTTGTGAAACAGGCAATCAATCATGCATTTCAGGTCAGACTTGGCAGCCTCTGTAGAAGTAAGAGGCCTAATCTGTTTCAAATTTTGCAGATAAAATGTAATTGTTTGAATTACATCTTTATGTATTTTCAAAGGCAAGACTGGAATACAGAATTAAACCAATGTATTTAAAATGGGTGCAGCAGAGATAAGATCCATTCAGTCATACAGATGATTTGAACTTGACTCACCATCTGACAAGATGGAGCAGGAAGATGTTTAAAAAACAGCTGCTTACTAAAATGGTGGTCTAAGAATGAAAGAAGTACAATCCTAATCAAAATAATATGTTGGGTTTAGTTCAAGCAGGGGCCTCAAATTAAAGTTAATCAGGTTGGATCAGGCTCGGACACCATGTCACAACGTCTCTGTCCGAGCCTAGTTGGAATTTTTAGGTCCGATCTAAATTGTAGCTGTGTGAGCAGATGTGAGGCCTCAGCAGGTGAAGCAATCGTTTAATTTAATTGTTCATATGTAGTTATTGGAGCCACAGCCAGTAGTTTGTCACTGCGGAAAAAAGTTCAGATGTTTTCTTCAGCTGGAGGTGGGACGGGATCCAGATTCTCTGTTCAACTTGTTGAAAATGAAACTGCATGAAAACTAAATGGAACTAAACAGCCATCATTTAAAAATTGACGGGTTGAAATAGAATAACTCGACAAAATGATCAGTCAAAATGACGGGTCACTAAAAAGTCTAAGCCAACTTTGTAGTTTTGTAAAAACCACAATCAGAACTACAAGAACTACAAATGCACTTGTAAGAATTGTGGCAGCTGTCTTTGTATCTTCCCACTGTGTGAAAATCATGACAGTATATGTAAAGGTGTTTAATAGATCAGCACATTAACCTCTGGCCAAACATCTAGGAGAACGTCAAAATACGTTCAGAGTAATAAAGGTGCTGGGATAAAGCCCTGTGGAACCCCAACATCATATTCAAGGTGAAAGGATTTGACAAGTTGCTTTTTGACAGTCAGTGCTGGGTGTGGGTTATTGCAAAGTGATGTAAATGAGGTTGCCCATCAGATATGGGGACTATTCTGAAACTTTGAGGTTTGTTTTCTGGCTGATCTGGTTTCCGGAGTGCCAACATTCATATGCATTTTATTTCCAATTTCATCCTTACAAAGCTTAAAACCAACACTTTCAGAATCTGTAAATAACTCAAAATGGCCCCAGGGAGATGTGTTCCTGTCAGTGTTGCCAAGTCTACTTATTGTAAGCGACTTAGGGCTTGCTTTTAATTTTTATTTTTTTCTAATTTTCAAATCTCATGAGTCACGGGTTGCAGATTTTTAGGCTGGTTTTTGAACGTGAAGTTGCTTATTTGTTTTTGGCTTTTATTCTGAGAAAAACCCTTTGATTAACTCCCAGCACCCCACAGTAAAGCAAAACACTAGTGGTTGGAGGTTTGTTCTTTTGACACCTCCGTTTTGGCATCCCAAACACGCCACAGCGGAGAGTGACAGGGGAACAAGTGATAATACAGTGTGAGAATCAGATGCAGTAAATGGGGGGAAAAAACAGTCAGAGAAAGAGCTCTACTGCGCCACGCGAAACATCTGCACCATTTCTTTAGCTCCATCTGAACTCGCTAGTTGTCGATTTAATCCAGCATTCTAATACCAAAAAGCTGCACCTTCCTCTTCATGACACATGTGCAAAATGCACTTTTCTTTTTTCAAAGAATCTAAATTATTCAAAGATATTTATCACCAAAGATATTTATCACAAAAGTCTGCAATACAATTTTGCTGTTTGATGTTGTCAATAATGCCACAATAAATGTCTACATTTCTACTGTTTACCAGTGGCCTTGGGTTTATATTGTGTGGTGGGTTGCCAGTTGGGCTTGTTTTCATAGAGCTGGTTGCGTGTTTGTCTTGCAAGATCTGGCAACCACTGGTTCCTGGTTTTGTTGTGGCCAGTCACATTTTATACCGAGGACGTCTTCACCAGACACCATCTGGCCCATGCAGTAGACGCTATGTCTTTGATTAGGCCTCATTCATGACCCCTGGGTTTCGTCTGGCCCATATAACTCTTTCCAGTACATGTAACTAAGTCAGAAGTGCAAAGAGTAACCCAGATTGCTCCAAAATGTGTCTGTTCTCTGGGGAGCAGCACAGCCAGTTATCCACACAGCAGCAGGCACAGATGAGATTTTTAATGCTATTCCTGTGTTTGTGTCTCTCAGTCACTGTTCTGCCAAGAACGATAAATAAAAACAAGCATAGTCCTCGGCTTCACACAAATTTTGATTAATTAACAAAATAATACATTCATGGATTGCTTCCCTTATGTTACAACAAAGGAAAACTCATATTTGGCTCTTTATTTCAATACAAAACCTGATTGTACAGTAAATTGCTGAGTTCATCACAGAGAGCTCGGGGAAACAAACTGTTGCTGTGGTGGCTGCGCAGACATTTCAGAATAAAAAATGTTTATTTAACATTGCAGCCAATAGCTGCATGATTATGAATCAGGTGACCAGTAGCTGGTTATCTAACAAATAATCAGCCTATTTCAACTAGTCAGACTTCCAGCCTTCGCAGTAGACTGTCATACTTTGCCTTGCATCAAAAAAATGTTATTGATAACTTCATTTTTTGTTCAGTCATAATAAACAAATCTGCAACGCCGCTCTGGCCTGCGTCCCGACCGCCGCTTTGTGCATCGCCGCCTCAACACCTTCCATTTGAATATGTTGACTGCTGGTCTGTGACGATACACAGAAAGTCAGGCCAAACTTCAACTTTGTGTTGGAAGTAATTATCCCTTTGTGTTTTTTATTACAGCAGGGTATTGTGTTTCTGTGACTTTCTCTGTAGGGGTTATAACAATACTTTGCATGATGTGTAGTCAAAGTTTGAAGTGCCACGCCCCTTCAACATCCTCAAAAACTCACCATTTCTACAGCCTACACACTGCCATGGGCGAAGGTCAAACTGCACAATTTGAAGCCGACTGATCAAAACCTCTTGGAGGAATTACATCAAAAACAAAGGCTGTAATTGGCCAAAATGACGCAAAGATGCCAACTATTTATCCGAAATGACCGCCTTCTTGTTTGTTGTAGAGAATGAGTTCAGGTAGATCTTGTGAAGTGCCACAATTTCATACTTCTACAATAAAGTAAGCTTAATGAGGAGGGTGTTTTGAATGTTGTTTCTACTGTGACCTCTGCACAACATTTAAACCAGGTACATTTCATGCATGTCTGACCCGTGTGCAAAGTTCACTGAGTTTATGTTTCTGTCTTTTCATTAGGCCACCTCACATGACAGAAGAAGAATAAATACAGATGAAGTAGGCCTTTCTCTGCTCTGGCCTTAAATGTTGTTGTACGTTTCAACAAAAACTCTCCACTCTGTTGAATGTCTGTATTAGTGTGAGCCTTAAACTCAGATAGGGTTTGTTGATGGATGAAAGGTAATGATTCATCATTTAGGAACACTTTCATTGTGTCATGCACTGCACTGAGCTAGACAAGGTTTTTAACGCTGCACTATAGAAGCAAGGGCAGAATTTATTTAGCAGCCTGTACACCATCACAGACGAATGCTCCACGGTCACCGTGAGCACCTATTTCCCACAAAGTCCTTCAGGATTTTATTTTTCTTGTTCACAGGCACACTGACCCTGCTTTCTATTATGTGATTTGCTTGAATGTGGTGATAGTTTATCATTTCAGATTTACAATAAATAAATCCTTAGGGCAGTTCAGCAACTGTTGAGGAAAAATTATTATTTTTAGCGTTTAATACAGTTTAATCTTTTTTGAACAAATTTCTTAATTTTGACTGTTAGTATTTTGTGTTAGTGATTTAAAACTAAACTATTGCTGGGTAAGTATTCAAATAACGGAAAGGAAAATAGAGATCTGCAGGAGAACTTCCACTGAGAGCCCTGTTGAGTTATAGGAAAGACAGGAGGCCAACAAATTAGCATCTGCAGGAAGGCGGAAGGCAGTATCACTTGGATGACCCTGGGAAGAGAAGTTTGGTCGGTTCAAGGAAGATCAAAAGTATTCCAAAACTGACATCTGGGATGGTGCAAAAAAACTGAATACAGCATAGAATGTTTTAAACCACTATCATTTAATTTGTAAGACATGTTTCTTAGTTATTAATAGAAAGTTCTGATTGAAAAGTGTATTATCTAGTTTTAGAATTACTAATTTAGAAGTAATCAATGTATTTGAAAAGTCTATTATCTGGGACTATATCAGAATCAAACGGAAATTGTGAGAATGAAAATGTTTTGTTTAACTATTAGAAAATTGCTCAGGTTTATGCTGAATGGGGTTTTGGAAAATGATTTTCTTAACTTACTTAGGATTGAATATTATATTGATAAGTTATAAAAAGGAATTTTAATCCATTCTATTCTGTTGATTGTATGTATTACTTTTTGGTTTATGTTAGGACTCAATCTTTTGAGGTATTGAGTGCAGAAGAACAAAATTGGGTTCGTGGAGATAAAACCTTTCCGTGAACTAAATACAGAATTTAAAGTTGTTCCTGAGAATCTATGTAGGGGGAGAAAGCGGGAGAGATGCCAGAATTTCACAGCTATCTGTGAAATACCTTCCTCTGTTTCTCTTTGTCCAGATAGCTTTAGAACCGCAGGAGGCCCGGACAAGCTCTCGCTCCTTTTGTTTACATGAAGGAGCAAATGGCTTTTGATCTTGGCAGAAAAAAAGGGGAAGTTTTAATACAATATAAAAGTTTGTGCGCAGGGGTACCAATTCAGAAAAAAGCTGATTTAGTTTGCTTTTGCACCAGCTCTTTCTCCAAAGACTTCGCCTTTTTTATATCCTCTTTGTCTCAGGTAATGAGTGTATGTCTGTTGTTCTGCAGTTTCTGTTGTAATTTCATACTTTGTCTCCTATTGGATTAAATTCTGCAATTCTGTGACGTCAACATGCATTGTTGTGTTTTTGTGCCCACACGTGGCCTGCCAAGAGAACCTGGGATCCAACAGGAAGAGAGCCAGACTTTTTTTTCCAAAATTAACCAATTCAGAGAAATTCTTCCTTAACATAACCCACTTGGTTCTCAGTGTTGTTCCGACTCTTTAATATGAATGAATACAGGTAACTTACTTGAGTGTAAAAGCTGAATTAAAGTAAAAAAAAAAAAAATCAGCATTGAAATATGCTGATTTATTGGCATACATTTTTAACATTGCCAGTAGACTCAGTTTCCATAAAAGAAACGTGACATTATGGTATGTCCTCCTTCCAGGAATACAGTCAAGAACCACAAATGATTACATTTATGTATTAGATCCCATGTTGAGGTTTTGTGAACACTTTACAGTTTTTTTTTATAAAAATGATTCTGTAATTGAAGACATTGTAACTCATTCTGCATGCTTTCCTTTTATGTTTCACTTTGTGAAGGACACAGATGATGTGTAGAGGATCCACTCTTCCAGCCCCCATTTCCTTAGAGTGACAGTTGGATAGCACACAGAGTGATAAAAACCTTTTCTGAGAAAAGTCTGATTAAGATCTCAGAGTTCTTAGAGCTTAAATCTGTTGAATGATAATTTGCTGAACTTCCTTCATTACTCTAGCCAAAAGCCGTTTAATTCTGGTCAGGACAAATATATTTTTTTTCTTTGTCTTTGTGTGTGTGCTGATGAACACTGACATTATATAATCTTTCTCAATATTCTTAGATAAAAAATATGTTTTTCTTCATCTTTTGCCTAAAGTGGTATGGGGGAAAATGAAAACATGACTTTGGTATGGGGGAAAATGAAAACATGACTTTTTATTTTAGCTTTCTGCCATGTTACAATGTTATTCATCAGAAACGTAACTGGAGTGTCATCTTGATTATTTCATCCATTTCTGAGAAATCCTTTAATGTCCCATGGCGACCATTCAGGGTGCCTACACGCTTGTGCCCACAATGCACCGCCTACTTCCACAAAGCTCCTCCTCCTTGGAGATGTAGTCTCCAGCAGAGCTTCTGTCTCACAGATCACCCCTTCCCCACTCAGCTCCTTCAGACTAGCAGCAGCAGCAGTTAGCAAACACTTAGTGGAACTGTGCATCTGCTGAACTCATTATACAAACTACTTCTTTGTCCAACACCCTTAAGAAAAGTTGTAAAAGGCATAATAACGAAACGTTGTGATGATGTGCTCAAGGGAGAGAGATGAAAAAGTAGGAGTTTCTTAAAGACACAGAGGCCAATTTCAAGACAGGTACTGATACTGATTAGCTACTTCCCTTCAGTTTAAATTCGGTACTTGAATTGTCCACAAATCAACTGAATTGTCCACAAATTTTTGTTTATTACTAATTTTTAAAATATATATTTTTTCCCCATTACTAAGCATTCAGGTTAATGATAAAGTGCATGCTAATAAAAAACCACAAAGCCTGCCTCAGAAAAACACTAGCTAAGTACTCAAACCCAGCTGTGAAAAGGTATACAATTCACATAAATGTGAAGATTAGACAGAAGATAATAAGATCTGAATTTGGTCACCGAGTGGGGTGCAACATTTCCATGACGGCCAAAGAAATCAGTCAAATAAAAGATTTTGATTTTAACTATGTTTTACAGCAGAGTGTGGTAAATACAGTAAACTAATGCTCATGAGTCATGGAATGTCCTGTTATGGTAAATCAGTGCCACTCTACCACCCAAATATAATATAATATAATATAATATAATATAATATAATATAATATAATATAATATAATACAGAGGGACAAGTTTAGGTTCAATCAGTTCACTTGTGAAGTATATTTAATATAATAAATCAGTCTTCTAATCTGTAAATTTACATCATCTAATTAATGAGAAACGTCACGTTCAAGAAAACAGACGAGGAAATTAAAGAATTATCAACTTCAGCAACTTCAAAGGAAAATCATAGCTCACTTTAATCATAACCTATTGAGTTAATTAAGCTCCCCATACAAGCAGGGGCCCTATGACAAAAAAGTCAAATTGGGCCCCTTGTTTAGCTGCTGTCACCACATGAATCCAACTGGCCCGTGAAATGCTTTACATAACCTGTAAAGGCTCAACTGTCTTGCTAACTGACAATAAGATGAATCTATAACTAGTCTACAATTTCCCAACAGAACATTGTTGTGTTTGGTAATGTTTGGCCAGATGACCGAAATCAAACTAACGTTATATTTGGTTGAGTCTGTCAGTTATTCCAGATCAGTCGTGACTTGCTTTGAATATAATCCTTTATCCTTAAAAAGGTTCAGTCAGCTGATTTTCAAAATCAGCATACTTCTTACTTTTTTCCACCAGCTGCAAGGATTCTTTTCCTTTCAAGTTCACACAGTGATTTGATGTATATCATTTACAGGAAAACGTGCTTTTACAACTTCACAGATCCTAACTTCAAGAAATACAGACTTACCCTTTAAATCCATTCTACCTATTATGAATCTGCCAAATGAGTTTTCTATTATAGTGAAAGCTGTGCTATTTGGGATGGGACAGGTTCCAAGCTGCTTTGTTCAAAGTGATTTAGCCTTGACATTTGGTTAGCTTTTAGCAAAATTATTCTAAAGAGATAACAAAAACAATACCGCTGTAATTAGTCAGCAAGAAGTGTGATGAAAAAGTTGAAAAATTAATCAGCTTCATTTTGATGGCAAAGGCCAACAGTGAATTATTCAGGTTGAGTGGAAACCTGAATAATTTCAAACCATGGTGAAACTAAGTTACACAGAGACCCTATGATGTCATACATATAAGTATGGTCCCACTGACCTGAGAGCCAATCTCTCTCCACTGAGAAATTAATGAATCATATCTTTTGAACAACATTCGTACGTCTAATAAACTGTGAGCCGCTGTTCATTTCTCTGATGTGTGGAGGGCCGTATCGCTCCACTCAACCTGAGAGCCTCTGCTCTTTGTTCCTGTTAAGTAGGCTGAGCTTGTTGAGAGAAATTACTGGGGTTGCAATTTATTGCAGAAATTATTACATATTCTGTGACTCTGCCTCAGACATCTGGAGTTTCTTTTTTAATTTTTTTTAAACCTGTCCTGTCCAGCAGTGTGTGCACTCTGAATTGGTTTATATATATATATATATATATATATATATATATATATATATATATATATATATATATATATATATATATATATATATATATTGCTTTAGGCTTTATTTTTCAAATGTAATGTCAATTCCTATTCCTGCTGAAAGAGAGGGAAAAAAAAGAACAGAGAAATTATAGTGACAATCAACTACAACATCACTGAAAAGCACACAGTGCTAACTTAATATAAAATGTTAATGTGTGGCGACTGCTGCTCAACATAGTGCATCTGAATGTGTGTGTGTGTGTGGATGTGCGTGTGTCTGTATGTGTGTATGTGTGTGATTTTTATATCCTTGTGGGGACCTATTTCTGCCTACAACGTGGGGTTGTGGGGACCACTGCTCCTTGTTGGGACATTTTCTTGGTCCCCATGAGAGAAAATGCTGCTTTTGTGTTTGGGGTTAGGTTTAGGACTAAAGTGTGAAATGACTTTTGGTTAGGGTTAGGCATGTGATGGTTAGGCTTATGGTAAGGGTTAGGCTGTAAACAATGAATGGAAGTCAATGTAAAGTTCCTACAAGATATGAAAACATGAGTGTGTGTGTGTGCGTGTGTGTGTGTGTGTAGTTTCTCCATGAGAATTTTCAATAGCATGAGCCGCAGCACAGCGGCCAGTATGAAGCTTTGCTGTGTGGACGTACTGTGCTGCTGTGTCCTTGTTCTAAAAACTACAACAAAAAAGTTCAAGGTTATTAAGAGAATTACAATCACCAAAATATGCACAGACTGATCAGGTCTGTGGTTCATGCCTGAATTATTCATAGGTCAGTGGCCCAACAAACCAACATTCATCCCATAGACAGGCTAGCTTGTGGACAAACTCAGACTGCTGAGCTACAGCAGCATGACGTACTGGTCCCAGTGCTGAGACAAGTCATGATGTTCCAGGGTCTCAACCTTTCATCTGGTAACATTAGGGATTTACAGCCATCTGCTTCAGAAGACTGACTCCTCATTTCAGTGCTTGGGTGCGTGTGTGCACGTGTGTGTGTGTGTGTGTGTGTGTGTGTGTGTGTGTGTGTGTGTGTGTGTGTGTGTGTGTGTGTGTGTGTGCGTGTGCGTGTGTGTGTGTGTGTGTGTGTGTGTGTGTGTGCTGGCCTGCCTGTGGGTTTGTGAGGGTGGATTATTTCTCTTTAACCTCTCTATTTTCCCTTTCTTTGTATTCTTGTCACTTGTCCCTCCTACAGTTCGGCTGTCTCTCCGACTTTGACTCAAGCTGTGTTGATGCTCAGCACTACGACAAAGGTCATATTTAAAGAGTCAGACAGAGAGCGTGACTGTAAAACCTCCCAGTGTGAACCATGATGCCTCCTGGAAAACGTTTTCTGCATTATAGTTTGCCAAGATGTTTCATTAATCATGTGTTAACAGGCGTAACGGCGAGGCTCCACATGATATAAAAAACATAGTCTAGGCTGGATAAAATACCCCAAACTGACCTGTGAATAATAAGCCTAATTAGAGCAATGTATATGAAGCTCATCTGAAGTGCTGGTAAAGAATTTGTCATGACAGCATCATCTTTTTTAATAGGACAATCTCTAATTATTCTGACAAAACAAAAAGATAAACCAGCATGTTACGAACCAGTCTCAGCAAAAATAAAGTATTTTAATAAGCAGAAGTATAAAGGAGGCTTCTTCCTTAAACTTATTAATTCAAAAATCCAACCATAAACATACACAGATACTTATGTTCCAGAGAGGAAACCCAAATTAAACTAGTGATGGGAATAAAGTTGTATTTAGAAATTAAAAAAAAAATCATTGAATTTATTTTGTTGAAGAATGGAAAAAAGTGCAGTAGTAGTGATAGAAAGAAAAATTACATTACCACCAGTATGTGTGATAGTCTGTTATTTTTCTATTTCTTTGAAGTTGCTGAAGTTGATAATTTGGTAACACTTTATTTGAAGGGGGGCGAATAAGACTGTCATGACACTGTCATAAACATGACATAACACCTGTCATGAACATGAATAAGCCTTCATGAATATTTATGACTGTTGTCATAAAGCCTCATTAGGTAAATTATGACACTTTTAATACAAAGTTGATATTTTTCAAAATGTTTATTATGACAACTTGACATTAACCAAGACATCATTACTGTTTAAACTTTACTTTTAATAACATAAAGTTACCTAACTTTTAAAGTGCAATCAGTAATACTTTTATAACAAATTTATATCAGTAATGATTTCTTGGTTAATGTCAAGTTGTCACAACAAAGACATTTTGAATAATGTCAACTTTGTATTAAAAGTGTCATAATTTCCCGAATGACGCTTTATGACAACAGTCATAAATATTCATGAAGGCTTATTCATGTTCATGACAGGTGTTATGTCATATTTATGACAGTGTCATGTCACTCTTATTCGCCCCCCTTCAAATAAAGTGTCACCGATAATTCTTTAATTTCCTCGTCTGTTTTCTTGAACGTGACGTTTCTCATTAATTAGATGATGTAAATTTACAGATTAGAAGATTGATTTATTATTATTAGATAGACTTCACAAGTGAACTGACTGATCCTAAACTTGTCCCTCTGTATTATGTTATGTTATGTTATATTATATTATATTATATTATATTATATTATATTATATTATATTATATTATATTATATTATATTATATTATATTATATTATATTAACACAGACTATCACACATACTGGTGGTAATGTAAAGGTCTATGACTGCTTTGTGTCTTCACAACCTGAACGTGTTCTAATTGGTGAAACCATGAATTGTGCTCTGAAGGAGGGCGTGGTTATCAGTGTGTGATGACATAAACCAACCATGTTGGTGTTTCTCTGGTTGTTAATCACAACAACCAGAGAAAGCAGCTGTAGAATCAAATGTTTTCCATTGAGTCTGACTGACTTTGAGCTGTTACATGGAAGACCAACCACGTTGGTGTATGCAAAAAGCCAAACATCCAAAGGACACCAGCAATTCCACCTCTGAATGACACACCAAAAAGTAACTTAAGGTTTTTGAGTGGTCTAGTCAAAGTCCAAACTTAAATAAAGTCAATTTGGTATTACTTTAAAATGGTTGATGGTGGAAATCCATCTACTGTTGCTGAATTAAAATGATAAAAAGGACAGTGGGCTAAACTTCCACTTGTAGTTGCTGCTGTGCAGAAGAACGATGGGTTCTGTGTTTCCCACAGGACCAGGTTGCTTTGGTTTTCATGGCAAAAGAAAAAGCCAAAAATAAAGAAATCTGTTAGGGGGCAAATATTTCTTTATAGGACTGAGAGTTTGCTCATCGACCATAATATTAAAATTCTCGCAAAGAGAGATCTGTACCTCATTTGCCCACATTTAAATGAAATACTTAAATGTGTATTGGTGAAAAGCCATCCATAGTTTAGCATATTTATGATCACAACAATCACAGCAAGCAGCCTTAGAATCAAATGTTTTCCATTTAGTCTGACTGACTTTGAGCTGTTACATGGAAGACTAGCTGTCGAACAAGAAAAACTGAGACATTTATTCTTACATTTAAATAAAACTTCACACTCATTGTATAAAGATAAATCAAAATTGAATCATTCCAGTGCACTCAAGCAGGCAACTTCACCCAGCAGCTACAGATGGTCAGATGTGCTGTTGGCAGCTTGCCGACAACGCCGCTCCTCCTCGTTGCTCTTCTAAGTGAAATGTTTGATCAGCTTCTCTGTGGTTGTAAGAAAATATTACATGTGCTGCACATTTCAAGATTAATATAGCATTCATTTAAGTTAATACTATCAGCCTTTGGTTCGGAAACATCACTTTCTTATGCACGAGTCTCTGTAGCCAGTTTATTATCCACATAAATCAGATTTTCATAGTTTTTGGACATATTGGGGAAAAAATCTAAACAAATGAAACAGCTCAGACACACCATGGATACCACAAATGTGCACCTCTGCAAGAGAACCAACACAGCTGTGACTTCAGTATGACGCTCATGACCCTATGACAACTTTGCATAATCACATGCTGTTGTACGAAAACACTTTACTCATTTGAGCTTTGGGGATTACAGGTTTCTTCTTTTATTTTTTTATTTTTTTTACACACCTAGCTTGAAGTTGAATAGAAACTATAAACTCTGCCTCCTCAGCCTGACCATCATAACTATATGATGCAAAAATCTGCAGAAGCATGAAAATTGAACAGGCATGTTGATGCATTCTGCAGTGGGGTGGCCTGGTTTAATATTCTTTATCATTGATGAACTATGCTAACACGTGTAATGTACAGTTTTTATCTTTAATCTAAAAATCTGCTGGCTTGGCAACGGCTTACTGGTTTTGCTCTATTATAATGTTATTAAAATGAATCATTGGTCTTTATTGTTCTTGCAACATCATAAACAATTTGCCGTATTTTTCTCATCATTAATACTGAGTATTCCATATCTCAGTATTGTACAGTATGCCTTTTAGAGATACCCTAAAAATCCTGCAGCTCTTAAAGCAGTGAAGATGATTCTACAATCTACACAGTGCAGCCCATCCAGGTTTTACTCAGTAAAGTATGCTATAAACCATGTACATTCCCTTCATTTCAAAGCTATAAACTGCTGTGTGGGTCTGTCTCAATATGTCCAGGCAAAACAAAGACATGAGTGATGTGGCAAAATGTGAAAATACAAAAACAAAAATATATCTTAATTTGCAAGCTACATATTAAGCACTGATTCCTTGTTTAATGAGTGACAAAGTTGGATCCCAGCTGTTGGGATCCAACCATAAAAACAAAACATGCTCAAACCATGTTACCTGATCAAAAATGTTACCTGGCAGGAGATAAATTGTAAATGCAGTAATTGGGCATGTTGCACGTGGTCTACATAGACTACAAGTGCAGTTGATCACATGCACAAAAGTGATGCAGACCGACGTCTTTAAATGAGGATTTTGTGCATCAGGTAAACAGTCTCCCTCCCTCCTGCTTCTGCTGTATTTGTTCTACCAAACGGTCACAGAGCTAGAGAAATGATTCTCTGCAGACATTCTCCTTTGTGAATAATGATGTTAAAATCTCCATATAAGAGTTATTGACCATTCACCTGTTTTGTTATTATGATAGTTATATTGTGATTGGTCTTACTTGTAGCATTTTTTAAGGCACAAGTTTAATTTCTCAATGAAGAATGGCTAAGAATGACTATCGCTATTGGCATCCTGCTGAAGACTTATCTGCTGGAGGACAAAGTGACCAAAGTAAGGAACACTCTGTGATTTCTACCATCCATTTGTTCACTGTCTGCAGTATTTCTGACATTAGCTGTCTGTCCTCTCTATCGTTTTCTGGCTTGGCCTTCTCTTTACCTTGGATGTCTTCCTGGAGGAAGCTGAGCTGCTGCTGCAATAACTAAATGTCCTCCTTCTATAGATGATAGACTTGGCCCTGCCTTTCAGTGTTTGATTCTGTCTCTTTCCTATGCAAAGCTGTTGACTGATCTTTTGCTGCAACAAACTGCATGTGCTCAATTCCATCCTGTAGACTGGAAAATGAGCTCCGAGCTCATCTGCTTAGCTGTGTTCTTGTCCTAGAAGCCACTTTTGGAGCTACTGCTGCCATTAACTCTCTACTGGTTCTCTGACACAGAATGTACTCCTGGGTCAGTGCTTTGTGTTTAACTGTGTGCGTGTGTGCGTGCGTGTGTGTGTGTGTGTGCTCTATATTTGGAAACTCCCAGTTGGTGGTGGTAGGTGGTCGTTCACACAGAGCCAGTTCAGGTCCAGGTCCAGGTTCAGGTTCAGGTTCTATTGTCCTTTTCACTGTTACTACATGCACGGTAAGTATGAAGGATTGCTGCAAAGTCAACAACACAGTGACACACACTATGCTCGTCCAGGAGAAGGTGATGCTGCCACTCAACACTTATTGCAATCAGATCTAAAAAAAAATATTAAAGTTATATTAATTGTGATTTAGTTGAGGAAATTCAATAAAATTATTCCATGACAGAAAAAGTGAAAACTGCTAAAACCTGAATTGGTAAGTATTATAATATATTTAATCTATATTATTTTCAACCAAAGTTATTCCACAAGGCTCTTTAGACATTGTGGAAGGTCTAAAGAGCCACTTGTGACTAGACACAAGTGCAGATCTCTGTAGTGAAAGGATCTGCAGGGTGCAGATCCCTTCACTACAGGGATCAGGCTGCAGATCCCTTCACTAAAGCAAAACAACAAACAACAAAACAAGAAGTTTCCCTTAAGCTAACGATCACAAGAGTGATTTTTGGAAGACAAAGATGGATTTAGAACAGATTCGTCAGAATGGACAAAGTAGATTCAGTTAAGACTGAATCTACTTTGTCTAAGTAGACAAAGTCGATTGTCTACTTGGTGAGCTAACATGGTTTGGCCGATTTGTTTATTTATTTAATTTTGCTGTTTTCAATTTCTAATTCCCATGGCTTGTCTTCATGTGGTTTTTGTATGGATTCTACTTTTCTAATTCTGACTTGGTCTGCTAGGCAGTGGTAAATGGAAAGTGTGCTTGTGTTACATTTGCTTGAATTAGAGAAACTGTAGGTGGTCTGTTTCTGTGTGATCGAGTGAGATATCGCTATGGTGACACCAGAAGACTGGCTGTGTAGCTCTATAATCAGATTACCACACATCTGCTTTAAACTGTAGCTGGTTAACTTAGCAAAGTTTAGAGTTCTGTGGTGGTGTGGTGGGCAGGGTTAGTGGGAGAAAGCCCAAATGTAAGAGGTACTGCTTGCCAAGTCTGTATGGTTCAATAAAAAGTACAGATGCAATAATAATGGCAATAATAGTAATCAGCTGAAAGCCTTGTGAGTACTGACATGCTGCTTTAAGTGGATGCTAATAACTGGAATGTATTCCTAACCTGCTGCGTTTGTCTTTATCAACATCTTTTTCAGCACGCCTAAAGTAATTTCACTCAGAAACACTGCACAGCATGGAAGAGACATCGGGCATCAGCACTGGCCTTTGACGTGTGAAAATGATTTAAATTCTGCTCTCCTAGGGATGAACCTGGCCCCCAGCCGGCCCAATGTTCCCTTCTAGCATCTGAAATTAGCAGGACATTTTTCTTTGAGCCTAAACCAAAAAGGGCCACCTCCTGAAAGAGGAGTAATGAGACTGGGCTCCGTTTTCCTCTTTCAGCTTCCTGTTCTCACTGACTTAAGTGAGTCCCACAAGTATCCGATGATGGACAGTTTCAACGTTCTTCAAGGACTCAAGGACAGCATCACAATGATGTATGCGGCTCCGAGCTTCTTTTTTTTTTTTGTTCTCTTTCCAGACAGATACCAAAGGCTGAGGTATTTGATCAGCACAGTTCAGTCCAGTCTGTGTTCATCAACAACGTTCTGAAACGTGACGTTTAAAAACGTGACGGAGAGTTTGACCACTGAAGAATCAGGTGGACAGTTGTGATAACTGACTCAGTCACAACACTTTAACTGGATTACAAACAATAAAAGATACAAAAGATATAAAATACATCATCATCATTATTATTATTATTATTATTATTATTATTATTATGCCACGGGAGTGCAAGTCCTCCTTCATATAGATAGCATTTCAGCCATCAAACTTCACTAAAAACATATTTAAAGTAACAGCTGTGCTCAGTTACTTGAGAAGTGAAAAACAAGCTGGTTGAAAGCCATAACATCCAGCTAAAACCAGATATTTATACATTGCATAAAAAAATAATCAGACTAAACTCTTAGATTTACCAACACTTTTGTTTCATTTGTAAAACACCAGAATAATAGGAGAGATCAATTTGGGGAACTTTTTTCTTTAAATTAAAAAAAAAAAAAAAAAAAAAACTCTTTCCTAGGGTTAGGAATTCTACTAATTTACTTAGTAGAATTGCCTTTTAAATTATATGAGTGCTAATAGGTGCTACTATTGCCTTAGTTTGTCACTCACTAAAATTGCACAATGCTAATTATGTTACTCAATCAAATAATGAACACTAAAAAACTTTGAAGCAATGAGTTTGCATTTAGTTTTTGTTTTTTTTAAGTAAGAACTAATCAGGTTTTCTGGTGTATGTGAAATGTGGAGGAGCCGTCAGCCCAGACAGCAGCAGCAACGTTCTGCAGGGACAGAACCTGGTTCTGGGGCCAGAGTAGATGCTTTCAGAGCTAACCAACATCATCACAGCAGAAGGTGGAAAGTTTCACATCTTCAAAATACATTTCACTCTGCCCCTCATGTGTTTTCTGGTGGGGGTGATATAAGCGCGGCATATTGCTGCATTATGAATACGTGTGAAAGATACAGTTAAGTAAGTCAAACTCTTTTTTCCAGGAGTAAACGTTTCTGCCTGGGTGGAGGCTGTTTAGAAATGGCAGTGGGGACATTTTAATTACACCCACACCTTGTAATAGAAATATCAGAAAGTGTCACAGCACTAAGACACATTCCACCTTGCGGCTAAAACAGGAGCTGATGTGCAGATGGCAGACACATTGTCCCACAGAGCAGATTCCCGTCCGTCCCACGGCGGTCCGGTTAAATAGGAACATATAGCAGTCGTGTCATAATCACTGCTAGAACCAGCTCTAATGTCATTACTTTGCTAAGTAATTGAAAAAATGCAGCAGACAGCCATCAGGCATTCTGTGCAAGTTAAATGAGATTATTAAGACAGAGTATCATAACTTCATTCCACATTCCCTTCCCCTGATTCTATTCTCTCTTTTGTCCTTTATTCTCCTCTTTCTTCCTCCAGCCTCGCTGTTCCTCTGTCCTTTGGTCCCATCTAAAATTGCTCCTATCAGCTCTACTGCGTGGGAGGAATGTAGTTTCCTCCTCCTCCTCCTTTTTCCTCTTGATCCTGCTACTTCTCTTCATTTCTTACACTTTTTTCCCTCTCTTGTGGCCGTGCGACGTGTGCATGAGAGAATGAGCGTGTGAGTATGAGAGGCTTTGAGCCAGAGAGGGTTTATGGAGACGGAATGAGAAGGGGAAAGGCACGGCGAGGGAAACTGCATGACAATGACAAAGAGAGGGAAATATATGCATAAGAACAGTCTCTGTGTGTGTGTGTGTGTGTGTGTGTGTGTGTGTGTGTGTGTGTGTGTGTGTGTGTGTGTGTGTGTGTGTGTGTGTGTGTGTGTGTGTGTGTTTGTGTGTGTGTGTGTGTGTGTGTGTGTGTGTGTGTGTGTGTGTGTGTGTGTGTGTGTGTGTGTGTGTGTGCACCCAATAGTGAGGGAGAGATGGAGGAACCCAGAGGCCCTTCTGATCACTAACTTGGTGTCCTACTTACAGCACACTCAAAAGAATGCAACCCTGAGCTGTGATATGACACCCAAAGCAGACAGACTCAGGAGTAAAACCCATTCATACACAAATACATATGAAATGATGGCATCTGTCAAGCTCCTCACTTTTTCTGTCCCTTCATCTCTAATGGGATCTAGGAAACTCCTACTTGTAAGACCAAAGTTAACATCCACTCATCTGCATGAATGTATTCATTCTAGTCTCCTAGATGCACATTTAAAGGGGCAGTATTATGTTTTTCAGGCACATAGTGTAATTTTATAGCGCAAATCAAGTACCTAAAAATACTGTATAAATCAAAAATGACCTAAAATCTTTTGACTTGAAATTGGGCCTCTGTCTTTTAAAAAACTCCTACTCTTTATGGAACTCTGTCTTCAGGAAGTCATCACAGCATGACTCCTCTATTAACCCTTTAACAATGTTTTTACCAGCGTTTCACTGAGAAGTAGCTGCTATAATGAGCTAAGCCATTCTACAGTTCCACTAGATGTTTGCTAATTGCTGCTGGCTAGTCTGAAGAAGTTGAGTGGAGGAGTGGCAGGGGTTAGGGTTGCTCTGTAAGGAGGAAGCTCTGAACCTAGGAAACTGCAGCTCTGAGGAGGAGCTCCATCTTTAAAGGTGGGGCTACGACCAGCCAGGCGTTTTAACAGCTGAATGGTTTCCATAAAGCTCAAAAAAGTCAAATTTACATAATACTGACCCTTTAATAATCTGTAAAATGTGACTTCAGTGAGTTTTAAAACCAAGAAATAAATTCAGTCCAAACAGCGATGAGGGATCTTCTATCTTTGTGTAAATCTACTTACTTTGACTGCCTGTAGTTTGCTGCCCTTGCACAGACATTTCCCCATGTGGAACAATAATGGCCTGTGCTGAAATTAGCCGCTTCATAAAGAGGACAAAAACACCATAAAGATCCTTAAACACTCAATTTAACCCAATAATTAAGGGAGGAATTGCATTGGTTTTCCTTTAAATTCTAATCCCTTTCCAGCTGTTGACGCTGGCAAGAGCTGAGAACCCCCTGGGTGCTCCCTCACTTTTCCTCTCCGTTTTACAGCGTGGAGTGGACACACTCAGAGAAACACACGGCTGGAGCAGGAGTGGAGATGTATCAGGAGGAAAGGGCAGCTCCCCCGAGCGCTCACTTTTCTTCCTCTCTTCCTCATAAACACTTCCCTGACAGACACTTCCTCCGTCTTCTGCTCTTCAGGCTCACAGAAACACAGGTTTTATCTTAGAGGGAGTCCACAAACAATAGGTTGTCTTGTTTACCATATTCCATACTCCATCTAGACTCCTTCAAGCTTCAGTTGATTCAGGTTAGAAAACATCAAACCAACATTCAGACAAGGAAAGCTTTGGAGGGAATATTCAAAGCAGAATGTGGAAGATAAAGATTGAGGAGCTGGCACATAAAAAAAACAGCACTCTATTTAATTATTCTGATGCTATCTTAAGAAATGATTGATTACTGTTTAACAGGCCATATATTGCTCCCACTTCCTGCAAGTCTGGGTTAAATATAAACTAGCTTTTGCAGTCTCTCTCCAAGACGTTGGTACTTCAAAAAGGCTACCCACTCTCTGCTACCATTAATAATGTTGGGCAGACAGCTTGGGTGTTGGAGAATGGCAACCCGACTGTTTATTCAGTCTGCTGCACGCAGCCAAGAGAGAAGACAAATTCAAAAGTTTGAAGGGAATACAGAATCCAAATACTACAGGCTGAAGCCAAAAGCAGTCCACATTCCCAGCGCCTCTCTGGGCGGCCGCTTTCAGACCTGCTGGCCAGCAAAACACAACTCGTTTCTTCATGAAGTCACAGATGGGAGAAAATGCGAGAAAAATTCTTTGAGGTATTTCTTTCCTCTTCTGGCAGCATGAGATATTTAAACAACTTACTGTGCATTTTAATTCTAGCAGGAAGACATAGAATCCATCAAACACATGGGAGGAAATATTTTTGCAAATTGAACCGTTTTTACAAAAACAAAGCAAAGTCTAAATAGATATGTGGAACTGAAACAGAAGTCAGGAGTTTACCAGTGATGTTCTTAGGACAGCCAGCATTTGTGATTTAATCCATCATAAATATGACTGAACTGAATACAGATGACACAGTAGAATCACAGCAGATCAACACAATACAGACACATCCTGAACTTTAAAAGCACAGCATTATGCAAAATTCACCTTTTTTTAGCTCTACATTAAGCTATAATATTATTCCCTCATCAAAAACATACCTAGAGTGTTGCTTTGATTCTTTCATGCATGTTTGAGAAATTCTTTAATCTCCATGGCAACCATTCAGCCATGCAAAACGATTGCAGGAACCGTGCGCCGTCTTTGAGCCACAGCTCAAAAGCAGTTTCCAAGCTTCCTCCTCACAGAGTAGGCATCTCCTCTGTGACTTCCCCACCCAGCTCCTTCAGACTAGCTAGCAGCAATTAGCAAACACCTGGTGGAACTGAGCATCTGCTGAGTTCATTACAGGAGCTACTTCTCAGTGAAACGCTGGTAAAAATGTTGTTTCAGGGTTAATAGAGGAGCCACGTTGTGATGACTTTCTGAAGACAGAGTTTCAGAAAGAGTAGAAGTTTTTCATGAGACAGAGACCCAATTTCAAGGCATTAAAGTCAGATTTCTTTTATGCCATGCTTGATGTATATGGCATTTTTATAACAGAAGGTAACATAGTAACTTAATTGTGCTATAAAATTATTCTATGTAGCTGAAAAAGACATAATACTGCCCTTTAATCACATTTTAATGTGATTGAAGTGTTTTTATTCCAACGCTTTTTAACTATCCTTCAATCCCAGGACGGTGTGAATGGACACTGCATGCACTTTTACACATTTTATGTTTTTCTGGATTTTTTTTGTCATTTCAGGAACTGCCAGGCTGATGGGACACCCACATTGCTCTTCCTGAGCATCAACTTCAGACTGATAGATAACTTATGCAGCACCAGGCAGTAGGGGTCGCACCAACTGGATGATTCTTTACTCAGCATGATTTTTGACGTTTCATGTTAACTAGTTGCAATCACATGACGAAACTGAATGTTTCCAGTCAAGATGAAAGGATGTCAGATAGTTTGAATTGCATAAGCAATAACTTACAAAAGAGGAACAGCAAACATGACAAAGGCTACTGGAATGATGTGCGGTCAAAAACACTCAGGAACAATTTATTTTGAAACATAATTTAAAAAATAACATCTCTAACATCAGGTCTATGGTCAGCTAAATGTTTATTTAGGAATCAATCTTGTCAGACTCGTTCAACCACAGACCAGAGTCCAGTTTTCCTCTGAGAGTTCAGCTTATCCCCCAGGAGACGGTAAACTCAGCTGACTGACTCAGACATCTTCAGGTCTGAAGGCAAAGGCAGGGAGGAAAAAGCATAACAAAAGGACTACTTCATGAATTAAGAAGTTAGGGGAAAATTACAAGAGGTTGGTGGATAATAGGTGGGGAGGTTAAGGCAATAGAAAAAGTGGACATGTAAGAAATATTAGCAAAGAGACAAAAATGAGGAGGGAGAGAAGCTGAAAGGGCAGCAGAGATGAGAGAGAATACAGCCGAGCAGAGGAAGCAGATGAAAGGAGACAGGGAGACAACCAGACACAGATGTGATCAAAAATACATAAGAACCGTACAACTGAAGATGATCCTGACGCCCCTCAACCTGCTGCGGGGAACGACAGAGACAGGATGGGGAATGACAGAGGGCGACAGAGATCGGCTGACATCAACATGGACGGAGGCGATGTACAGAAACACAAAGCTTTCAATTTGAAATAAATCAATTACAGCCTCTCCTAACGATCCCCGGCCCTCTACCATCGCTCCCAGACTCACTTTCACTTCAGAGAAGAAATACAAGCTGCTGAGAAACAGCCTGGATAACCAGGAAGAGAAGAACCAACAGCAGAGGCCGAGCAGCAGCACAAAGTACACACAACCACTAAATAGTAATGCTTTCAAAAAAACATTTAGGGATGCATGAACAGACCAAACAGCTTACAAACGCACATTCTATAAAACACACAAGCAGTGCATGTTTGGGTTTTAGTAAGGTTTTGATGCTCTTAATGACACTCCAATAAGTGTTACGTTACTGTTCATGTGATAACATACTTTGATCTCACACCTTCAGTGTAGAAGTTCTAGTTGACAGACTGGACACACACACACACACTAATTTGTGTCACTGTTCCAACAACCTGTTGGAACAGTGACAGGGAACGGTTTTAGATATGAGAGCTCTGTTGGACTGTTGAGATCAGCGTCCATTACTTGTACTCTTTTTCAACACAGCGTAATGGAGACTGCTCGTCTGCAGACATCCCCAGACCTCTGTCCTCCCATCATGCTGATCTGAGACGACCCTGAGGCGTTCCTTAGGCAGCTACGAGATGTGAGCAGGTCCTGGGTGAACCCTGAGGGCCTCTTCCACTGGGCCAGGTCTCAAATACCTCCCCAGAAAGGCATTTCTAAGTAGGGACTAAACCCACCTTGACTTGTTTCAGAGAAGCACTGACATATCTGATGTACTCCTAGAAACTCTCTAAAGGCAAAGTCTTTCCTGGAATGCCTTAGCTTAGGGTTTTATTTGACAGATATTGATTCTTGCCATTGCTGCACACAGGAAACATAAGTGTGCTCAGACAGACAGATCCTTGACTCTAAAACTCCTTCAAAACACATAAAGACTGATTTGGAAAACAGCTTTGAAAATGCCTGTGTCGTGTGTGTGTGTGTGTGTGCGTGTGTGTGTGTGTGTGTGTGTGTGTGTGTGTGTGTGTGTGTGTGTGTGTGTGTGTGTGTGTGTGTGTGTGTGTGTGTGTGTGTGTGTGTGCGTGTGTGTGTGTTGGTGGGGGGACAACAAGGGTCTCAACATCGTTCCATCTGGACCTTCAGCCAGTCTAATTTCTCTATCACGTCACCATAGACTTTGCTTGGTGTGTTATGAACTTCAATCTTCTTTATAAGTATAAGACAGTCTCTGGTTGCTTTAGTTTAACCCTCCCGTTATCTCCAGCGTTCTGCAGCGGTCTCCAGCGGTCTCCAGCATTCTGCAGCAGTCTCCAGCGTTCTGCAGCGGTCTCCAGCATTCTGCAGCAGTCTCCAGCGGTCTGCAGCGGTCTCCAGCGGTCTGCAGCGGTCTTCAGCGGTCTCCAGCGGTCTCCAGCGTTCTGCAGCGGTCTTCAGCGGTCTCCAGCGTTCTGCAGCGGTCTCCAGCGGTCTTCAGCGGTCTCCAGCGGTCTGCAGCGGTCTTCAGCGGTCTGCAGCGGTCTTCAGCGGTCTCCAGCGGTCTCCAGCGGTCTTCAGCGGTCTCCAGCGGTCTGCAGCGGTCTTCAGCGGTCTCCAGCGTTCTGCAGCGGTCTTCAGCGGTCTGCAGCGGTCTTCAGCGGTCTGCAGCGGTCTTCAGCGGTCTTCAGCGGTCTTCAGCGGTCTCCAGCGGTCTTCAGCGGTCTCCAGCGGTCTCCAGCGGTCTGCAGCGGTCTCCAGCGTTCTGCAGCGGTCTTCAGCGGTCTGCAGCGGTCTTAAGCGCTTAAGCAATCCGGTGGGGTTGACGGACCACAGAGAGCAAACCCTGTTCTGCCATGTCCAAAGTCACCGACCCAAAGAATAAACCAAGCAGCCTGACAATTTCAGCCATCTTCAATAATCCCAAATCCCACCCACCCAACCCCACAGCCTTGCTGGACCTGTTCAACTGCCTCAGCACCAGAAACTGAGTGACCTCAGGGTTTTCAACCTGTGGTTCCAGGACAAAATGTTGTTTGTTGTTAATTCACAGTATGTATTTCACCCTTTTATTAGTTTTAAGGGTCACTTTAGGTTTATCACAATGTCAAATGTATTTAGGTTTTCTGGTAGATTATTAAATACTTCCTGTACATTTTGTGTCATGAAAAAGTAAAACAAATCAAAATAATTTTTGTAATTGTTAGTGCCAGAAAGAGAGGCAGGAACAGGTTCATTCTGCCAAAATCTCTCCACTGCTCCATGATATCTGATGGTGGAGCTGGTCTTTAATACAAGCAGTGGTCAGAAAGTAGGCAAAGCTTTACCAAGACGCAGAAAATAATCTGTTCCTCTAATCTGGTACCTAAAAACACATGCCTTCTAAAATCTGTTGTCTGTCCTTATATCCTTATACAAAGTCTAAAACAGTTTGGTTACCTGTCCAGATTGTGTTGAACTGAAGCTGACACCCCTCAACCTGCTGCGGGGAGCGACAGAGACAGGATGGGGAATCATTAAGGACCTTTAATGATTTACCTGAAACATCCAACTACTACAAAAGTAAAGCAAATTATGAAGCTTAGTGTCTCTATAGCTGCTGAGGGATATTTCTGTGTGTTAACTCGCCACAACAGTAGAACGGAGCATTGTGTGGAACAGGGAAACACACCTCAACCTCGCTCATTGCTCACTGTTTGTTTTTGTTTTTGTCAGGTGTCATGGCGGCAGACATATAGTTCAGACTGAAACACTGAGGCTTCATGCAGTCTCTCATGAAGTTGGTTTCTTCTTGTTGCTCGTTGGCTAAAGTTTACAGCTAAATGGTGTTTAGCCATTTTTATTATATTTAATTGTGCACAAGCTGAAGATAGGCACCAGCACCCCACCCGACCCCACTAAGGGACAAGGGTGTAAAGAAAATGGATGGATGGATGGATGGATGGATGGATGGATGGATGGATGGATGGATGGATGGATGGATGGATGGATGGATGGATGGATGGATGGATGGATGGATGGATGGATGGATGGATGGATGGATGGATGGATGGATGGATGGATGGATAATTGTACACAAGAGGATTTATATTTCTCCAAAACCACTTTCTGTCCTCCACTATTTTGTTATTTGTTACATTTTCCTTTTATTTTGTTTCTATATTAAAAATATCACTAAAACGGGTATTTATAGGTGTTCTGAACATTTTGCACCTTTAGAATTAATATTAACATGACTTAATACAAATGATTTAACTTTTTTTAAATGTACTCAAAAAGTTAATATAAAACTATATCAAGAATAAAATGACTTGTTCTTAGAGATTTTTACATTTTCAAAAATGGATCATCTGATCTGCTCTTTGAAGTTTCGATCTGTGGTCAGTGCTGCCCTGCCAACCCCTCTGGCTCGGCCCCTGCTTTCATCTGTCCAGCATACTGCAAATTATTTCAAGATTTAACTTGATATTCTTCATACAAGAGAAAGGCGTACAGGTGGAACACGGAGGCTCTTCTATACTCGCTCTCATCTATCATTTTCACCACCTCTCTGTGACTAAGTTCCAGTCATTTTGGTTCTCCCCTAAACTGCAGTGGACTATCAGCTGTAATGTGCCTCAAATGGCAGCCAATTTCTGTCTCTGCTGAGGTACACAGAATGTCCTAAACCTCTCGGCCTCTGCCTCATCTGGATAATAAGGGGATCATAAAAAATACAGAAGTTTACATATACCCCATAAAAAACCTGGAGTTAGCTCAGCCCAAACTTGTCTTGTTACAGAGATGTTTAGTCACCAGATTTATTTCTATTCACTAAATGCCACAAAAATGAGGGGAAGAATATCAGAGTTCAGAAATAGAATTTTACATACATTTCCTCAGTATTTGGTAGCATTGCCTGACTTGAGTCAAACATGTTAAGTTTTCTTCCACGAGCTTTTCCCAATGCTGGAGGTCTGGCTCATTCTTCCTGACAGAAGCAACGTTGTCAGGTTCGTTGCTTCTGTCAACAAACCTGACAACGATTGAAATCAGGATTGAGATCAGGACTGAACAGACCGGATTTCTTGTTGAAGCTAAGATCCTTCAAAGTTTGCAGCAAGATGCTGCAGATTTTCTATCAGTCTGTTATTGAGAGAGTCATCTCTGCTGCCATCATCTGTTAGGGCAGCAGCATTAGAACCAGTGACCTAAAAAAACTCAACAACCTGATTAAGAAGGCTCGTTCGGTTCTGGTTCTGTTCTGGGGACGACTGTGGAACCTCTGGAGATGATGATGCAAAGAAGGATTCTTCATAAAATCAAGAAAATTGTGGACAATCCTGACCATGCTCTTCATGACACTGTCTTGGGAAAACAGAGTATCTTTAGTCAGAAGCTTCTTCAGATTCATTGTTACACAGACCGCTACCACTGCCAAATGCCAGCACCATCTACAATAACTCTCTGAGGAATTTTAATTAATGAGTTACAGCATTTAATTTCCCTTTAGGATCAATAAGGTATTTTTGAATGTGAATTTGAACAGATGAATGCAGCATCTGTTCCTCAGGACCAACCAGAGTGATGCAGCTCCAGGATTCTCTTCCTGATATCGGATTTCTGCTGACTTCCCCATCATGTCAAAACAGAAATATACATCCTTAAAGTCCATCCACAGGTATTCCTCCAATTGTCTCCAATGTGTTCAGTAAACCTATCAGAAGTCTCCAAATCTATGACATCATCATCTTTTGTTTTCCCTCATTGTTTAAAGAGACAGTAATCAATCTGCATACACACTTCCGATTTTGTGAAAACATCAATAAATAAATCTGATAAACTAACTGATTATTCTGGCATTTAGCAAATATAAATAATTGCGATAATTTTCACTGACCTATAAGGAGAGAACTTAATAATGTAACTTCAGAAAGCAAGAAAGAAAAAAGGTGTGTGCGTCCTGGCTTTGACTGTACCAGCAAAAGATGAGAACAACCTACATGTAGCATAACAACAGCTTGCAGGAGTCATTTCTCCTGTGCCAGCACAATTGTAGTTAGAGAGAGGCAACATGTGAAAGCACACTTAGGATGAAAAGGCTGAAGTCAAAGTCATACACTCCTCACTGAGCCTACTTACAGTCTCAAATTTCCCAGAGGGAGGTTTGCACACAGAAACACACTCCCTGCTCTTTCACTCCAGCAAATCTCACTGATGTAATCTCATACTAATCCTAACTCTGACACTTACCCTCTCTAACTGTGAGGTATGAGTTTTGCCCCCTGGTGACACTGCTTCCCAACGGCATGAGCATATATATGCTGAAGTCTCCATAGTACACTAATAAAACATGTTTATATGCAGATACATGAAGTTTCCTGGAAAAGCATTTCAACTACTACCAATAATATTTAACCTTACCAATGGAAAAGTTTTACTCAAATCCTAATTTTAAACTCAGAATTCAGACTTAAGTATTTTTAGGTCAAAAGGTAGAGTTCAAGAAAAAAGTTGGAAGTCTAAAAAAAAAATCATCTTTACGGTTCAAAAGTTCTTGGTGATTCACTAAGTATAATATTGATGTAATGTTTTTAATTTAAAATAATTGAATCCTTGCCTCCTAATTGCACTTCCCTAAGTGAGCACAGAAAGCATAAGAGGTGTTGGCTGCATTGTTATGATTCACTAAGCTGTAACAAAATGTTCTCCACTGGAGCAGATGAGTAGGCCTCACATTGTGTTGTATTGAACAATACAAATGTATTTTTAATTAAAAAACATATTTTCCCTCCTCCACCAAACTACATTGGCGTTGGCCCGTCACATAAAACCCCAATAAAATGCCTTGAAGTTTGTGGTTGTAACATGTGAAAATATTCAAATGTTTATAGGACATAAATACTTTTGCAAGCCAGTGTAGATGTTTCGTTTAATCTGATGCGCACCAGCCCCTTCCAGAAAAAGCTGGAAACCGAGTTAGCATGAAAGCCTGCTTCGGCGAGAACCAGCAGTTCTGTGTTATTTCTATCACCTCTCTCTAATTCACAATTTCAAAATGCAAAAGAAGAACACCAACAGAAACATGATGGCAGTGATCCACTTCCTATCAGCGCGCCCAGCGCTGTGTGTGAGACAAGTGGGAATCGGTTACCTGGAACAAAGCTTCCCTGGACCACATCTTTATATGCCCACCAACTCTCATCAAGCTTGGATATAATAGGCTGAGCTGTGAAGAGAGAAAAAAGAGAATGCGAGGGTTTTAATAAGATCCTTAAAGACTGCTCAAAATTCTCTTTCATATCAAAGCTCTTTTTTTTAAAACTCCCTGGCAAAGCAAAAAGAGATGAATACCACTATTAAAGAGAAAACATGAAGGCAGCTGTGAGTTGTAAGCAATGATTAATATTGAATTTGAGGGTAATGTCGTGACTTCTTCAAATGTAAGTTATTTTATTAAAAATAACAATTCTGACAGTCTCCACTGTACATTAGAAGAGGGTGCTTATGTGTTTTCAATAACATTACCAAAAAGAAGTCATGAGTTTATTTAGACCCACCACAAGAACCAGAAATGTTATTCAAAAATGAAGTACGTTTGATTTCTGAATAAACACAAAGATGAATCAGTGGGTTTAGCATGTTACCAAAATACAAACTGAACAGTGTGAAGAGCTTTACACTCTCCAGTCACTTCCTCTCCACACTGATGCAATCTGTGTGTGGAACTTCTGTCACTGAAAACTTTTGCGGCTCAAGAAATAAATCTGGGAAACCAATTTAGACAAACAGAAATGTCATTTCTGAAAGAGAAGGCCGGAGCTGAAATGAAAACTGAACTCGGCTTTCATAAATCTTAGATGTATGTTACATGGACCGCTCGACTTCAGGCAGCGTCACCAAAAGCCTTTCACGGAAAATCCTCTTTACTGTGAAAGACAGGAAATAAACAGACTTTCTACATAAAGTATATGATTTGATACAGTTCTAGTGTTTGTATGTTTGTGTTAGTGCTGCATTAGATTTGACTCTAAAGGGAGAAAATGGATCTATGTTCCACTTGAAAGTGGAGAAGTTAGTAGCATTTGCTTATTGTTTGTTGTGGGATTGGAAACCAGGGTGAGCCATCAGGGACCCTGACTTCAAAGTCAAAAAATAAAAAATAAAAACACAGACAATATAAAACTGAACTTGATTCTCAGTTTTCAGTCCAAGATCTGACTTTAGTTTTATTGTGTTTGTGGGAAAAAAAAAACCAATTGGCAGTCAGCTTGCATCGTCATACCTGGCCTAAGGATTGTTGCTGCGGGAGATGAAGCCATCAATGCTGTCTCTGGTCCAGAACACTTCAACATCAGGAGGTTAGAAACTCAACGGGGATTACTGGTTTTCTCCTTTTCAATACAATTTAGCCATAGAAATGTGCCGTTAAATATTATTGCAATGTGTAATCATTTTTCAGTCCATAATTTGATAGCCATTTCACAGATCTGGGTAGAGTTTGACTCAGCAGGTGAAAGAAAGAAACCAAGACAGAAATCCAGAACTGACAGAGAGTTATTTAGTCAAAGTTTCATCAAATGCTGAAACACCAGAGATTGAGGCGAGTAACTTCTATTGCTTCTGGCTGGTTAACAGTTGAAACCAGAATACCAAATAAAGAGAAAAAAACACTCTTTTTTTCTTACTGTCTGAAGTTAAATCTGACCAAACCTCTCGTTTTCAATGTCAGGTAGACTTACCAAAATTATTTATATTTCCTAAATGCCATAAAACATAGTGAGAACATTTTTTAGACATTTTTTGTAACCTTCCTTGAACTCAAAGTTTACATACATTCAGTGAGTATCAATGATAACTATCTACAAAGCTTGGGTTTGCTTAGAGCCAAATTTCCAGCAAATCAAAAGCTTCTTGAAGGAAATCAGCAGTGTTCGAAAATGGATTCAAAGGAAAATCCAACAAATACTTGAATGTGAAAGTGAAGATGCTGAAAAGACATTTGAAAAATCTACCTTTTATTATTTTGGCATCTAATAAGATGTCCATTTTGTTAATCCCAGCTGCCCTAAAATATCAAAAATTTAGACATATTTATTGTCAGACACTGAGAAAAGAACAACTCTATTTCTATATATATATATATATATATATATATATATATATATATATATATATATATATATATATACATGGGTGTGTGTGTGTGTGTGTGTGTGCGTGCGTGTGTGTGTGTGTGTGTGTGTGTGTGTGTGTGTGTGGGTGGGTGCGTGCACATGTGTGTGTATGTTAATGTATTCTCCATTATTTGATAAAATGGTTTCTCTCACTCTGTTTCTCTATATTTAGCTGAAATTATGAAAATAACCAGTCCAACCAGTTTGTAACTTTTCGTAATTATGTACGAAGTCTGAACTCATCCAGTGGGAATTCTGTCCGCTGATATGAGGTACAAACAGCTGCAGCTCTTGAATTCATGAATTATATATTTACTGTGTGTGACTCGCTATGCTCTCTGTATTATGAGCTGTTTTATGCATATGCATGCGCTGTAAGAGTGTGATCAAAGTGTCGGCTTATGGTGTGTGAGAGCGCGGACTCAGTGCTCCAACTCTGCCCAACACGTCCGGACTTGTTGTAATCAACAGTATAAAAACCAGAGAAGAAGAAGCTGACATTACAACCTGAGTGGCAGCTACTATGAAAACGTTGCATGTCTGAACTACAGCAGCCTCATAAACCTGAAGTGTATTTTATTATTATTATTATTATTATTATTATTATTATTATTATTATTATATTATTTTTTCTGTGTTTTATTGTTGGTTGTTTAGTAGCTACATCTGCCGGTTCTGGTGAATGATGGGAGTTTCCTTTGCATCCTTACCTGACGAACTGCAGATGATGTATATTTGCAAAATCAAACATAAATCCCAAATGAAACGCATTCTTCGTTTAATTCCTGCTCATGTCCTGTCGCTACTGCGGGATCGCGCTGAAAGACCACACGGGCAAACTTTGTACATTTTCCCCTGGTCCCCGTCTCCGTCCTCCGGCGCAGCGATGAAACGTTTGGAAACCTCAAAGCTCCGGAGCGGGAGATCGGCTTCCACAGCCACAGCCTCCTTCACTCACCGGTGCGTTGCCCAGGCAACATTTCTTACTCTCTATCTTTTTTTCTTTCTTTTCTTTTTTCTTTTTTTATCTTAGAAGCGTGTGTGATGAAGGTATCGGTCAGTAAATGATGCCGTTAGGACACCTGAGCGCTGAGCTCCGCTGCTCTGCGTGGAGATGATGCTGGTTGGAAGCGCGCAGCCGCTGTGGACGCAAAGCCCGAAGAGAGCGCAGAAAAACTCGGCATGTTCATCAGATGATGTCAGGATGGATTCACTAAACTGACCAGATATCCAGAAAAATGGCGAGACAATATGCTTTTACTAATTTAGAGTCCAAAAAGGACTAAACAGTTCCAGTGTGTCACTCTTACAGTAAAACTGCATGTTCCTGGAAAAATTCAAACACTCAAAATCCTCCAGAAAATAAATCGATATTAATCTGACGTCCTGTGCAGAAAGTCCCTGTGCTGAGTCAGTTTCTCTATGGACGCAGTGAGGTGCATGCAGATGGCCTTGGTGATTGTTTGGCTGTTCTGACCTAAATAAATACATCATAAATGTCTACCGTGAATGTCGCACGCCCTCTGCTGTTAGCTTTGAGTAACTTGTAGAGGTCTATAAATGCCATAATTCAACAAATTAACTAATCATTAGATGATTAGTTAGATGTGTTGTTAATTTCATTAGGAAACAAGTGTATTAGTATGTATTAAATATATCATTAGTGAATAATGTCAAAAAAAAATAGTAATTTGATCTTACAAATATAAATATAAATGAATTTAATTTCAATTCAGTTTATTTATAAAGCACCAATTCACAGAGTCTCAATGCAACGTTGGTAAAAATGTTATTAAAGTGTTAATACAGGAGCTGTTGCCATGACTTCCTGAAGGTGAAGTTCAAGAAACAGAGGCCCAATTTCAAGGCATTAAACCACAAAATCAAATTTCTTTTAAGTCATATCTGATATATACAGATTTTCTTTTATAACATCTGAAGGTTGTTGTTTCTTGATTGTGTTATAAAAGGCACAATGTGCCTGGAAAACATGTAGCACTGCCCCTTTAATTCTGGTCACCCTGCAGAGTCTCAGGCCCCATTTACACAACGATTTCGGGGGAAAACCAGTGGCGGAGCCAGAGGGGGGGCCAGGGGGGCCAGTGCCCCCCCTGTCATCTGATTGGCCCCCCTAGTGGCCCCCCCAGATGATTGACATGTAACAGCACCAGGTTATTCCTGTACATTATTTGGAATCATTCTAAGTCAACCTAATATCTAAAGAAGAAAAACAATAATAAATATATGAAAAGAAAATGTATAAAACTTTATATAAGTCCATGTGACATAAATAAATAGATTTTTATCAGGCGCGATACCAGCCTCCTTTATACTCATAACAACAAGCTGAAATTCTTCTCCTGGATGTTTCAGTTATGCTGCGCTGTGTTGAAACTCAAAGGCTAAAGCACTTCATACCTGGTGGTGATGGTAAAACACCAATAAGTTATTTATTGATCCTCCGCAAAAAAGAGAAAAAACCGAAGAGGGGCCGACAATGTTCGTAGTTTGGAGCAGAGGTGGCGCTGGAGTTTTTTTCGTTGTCCGTCAAAGAAAAAAATCATTTTATTTCCAATTTGTAGTCATTAAACGAAACATTTATTATTTCTCTGTTAGAACGTTTTTGAAATCAGGTAACAATTCACGAAATGACGTGATTAGAAGACGGCAGAACTCTGATCGTTTCCTGATCCCTCACTGACTTCCCTCAGCGGGAGAAAAACTCCGCAGAAGCGGATCAGCTGCGCTAGGCGCTCCAAAGCCTCTGGTTCGATCAGAGATCAGAGGTGATTCTCTGACTGATATTGTTCTTAGTCTGATTAATAATGAGCTCCACGATGTTCTCTGTGCGTAAAGCTTAAACTGTCTGCGCACCAAGTGGTCAGCTGACCACAGTCTGGACAGAAACCAGTGAACTGCTCTCTGTTCTTATCAAGACGAGGCTGAGGAGGGAATCTGACATATTAACTCAGTTAAGTTTTTACTGGTTTTGTTTTTAAAAATATATTGTATATTTGGCGTTTGTCATCTCATGTGTGATTAATTGGAGCGTAACTGTGGAGCATTTACGCGCATTTATTGCCCAGCGCACTGCGCTTGTTTCTGCCTAACGGATCTGCACTTTAATTTCTTTCCTCTCTCAACAGTCAGCTGTTATTCCTCTACTTAAACTACAATAAGTAGATCACATTCTCTTTAGGTTTTCTCTGTGTGCTGCAAACTCATTAAATATAAACTCATTAGAACCCTGAACCACCATCAGGCAAATAATTCTGGTCCGACCCGAAATATTGTTACCTGTCAAATTACCTGTCCAATCAGAGCTTCCTAACCAAGGTGTCCATAACTCTTCAACACGCTGTCAGCTCCCGGTCAGAAAGACATTTAGTTCAGTGTCCATGAGATGATATTCAGAAAGGATCTTTTATTTGATTGATTTTAGTTTCCTCTGCGATGAACTCTGCATAAAGTCTATCATGTCTCCATGTGCGCCAGTCAAAGGTGTTAATTTTAACATGTCAAATGACAGAAGGGCTTTAAAAAATAACCAAATATTCAGTTTGGTTATTTTTAAATATTTTATATATATATATATATATATATATATATATATATATATATATATATATATATATATATATATATATAGATGTACACACACACATTTTAAATTTTGCCCCCCCAGAGGTAGTGCTGGCCCCCCCAACTTTAAAAGTCTAGCTCCGCCACTGGGGAAAACGGAAGAGTTTTGTTGCGTTTGTGCGCATTTACACGAAACCACCGAATGTTTTCTCTGACAACAGCACAGATTGAAAACGGGTTCCAGAGTGCGATATTTCTGAAACGTACCGTTTACCGTTGCCGTGTAAACAGAAAACGGATCTTTTCTTCCAGAGAATCCCCAGCTCATGCATAGTATGACGCAAAACATAGCTGCTTCCTACAATCCACAGAAGAAGAAACTACTCACAATGCTGGTGTTACTGTTTCCCCATCATACTGTTCTCTCAGCGTCTCTTCACCGCTCCGCACCGCCCAGGTGGCAAAATACACGGCTGCTTGTTCAGCGCTCTTATCTAGAGAACTACGGACCAGGACCAGACCCGGCTCCAGACCAGTTTAACAGGGGGGGCACTGACTTATTTTGGGGGGCAAAATGAGTCTATGTAGCTGAATATAGACAACGACATCAATAGCCGACAGCAGTGGTTCTTAACCTGGGTTCGATCGAACCTCAGGGGTTCGGTGAGTCGGTCTCAGGGGTTCGGCGGAGCGTCTGCCGCTGAGGTAAAGACACACTTGTGTAAAGTGGTGATGACGCTGCTTTGCCATCACTTGCTGCAGAGGATCACGTAACATTGCTTAGCCAATCAGAGCTGCGGAGGAGCACTTATTGAAGGAGTTCCACTCTTTTTACCAAATTCTAGTCTAAATCTGCTCCTTAGTCGCATCTTTTCGGGGTTGCTACTGCCTCTAGTGGCGTGGGGGTGATAACACAGCTAATATAATTACTTTACTAAATCAGAACACCGCAAAGTATGTTGTATGTCGGGGGGGGGGAGGATAAGTAGGGTTCGGTGAATGCGCATATGAAACTGGGGGGTTCGGTGCCTCAAAAAAGGTTAAGAACCACTGGCCTACAGGCTACTTGTTAACAAGCTTAACGTGCTGTATTGATATTAGCTAGTCATCTTTTAGCTATCACCACTTGCATCCAACAGCTTTACTCAACTCAGTCGGTTAGTTTGGGGAAAAACTGCGCAGTTATTTGCCTTTTGCTGGTTTGCTGCCATGATTCTAACACACCTGCGCAGCAGCAGCAGCAGGTCTCCTTCGCTGCCTCACAGGTGTAAACCCAGCGCGAGCGTCTCAGCTTTCATGTTGCGTTTGAAGGCGGCTCGGAAAAACAGGTTACGACTTGTTAGCGACGGATAAAACTGTTTTAACTGCTGAAAAAGGTAACAGAGGACACGGATATAGGAAGTGCGGGAACTCCTATTTTATCAAATTGCTATAGGAATAACAGCCTGTTGGCCATTCCAAGGTAAAAACAATAAACAGCTTCCAGTCCGGGGCCGCTACGGACACCGTGAAAGCTCAAACAAGGTGTTTCAGCAAAGCTATCCCACTTTTTCCAACTGCATGCGCCCTAATCAGACGCTCACAATGCGTGTTTTCTCCCAACCTATGGGAGTACGGTACCTGATGGGGAAACGCGAATCCACATGCCTTCAAGTACAACTTTTTTTTAAACACATGCCACTTTCAAAGTTTCATAGAACCTAGCACCAACTAGGCGCAGTGAGAGCATTACACGTTTTCGATGTGTACTGTTACTGTGTAAACACAGATCGTAATTAGAACGTTTTCGTGTAAACAATCCAACAAAAATGGAACAAAACTTCCGTTTTTGGATTGTTGAAGTGTAAACGCCCCCTCGGAGTCCACAGTGGTCAGTCAGTCTTCTCAAGAGCAACATGTGGCCTGGACCCCCGAACCTCCATGACCCACTCGGCCCCTGGTTTACTGCTAATTATCATTACAGCAGGAAATTATTTTACCCAGCACTGCACTGGGTAAATAATATAAGCCTCTGTTTGTCATTTCCAACCACTATAAATAAAGGTCAATAAGTGGGTCGAGCTTTTAATTGAAGCTTGGGAACAAAGACAAACATTACGATTTGCCAGCAATCAAAAAAAGTTTTTAATATATCAGTTTTTGAGCTAGTAAATGTAAAAAACATTTTTTCTATTGATCTAATTTTTATTTGCAAAAAGTATTTTATTTCCAAGAAATGCATTCATTTTTTTTTTTTTTTGCATACTTTTATATTAGGCTAATAATGTAGTGACTGACATTATATATGTTATTGGTTACAGAACTGTATTGCATTATTGGCAAATTGCTGTCTTTACTAAACTTGAGTATTGGTTAGTATTTTGTTTGCTACGACAAGATGTTCTAATTGGGGCCTGCCCATGCAATGCATGGTGGGTACCTATTGTTCTACACCTAGTAGCCAGTGGTGGGAAGTAACGAAGTACAAGTACTTCGTTACTGTACTTAAGTACAATTTTCGTGTATCTGTACTTTACTTAAGTAGATTTAATAATGGATACTTTCTACTTTTACTCCACTACATTTTACAGTAAGTATCTGTACTTTCTACTTCACTACATTTCTACAAACTGTCGCGTTACTCGTTACATCCAAGTCGCGTTGCTCTTTTTTTCCGTTAAAATGTGAAGTTCAGGAACGTAAGGTGGCGCCGTAAAATCCGAGCAATATCGTAACTTACGTGTCTGTTGTCACCCATCGCCTCCACCTTTACTCGCACGCGAAGCTCCAGACATGCGCAGTGGTTTCCTCTGAGCAAGTCTAATCATCAGTAATATAATAGCGCTACATAAATTGATATGGCTACATGTAAAATCAGCAGCGCTTCGCTTTCACAGATGGTGGGGACTTCATCCAACTTTTAGCGTCACTTGGAAGGAAAGCTTAAAGAAAGGTAAGATCTGTGGACGTGATGCTAGCAAAGCTAGCTGTACTGACGTAGACACACATGTTGCATCTGCAATGAAAAAAAGTTGTCATTCATGCCCTGAATTATTGTGTGGAGGTTTTGACTGAGGTGTTGCAAATATGGGACAACGCTGGTACATTCAGGAAAGATCCGATTCTTCTGGACGGATCTTTACTGATTGCATTTATTTAAGCTCTTAAGTATTTAATAACTAGTTTTTTATGGGAATGTGGATCTTTCAGATCAATTTGAGAAGCAATTTTGATAAGTAAAAGTTAATTTTTTTGTGTCACAGCGCGGGGTGCTGGTCTTGACTTGGTCTTGGGTCGGTGACCTTGACTACAACTCTGCTACTGGCTCCTTGGTTGCCTGTCCTCTCCCACCCGCCTTCTTTCCATCCACTTTCTGTTGGATTTCTTTAAAAATAAAAGCCACTAGTAGCAAAAAAAAAGTGAAGTTCATGTTATGTTAGGACAGGAGACAAGATGTTTCCATCCCTGAAAGTATGATGCATAGAATCACATAGTAAGTAATCACATACTGTAAACATAATAAAAACATGCTTTATCTGTGGCATTGTTCATTAAAATGGCACATTTCTAATGTATTAAAATTAAATACGATCGGGACACTTAATGATATTAGCGATTAGGTAATCCATTCAGCAAGCACTTTTACTTTTAATACTTAAGTATTTTTAAAAGCCAGTACTTTTTTTACTTTTACTTAAGTACAAATGCTAATGTGGTAGTTTTACTTTTACTTGAGTACATTTTTGTCTGTGTATTTGTACTTTTACTTAAGTACATTTTTTGAGTACTTTCTCCACCACTGGTTAAAATAAACTTGAGGGTTATTCTCACCTCAAGTAAATTAGCACACGGGAGACGCAGTCTGTTACTCCAATTTCTCTCAGCTTATGAGAAACTGCAGAGCAACTGGCAGCTCAGAGTTCCCATGCACCACATACCGGTGAAACACCGTTACTGCACCCATCATCTTTAACCCCTGTTAACAAGTAAAATATTATTATTATTATTATTATTATTATTATTATTATTATTATTATTATAACCCCATAAACATTTAAATGCTCCTTTTTTTTACTTTTTTTTCCACACACCAGTGGGCATCACAAGAGGTTTGTTTGACTCATAGACCGGCCCAGGTCATGTTGTGGTTCCACTGACATTTGCTCTATGCCTGTTAGGAGATGGAACCCAAATAACAAATAAAAATGGGTGGGCGGTAAGTGGAGGGGCCAATGGTTCCCTGGCCCCTCCTGTTAAGCTGCGCAAATCACTGCCAGTTCAGACTTGCGGGAATAATGCATTTAGTGGCCACAGATTAATTTTTTTTTCAGAGCGCATGCTCACTGCGTGCTATTTTTACCCTTAGCAACAGTTGCCATGCTGCTGACAATGATGTCATCAGCATGACGTCAAATGATGTATGTGTCATGAGGCCCTTCTGAGGATGACTTTATGATGTCATAGAGTCCATGACATCACCAACTGATCAGTTAATTCTCTGATCAGTTACCACAAATCAGTTAACAAGTCAGTCAACACGAGATTCATTTGGACGTTTTAGCTCAGCACAATAAAGATGAACGACGAAAGCCCACAGAGAGAAATGGATGTGAAACCTAAGGTTTCTTTTTGGACGAAAGTGAAAAAGACATTGTCCAGCAAAGTTCATCCTGGTCAAAGAAGCCCAGATTACAAAAAGAGAAACTTTCTCAGTGAACTTCTGTGGGAAGTGATAGAAAAGGCTGCAGATGGACCAACTCTGCATCTTGTCCGACAAGTCTTTGAGGAACAACATAGCAAAATTTTGATCTTACTTTTGAGAAAAACTGGAGATATAAATGTGAATGTACTCTCTGAGGTTTCAGAAGAGCTTGGTGAAAGGATTTTCCAGAGTCTTGCGAGAGATGCATTCCACTTTGCCAGTGGACTGCATTTAATCGCACTAGTGGAACACCCAGAAGGACACCAAGTCATCGTGGAAAAATTCAAAAAGCACCTGGAGAATCCTGTTCCTAAAGAGAAAATGTTCACGTCTACCAAAAGAAAGATCCGAAAGACTTTTTTTCCAACTGAAGACTTGTACGCAGATGAAAACTGCCTGAGTGAAGATTATACTCAGGAAACCATGGACCCTGAACAATTTTTGAGGGACGCAAACAGGATGGGATTCAGACATGGAACAGAAGAAGAAAGGAGAGTTATGGTTCAAAATATTCTTTGGAGATTGATTTATAAGTCCAGTTACAGATCTAGCTATGGGCATTACAAAAGGAAGGACACCGAACCGGTCCAGAGAAAGCTTGCTCCAAAAATATGGAAAGAAGTCAAGGATATAGATTTTGTCTTTTATGACAAAATGGAAAAAAAAGCCTGTCGAGACATCCTGCAACTTCTCTGGGGCAATGAAGACGCAGTTAGAGAACTGCTCTTCAAAATGATCAAAAGCAACAACCCACTAGTGATTTACAAGGTTGTGGAATGCTTTAAAAGAACCCTTGCACGACCGAGAAAAATCAATCTCAAAGACACCTTTCTTCAAAAGGCATGGGGCCTCATCAAAAAGGCTGCGGGTTGTGGAGACAATCCAGACGAAGAAGAGAGGCAAGAGCCCACCAAGAGTGGATCAAATGTGTTTAGTCCACACGTAGCTGGGCCTCTAAATTTGGTCAACTCAGAGGTTGGTACTGACTTGGAGGAGTCAGGGCCGAACTCAGAGTCAGGGCCCGCCTCAGAGTTAGGACCCATCTCCGAGTCAGGACCCGTCCCCGAGTCAGGACCCGTCTCTGAGTCTGGATCCGCTTCAGAGTCTGGACCCGCCTCAGCGTCAGGACCCGCCTCAGAGTCAGGACCCGTCCCCGAGTCAGGAACCGTCTCCGAGTCAGGATCTGCCTCAGCGTCAGGACCCGCCTCAGCGTCAGGACCCGCCTCAGCGTCAGGACCAGCCTCAGTGTCAGGACCAGCCTCAGTGTCAGGACCTGCCTCAGAGTCAGGGCCTGTCACCGAGTCAGGACAGAACTCTGAGACGGGACCGACCGCTGAGACGGGACCTGCCTCTGACATGGGACCTGCCTCTGAGATGGGACCTGCCTCTGAGATGGGACCCGTCTCCGAGATGGGACCCGTCCCCGAGTCAGGACCCGTCCCCGAGTCAGGACCCGTCTCCGAGTCAGGATCTGCCTCAGAGTCAGGACCCGCCTCAGAGTCAGGACCCGCCTCAGCGTCAGGACCCGCCTCAGCGTCGGGACCGACCTCTGAGATGGGACCGACCTCTGAGACGGGACCGGCCTCTGAGACGGGACCTGCCTCTGAGACGGGACCTGCCTCTGAGACGGGATCTGCCTCTGAGTCGGGACCCGTCCCCGAGACGGGACCGACCTCTGAGACGGGACCGGCCTCTGAGACGGGACCGGCCTCAGCGTCAGGACCCGCCTCAGCGTCGGGACCGACCTCTGAGATGGGACCGGCCTCTGAGACGGGACCGGCCTCTGAGACAGGACCTGCCTCTGAGACGGGACCTGCCTCTGAGTCGGGACCCGTCCCCGAGACGGGACCGACCTCTGAGACGGGACCTGCCTCAGAGTCGGGACCTGCCTCAGAGTTATGACCTGTCTCTGAGTCAGGACCTGTCTCCCACTCACAACAGACCTCTGAGTCCTCATGCCTAATCTCACCAACGTAGTGACACCTTGTCAGAAGTGTCAAAACTGTTCCTCAGCAGAACTTCGCAACTTACCAGAGCGGATGATTATGGCCTTAAAGATTGCTTGCAAGTTTTCAATCTGAGAATACCGGAAACCTTTAGTCATCCGTTGTTACAGTGAGAGCAAGACGGGTAGATTGACCCGAAGAATCAGAATTGGAGGCCGAGGGAACGATGGCCCACTGGGAGGCTAGAAGGGGTTCGAAGAAGGAGAGAAGTGGGGGGCTGACATATCGTTAGAGAGGTGGGGGGCGGGGGAAGCAAAGGATTGAACGAAGGAGAGACATTGAGGGGGGGCTAGTGTACCATGAGAGGAACACTAGCCCACCGTCAATGTAGAGATAGATGTGAGGGGTCAAAGAGGGTGGGGCCGGTCTAGCGTACCGTTGAGTGCTGGGGAGGCGGACGGACAGCAAATTGCAAGAAGGGGGAGGAGGTTTGGCTGTAGAAGGAGGGGGCAAAGGAGAGACATTGGGGGGGTTAGTGTACCATGAAGGTACACTAGCCCCCCCTCAATGTAGAGATAGATGTGAGGGGTCAAAGAGGGTGGGGCCGGTCTAGCGTACCTTTGAGTGCTGGGGGGCGGATGAACGGCAAATTGCAAGAAGGGGAGGAGGTTTGGCTGTAGAAGGAGGGGGCGAAGGAGAGACATTGGGGGGGATAGTGTACCATGAAGGTACACTAGCCCCCCCTCAATGTAGAGGTAGATGTGAGGGGTCGAAAAGGGTGGGGCCAGTCTAGCGAACCATTAAGTGCTGGGGGGGGCAGACGGACAGCGAATTGCACAAAGGGGGAGGAGGTCTGGCTGTATGTAGAAAGAGGGGGGCGAAGCAGAGACATTCGGGGGGGCTAGTGTACCATGAGAGGTACTCTAGCCCCCCCTCAATGTAGAGGTAGATGTGGGGGGTCAAAAAGGGTGGGGCCAGTCTAGCGAACCATTAAGTGCTGGGGGGGGCAGACGGACTGCGAATTGCAAGAAGGGGGAGGAGGTCTGGCTGTATGTAGAAAGAGGGGGGCGAAGGAGAGACATTCGGGGGGCTAGTGTACCAGGAGAGGTACACTAGTCCCCCCTCAATGTAGAGGTATATGTGAGGGGTCAAAGAGGGTGGGGCCGGTCTAGCGTACCGTTGAGTGCTGGGTGGGGGGGGCGGCCGGACAGCGAATTGCAAGAAGGGGGAGGAGGTCTGGGTGTAGAAGGAGGGGGGTGAAGGAGAGAATTAATCCTCCCGATCCACCTATAAATGCTATTTTATTTATATAATTAGGGCTATTGTAAGCAAAAATTTTAGTAATCGCGTAATCTATCGATTATTCTTACTATTAATCGAGTAATCATATAAAAAAAACTGACAAAATAACGAATTGGTAAATCTGGCATTTACCAATTCGTAATATATTGATATTACTATCGGATATCAATATCAGTCCAATTTTTCATTTTTGAGCTTCCCTAACAGATACTTTTTTGTTGTTTAGAAAACTAACCTGTAATAATAACAACTCGTTTTCTAAGTTAATCTGAGAAAAAGTCATACAAAAATCTAAAATTAATTTCAATTTAATAAAAAGAGGCAGGCTCACAAATACGCTTATTAAAAATATCTATGATCCAGCTTTTAGTTTATGTAGTCAGTAGATGAGCTCTCACGTTGCCCCATACATGTCAAGCTTTGAGTTTGAGAATATGGGAAATGTCACCTGAAGTGGTGGGCCATAATTTAACAGTTTATGTTAAATTATGGGGAAAAAAACTTAAATTATGGAAAAATTCTGCTGAAATTCCATAAAAAACGAGAAAGTGTACTGACAGAAATTACCAGGACATTTCCCTGTTTTTTTATGGAAAACTTTGAAATAAAATACTGTTAAATTACGGGAAACTTCTGATGGAAATTCTATAAAAAACACTGAAAATATCATGGCAGAGAATTACCAGGACATTTTCTGTATTTTTTATTATTTTTTTTTTTTCAGAATTTCCATCAAAAAAAATTCCATAATTTAACAGTTTTTATGTCAAATTTACCAATATTTAGTTAACCCAAAACTGAAATTCTCTTTTTACTCTGTCTTTTGTGATGCATTCACAAACTTTTTTTTTTAAAAAACCTTGGACATTTCCAAATACTTTTGTCCTCCAAACCATTGAAGTCTGTATTCTATACCATATGTTAATTATAGTGTAAAATATATTAAAGTTAATGTATTTAATATATTCTTAACATAATTTTGAAACAAAATTAAATTCTAAGTCCACAGGAAATGTAGTTGTAGAACACAAAACACTTAGTTTGAAAGTATCTCATGCAAAGTGATGTAAAAATGAAACCATTCTGCAATCAATTTGCAGACTTTATTTTGCAATTTAAGACCATAAATTGACGTCATCTAGTCTTTATAACTAACCTTTACTATTATATATTAAGAGCTAAACATATTCTTGAGCTTGCTATTGTTTATCTTCTGTACATCACAACTAATTTATTGCATTTTACTATACAAATACAAATTTTCAACGTATAAATTAAATGTAAAGCAATTTTGACTCTAGTCTTTGAAGTCAAATAAACAGTTTTGTTAAGTTACTATAAGATGGAACATAAAAATTTGCTTTTGAACATTAAAATCATAGTTGTAAACAGGATCAACATACTTCAAAATAAATGCCGAAAGTCAACCATTATTTTTATGAAATACAGGTATAAATATTTTGTTAAAATCAAATGCTACATAAACCTAGCCGGTAACACTTTATTTGAAGGCAGGTGAATAAGACTGACATGACACCGTCATAAACATCTGTCATGGACATGAATAAGTCTTCATAAATATTTATGACTGTTGTCATAAAGCGTCATTCAGTAAATCATGACACTTTTAATACAAAGTTGACATTATTGAAAATGTCTTTGTTTTGACAACTTGACATTAATCTAGACAAAATGATTAATGATTGATTAATAGTATTCAGCAGGTTGTTTTCTAATGTATTAAAATTAAATATGATCGGGACACTTAATGATATTAGCGATTAGGTAATCCATTCAGCAAGCACTTTTACTTTTAATACTTAAGTATTTTGAAAAGCCAGTACTTTTTTACTTTTACTTAAGTACAAATGCTAATGTGGTAGTTTTACTTTTACTTGAGTACATTTGTGTCTGTGTATTTGTACTTTTACTTAAGTACATTTTTTGAGTACTTTCTCCACCACTGCCTATCACCCTTAATGCGGCTCAAACCGCTGTGTCCACCCCCACAAAAGTGGTATCAAAAAGTGTGATTCTGAGTTAAAATGGTGACATAAATTGTGAGAAAAGACAAAATCCCATTCAAGACAATGGAGGCTCCGCTCTGACTCATACGTACACAGTCACAGTTACAGTCTTTAATTACCACAGCAACGGAGCACACGGCTCCAACTCTGAGCTGCAGGCTATTATGGTCTGTCTCGCAGCTCACCGACTCAGATGCACTGCCGCTGCTGCGGTCGAACCACTGTCTCAGAGGGACACAGCCCATTTTAAATGACAGATTTATTTTAAAATGTTTGAACTCAGTTCTTGCAATGCATTGGCTGAAGTCGTTAATTACCATAGCAACGGAGCCCAGACAGAGGCAGTGAGAAGTCTCACAAACAGGGGCAGAGAGAGGTCTCGCAATGCATTGTGGGACTATTCATATTTTGCTTACTAAATGTATTATTTCTCAGGATTTTTGAGTGTGAAATCCGTAGTATGAAAGTTGAAAATTTTCTAGAAAAAAACAATTATCCACTGTCTTTATTTTTCTTTATTTCACACCGTGAGTGAGAACCACATGTGCAGAGCTTGTCAATTCAAGCTCAAAGTTCTGATAAAGGGCTTTTCGAATTCTCTAAAGGTTTGGTTCCCTCAATTTAGAAAACCAAAACTCAATGAAACACTTGCGTTATTTACCTTCCTTGCGGCTCGTGTATAGTCAGGGTGCTGGATTTGGGGTGGAACCCTCCATGCATGGTTAGTAGTTTCCGAGTGTCTTAACATCCGTGGTGTTTATTTCCTTCTTTGGCCAGCTAATTATTCCTGTAGGGTATCTGATTACTGGTAAGACATAGCTCCTTTCCTTGTAATCTCATCGAGGTTGCCATTTGCTTGTGATATTCCCAGGTACTTGTAACTGTCCTCATTGTCTGTTATTGTTCCTTCTGGGAGTGAGACCCCTTCTGTGTGGATGACCTTCCCTCTCTTTGTAACCATCCGCCACACTTCTCTAGTCCAAATGACATCCCAATGTCAGTGCTGTAGATCCTGGTGGTGCGGATCAGTGAGTCAATGTCTCGCTCGCTCTTGGCGCATAGCTTGATGTCATCCATATAGAGGAAGAGACTAATGGTGGCCCCATTCTTAAGTCGGTATCCGCAGCCAGTCTTGTTGATTTTTTTTTCTTTCGAAATAATTAATTGATATTTGGGACATTTTAAATATAGCATTACAAAGTTATACAGAAATTCTTACAGGTACAATTAAATTCAACTAAAAGAAGATAAGAACACAGATATTAAAACAAACTCTCTGTATGTTAAAAGTTAAGCAGGACTGGGGTGACTCCTTATGAAGGAGTTCATTACCAGTAGAAAACGCTTATCTCTTAAAATCAAATTAATAACAACTTATATAGTTTATAAAACATAAGCTCTTTCGAAATAATGTTTACCTGATTAGATAGAAGAAATTTACAGTTGGTACATTTTGAAGAAGTAAAAATTTGATGCTCACTTTGTGGCACTTGGTTACCAGTAAACACGCTCATCTCTTAGCAACAGATTAACAACAAAAATTGTTATTGTTCAAAAAACATAAGATTTATTCTGCTCTTTTGAAATACCACTTATCTTACACTATTTAACAAGAATTGTGCAGCTAGTGAATTTTACAGAAAAGTGTTGTTTTTTTTGTTTGTCATTAGAGGTAAATATATTGTAAAACAGACATTCAACACAAAAGTAAAAAATCTGATTTATACTTCGTGGCAGTTTGTTACCAGTAGAAAATGCTCATCTCTTAACACCAAATTAATTATTTTGTGTTTTTTTAGGTGTAGAGAAATATGTGCCTTACATGCATTGCATGGAAGCATTGAAAAACAGTGTAAACATTGGTGTTTAATCTATGACAAAGATGGACTTTGTTTATTACAGGTTACTTCTGAAAGTGCTTGATTTCACTTGATTTTGGGGTATCTGAGTAATAAAGACTGTACTCATACGCACCCCAGATTTTTCAATTAAAAAAATAAATAAGTAAAATGATAAGATTATTTTGATTCCCCAATAAAATATCAGACTGCGGTCATTTGATCTACCAATTAAACTATAATACGTAACCAACAGGTGAAACATGAGAAACTATGGCTCAGTTCATAGGGCGTAAATAACAGTATTTTGTTGACTACTCCATTTCAGTGATGGAGACAGACTTTATAACTGCAGATTACGTCAATAGACAGGACAAATTCAGGGTATTATGGATAATCCATACTCACTTACACTTGGTGGATAACTGAACACTGCTCCCTGACATTGTGGATCAACTTAAGAGAAGCAGTTTCCTGAATTTGGACAAGGTTGCTTTTCTGTTCTCTGTTGCTTTTTCCTCTTTAGAGAGGCCAGCAGCATACTTGGTGTGTATTTTCATTACTATTTGTTTGAGATTCGATTAGATTCAGAAGACTGTTTAAAACATCTAATAGCAGGTAAAAGAAAATTAATGAATTAAATCAAGAGGTGCAGTTTTTAATCATGACTTCACATTAACAGACAAATATCAAATTTTAGCATAATGCCAATTTACAATGCAGATATCATCTATCTATGCTTTTGTCTCAGTTAAATATTTCGGTAAAACTTTATAAACACACATACACAAGTTTTTTTTTTCATTTCTCAAGGGAAAAATGGAGATCCAAAGCAACTTACCTTTTAATTAAAAAATAGTTACCCTGCAAACCTAATAAGGTATTTTGCTAACACTGGGAAAAACTACTGATAATACATGGTCAGTTATTTTTTAAATTGTTATAGAGACATTTTGGCAGGCTCTTTTTTATAGTATTGTTTTAATCTAGTTTTTCTTTTTAAGATTAAGGACCAAGACTTTTTTTTTCAACATCCATGTTTTCATATTGTAAAGACCAAGACTTTGTCTTCTTGAAATAAAACCAAGAGTCCATGTAAAACAACATATTTATTCCTCAAAGCTCTGCAGGGTTTCTGCTTATAGTCATAATAAGGTGTATCATGCATTCTAACATCAGTGTGAAAACCTTTATCTAACATCTCTCCAAACTAACAAAAATCAAAGAAAACAAATGTGAAGACATTTCTTAGTATTAAACACTCAGATCCTTAAATGCTGTTATTCGGTATATTTTTCCATCATCTATGTGGACGACACAGTGAGTTTTCAGATTATACATTTATAGACTGAGAGAAAATCTTGGATCCTTTTATCTCTCTGTCTGACTCATTTTGCTACCCTGTACCTTCCCACAGACTCATCCACTCATCTTCCTCATTCGACGGAGAGCAGCTTTCCTCATTTCTCTCAGCACAATCTCCCTGTTGTTCTTCATGTTAGTTTTGGCCGTCTCCAAAAGGAAGTTAATCTTCTCCTCACTGAAGGGTAGATGGAAGGTGGAGAACTCCTTCATCTTTTCTCTGACCTCCTCTGCATCTGCAGAAACAGTGAAAGACATTTAATCAGCATCCTTACCTTCACTTTGAACACTATGCCTAATTTTTGAGGACATCCACTCAGATGGTGACCTGAAACGACACAGAGATCATCTTGTCTACCAAAGACCAGCTCTGGAATTTGATAAATGGTTCATTTTGTCACTTTATAAACACAAACTTCCAATGTAATTGATCGGGATTTTATGTGATAGACCAACACACAGCGATACATACCTGCGAAGGGGGAAGAAAATTATACAGGGTATTTTAAAATGTTTTGAAATAATTATTAAAAGGGGCAGTATTATGTGTTTACCAGCCATTTAGTGAAATTTTATAGCATAAATGAAGAGCCCACTGCACTGAACCCAATTGATGAAAACCTCCTGGTTATTCCACCAAATATAAATTTCTGAACTCTTCCTGACTTCAAACATTAGTATTGTTGTTTCTAAATTAATATGAACTTGTTTTCTTTGCATTATTTGAGGTATGGAAACACTGCATTTTTTTAAATCGTCATTTTGATCATTTCTCATTTTCTACAAGCAAATAAAGTTTTGCTTGGAATTTCAAGAGACATGTTGCAAGTAGTTCATAGAATAAAAGAACAATGTTCATTTTATTCAAACATATAACTATAAAGAGAATCAGAAAAACTGATCATTGCAAGGGATCTCTTAACTTTCCAGAGCTCTATATATGTACTTGTATATCAAATATGACTTTTAAAATTTTGTCTTCTTAATTAAACACCTTTAATTAAGGTCTCTTTAAATACTCCTGCTCTTTCTGAAACGTCGTCTTCAGAAATTAATCTCAATATGGCTCCTCTATTAACCCATTAACAATGTTTTTTATCAGTGTTTCACTGAGAAGTAGCTAATATGAGCTCAGCAGATGCACAGTTCCTCCAGTTATTTGCTAATTGCTTTTGGCTAGTGTGATGGAGCTGAGTGGGGAAGCTTGGAGGCTTGGAAGATGCAGATCTTTGGAGAAGATGAACCTCTAAGGCAGGGCTAGGTCCACCCAGGCGTTTTGCACAGTTGAATGGTTGCCATGGAGATTAAAGGATTTCTTAAACATTCATCAAAGAATAAAGACAACATTTCAGGCATGTTTCTGATGAGGGAATAACATTATAAGATGATTTAAAGCTTAAAAAAGTCGATTTAATAGAAAAAGCACATTTACGTTCTGACCCTCTGAGTCATTTCTGTGTGGAATCATCTTTGAAACTGCAGTTCCTTCCATCTACCTGCTTTCCATTGACAGATGGAAAATTTCTACAACCATTAAGAACACCTTCTTCCACATGTTCTCTGTGCGCCTTACATGGTTTGTGGCAAACTACACAAACCATGTGGGACTTATTATGGCTCTTTGTTTCGGCAGAGGATTTCTTCTTGCCACTCTTCCATGAAAGGTGCAGGTTTGAAACGAGCATGAATAATAGGGAGGAGAGTTTAATGCTACTAAACTCAACTAATCAGTTAAGGCTGACAGATCAAACCTTTGCAGTTTTGCTGGTTGAAAAGCGGCATGTAGATGATGGTCGGCTCCTTTTCTTTTCCCTCAAACACGTAGCAGTCCTTCGGCCAGTTGCTCTCCTCCAGGATTTTATCATCTATCTGTGGGAAGGGTTTATTCACTTCAGCTGCATAGTTCCTGGCAAGAATCAGAGTCTGTGTAAGGAAGCAGGAGAAGAAAGATCAGTGGCTCCATACTGGGCCCCAGTGCTTACAGCTTTCATGGCCTTTATAACAAAATCTAAAAGATATGGGTCATTTTAGACAACTTTAAAGTGTTGATAGGAAGAAACCCAATGTCTACTTTTTTCATTAATGTAAAATCCCACAGAAAAATAATTGTGTTGTTGTCACAGACCAGGCAGTTTAATCCACAGTGACCCTCCTCAACCACATCACCCTTTCTGCCATGTCAGTACAGGAGCCCTGAAGGGACAAACCACTCTTTAATTTATGAACACTTCCAAACGTTGTCTCGTTCCCCATTAGTTAGAATCCTATGACAAGCATGAACAATTTTGCTCTTACAAGAGATTTTTGTTTTTTAACTTTTGCTTGTATTTTTTTTTTTTTAGTTTTACTCTAATTTCAGTTCACCATCTACTATGTCAGCTGTGATTCAGTTCATTCTCAAAGTCAACCAACCTATCAAGCTACTATGATTGTATGTTTTGTTTTTTAACATCTATAAAATGTTTTCTCAGCCTTACTTCAGGTATAGACTCATTAGGTTTACTCTCTCAGTTTTCAAACATGCACACTGCTCTGATTGACAGAAATAAGTAAAGGACTATGATTTTAGTAAAAAAAAAAAAAGAATATTCTATTTTGACAGGATTGCTTGTGTTGCAAGCATACTAGTTCACACACTAGTGAACTAGTATGTCTCTAGTTCACTAGTGACATACTAGAGAACTAGTATGTCACTAGTGATCCAACAATATAATTGTTGGATATAATATTCAACAATTATATCCAAACATAATTGTTGAATATATGTGTTTACTAAGTTGACAAATCAAACATAATTTCTATATCCACTTCCTGCGACGTTACACAGAAGAACGCTGATATCTGACAAGACGCCAGATTGTTACAATTCTTTATCTTTGGGATATCTGGAAAAGGTGTTTTATTCTGAGCTGCCAGAATATGTCATATACATCTTACTAGCTGGATTTGCCATCAGAGCCCACTATGGCTGAAAACTGAGGGAAATTTGTCTGCAGAAACTATTTCGAACATCAGAAAACATTTGAAATTGTCCAGTTGAAAGGCCATAATATCTTATATCCTCTATTAGCAACAACATACACTTTATGCTCCAACCAACTGTGATCAGGGGCTGCTTCATAGAGGCCGTGTGTGTGTGTGTGTGTGTGTGTGTGTGTGTGTGTGTGTGTGTGTGTGTGTGTGTGTGTGTGTGTGTGTGTGTGTGTGTGCGGGTGCGTGCGTGTGTGTGTGTGTGTGTGTGTGTGTGTGGGTGTGTGTGCGTGCGAGTGTGTGTGTGGGTGTGTGTGTGTGTATGCGTGTGTGTGTATGTGTGTTTCAGCACACCTGAGTCAAACAATGAGAAGATTAGCAGGACTCTGGAGAACTTGACTGATTAGGGGGCTGAGCATGTTCTGCCCTGTTGTCAGTGTGTTGGAACACCATTTTCATTTTTATCAGTGCAAACATATAATTATAATTTTATTTTTTACAAGTGTTTATATGAAAGGTGACAGTAATTTTGAGCACCTCAAACATAATTCCAGCACTAGACTCTGGTGCAATGATGAGGTCAATGTCTCTCTTCTCTCCTAGGAATGATGGGTAGGCCATGTTGATCAGTAGCCCTGCATCGATCAGGTGAAATTCTTTAGTCTGGAGACAATCAGGAACTGAATCATCTGTGAGAAACACAAGTAAAGAATTTGTAAAAGCTGAGTTTATTAGTACAGCATCTTTCAGCAACAAGGCAGTTCACTGTGCTTTGCACGATAAAAACATATAGTAACCAATTATAAAACAATTAATGCATGTTAAATTTTGTCTAATGCAATCATTGAGCAAATAGACATCAAATATATCTATCAATGTTCCAGTTATGAATCAAAGGCAACTCTAAACAGGGGAGGTTTTAGTTTTGATTTAAAGGAACTCTGTTTCGTAAAGAGACCAAATTTAAAATCATTTCAAAAATGCTGGATAAACCTGAGAGTTAGGTAAAATGTTTCAGTAACTCAAACCTTTTGGGAAGCAGCTCAAACTGTTTCAAACTGGGAAGAGTTTGGGAAGACGTGTCTAGTCTACAGCACTCGTCACGAATCCACAGATTATTTTAGTCAGATTTAATTCTGGCTGAATGATTTTAAAATGTTGCTTTTCTTCTGGTGGAGCTATTATTTTGTTGATATACCGGTTGTGTCTTCAAGAATGTAGCTGAATTTTTCCTGAACACATGGTAAGATTTCTCTTTTTTTTTTGCTGAGAAGATTACATATTTTTCAGCCTTTCCTGGTAAAAACATAGCTGGATCTGTCACATTGGAGACAGTGTTGATGAGCACACTGAGGGACAACCAGTGAAATAGAAGTATGCAGTTTGCTTAAAATCTTTGACATAGCGTTATAAGGAGTTATTTGTAACAGTTCTCTAACCTACTGCATAAAGATATACCACAGTGAGTCTGTTGCAAAGTAAATAAATATTTGTGGTGGGAGCTAGCAATCCTGTGTACACCACACACAACATAACATCTATCCACAGGAAAGGGATCCAGAGCAGATAATGATGTCACAGAACCTCACTTCAAAGTGTCCAAACTCTTGTTCGTTTGTCTTAATGCAGGCTAGCTGAACATCTGTGCTCTAGAGGTCTGTCCACTCACTCTGGAACTGATAGAGGAAGTTGCTGGTTGTTCCCCACTCCCACTTCAAAATAAGAGGAAGGACTTGCTTCGTAAGGAAAGAAACTAGAGAAAACACACAGAAGCAAAGTTTTGTTAAATTAAACTTTTCCTTCTTTATTCTTTTCTGTCCGGTAACCCCTGCCTGAGCTTCAAGTCTATAGAATACATACCTGATGTTTTGAAAGTTCCATCCTCCAAACTTTGGCCCCAGATCTCGACTGCCCTAACCAGCCCAAGACTCCTCTGTTGGAACAAAATTTTTCTCTCCTCTGGATCCAGTGACTCCATCAGAACAGACTCATTATGATTCACCTTGTCTTGAAAAGAGCATTAGAACAGGCATAGTAACAAATAAAAACAAGAATTTGCTGCATCAATATTCTGTTACAAATCAAAGAAAGACTGGTTCTTCTCCAGTCAGCACTACCTGCATTTCAATCGAACATATGACTGTACAAATTGAAATTACAAAAAGAAATTTGCTGAACAGAAATACACCAATTTAGAAGAAATTCATATTTTTCAATAAAAACATGTAGGTTAGAATTTATACCATCTAGGATTTTCTGCAACTTTTCAAGCTCAGATAGGGCAGTAGGATCCTGAATGGTGCTTGAGGTGAGAGTTATCAAGTTTCTGAGCACGTTGTACAAACGCAGGTATTCCGTGGTTACATCACCTATGGGCACTGAAACAGAAGTACAAAGAAAACAAGTTAGATCAGAAAGCCAACATGAATTTACTAAGAATATGTTTCCAGTGGTGAATGGAATTACCATTAAGCCAGGGAGGGATCACATCCCTGATGACTTCCTCATGAGCCAGTGCACAGCCTAAAACTCCTGCAGTCAAAACAATATATATTTATGAATGAAGGAAACAATTTATGGTCATGCTAGACGTTGGTACTTTTTGCTTCTAGATATATTTTAGTAATATTAGGACAGGGCTTCGGTCCCCAGCAGTCTTCAGAGCTTTCTGATCAAGTACATTTTATAAAACTTGATTGTGGTTTTAATATTTCCTATCCTGGATTTACTGACTTTGTGGCTCAGCAAATAGTGCCTTGTAACTGAGGTATTCTATGTATAGGCATTATGATAACAGTTGAGTTTGGATATACTGCACAGTGATTGTGAAGCTCACCCTGTAACCTGATCATGTCCATCTCTGGTTTCTTCTCAATCAGCTCTCCGTTATGAAATTTGCTGCCCAGCAGCGACGTTTCAACAAAGAGGTTCAACTCTGTGAATCCTGCCTCATGAGGGCTCACCTCAAACCATTTACCTAACGAACAGAGAAAACGAAGGGCTGTGCATAAGACCGACATGACACCGTCATAAACATGACATAACACCTGAACATGAAGGACTGTTCATGAATGTTTATGACTGTAGTCATGAAGCATCATTTGGTAAATAATGACACTTTTAATGCAAAGTTGCATTAAAACTTGTATTAAAAGTCCATTAAAATGGTAAACTTTGCATTATATGTGTCATTACTTACCGATTGACACTTCATGACAACAGTTGTAAACTGTTAAAGTATAAAGACTCCTTCATCTTCATGACAGTGTCATGTCAGTCTTATGCACACCCCGTCAAATAAAGTGTTGCCCTTTTGACTGTATTCATATAAAACTCCTCAGGTAGCGGAGATGAAAGTGTACCTTGCAGTGGCCCATGTGAGAAGCAGTGTTTCTCTAGAGCACAGTAGATGGGGTAGGGGTTGGTGGCATTCCTGCTGGCCTCCTCTGAAAGATGCCGTTTGTCCAGCTGATAAAGTATAAGATGGTTTTTTTGAGAAATCGTTACATCTGGTGAATGTCTAAAGTCCAAACTACGCCTGTTTAACCTGTTTCATGATGCCAGCAGAGGTTAGAACCCCCCAGATGTCAGTGAGAGAGAAACACTCCTCCTTGGACTGTTCAGCCAACCAGGCCACAGCGTGCTCCAGCTCCACCCCAGGACCTGACAGCTTGGACACCGCTTCATCCATGTTGGAGCTCCACTGAGGGTCATTGTACAGGAAGGCCATGGACCTGACCAAATGTAGAGGAATGAGCGGCAGGCACACAGGAGTCAAGGAAAAGCCTTGTGAATGGAAATGTTGTAAAACAATAACACAAAAATATAAATCACAAATTTTTGTATTTGGTGCTCTTAAATAAAGTGTGAACTACATGAAACAAGGTTTAAATTTGATCATTAACTAAATGATCAAAAGTAAATGGCAGAACTATCATTGATTGATTGACCAAACAAAAATTGTCAATATCAAGCTGAGGTATAGCCACTCACTGCAACTGGCCTGAGTTCTAATACCCCCAACTTTCCCACTAATATAGACAGATGAGGTTTGTGATGATCTTGCAATTTCTCAACATATTCTGGAGGTACACAGGGACACGGTTTTGGCAGAGTCAAAGGACTTGGAGCTCATGATGTCAGACGATGATGTGGAAGACTCCACCATCCTTTGTTAGCCATCATGAGGCTGTAAAGCCTCTGGCAGCTGACCTCAGGGACCACTCCCCTGCATCCTTCAAGTCTTTTCATTATGTCATTCATCCTTTTCCAGAAGGGCTGGCTCTGTGGGCATGGCCCTGTTAGTGTTACTGACAGCATTCAGAGTAGTAGAGCGCCATCAATCAGGTCTATGTATAAGTAGAAATGGACGGTATTTGAAAGCAGGACATACAGGAGTGAGATAGAGCCTCCTCCTGGCTGTGATTGGTTGTTTCTGACTGGAAGCAGTGTATTTCTACAAATGGCTGTAGGACTACAGGGAGGCAGAGGAGCTGGATTGTCTGTTTCATGTTATACTGTCAGAAAATGGTGACAAGTACATAAAAACCATACTTTTCTAGAAGTTAAATACTGTAGTTTTATGTCTGCTAAGAAGTCAAATACGTTCAGGTTGTTCAGTAAAGCTTTTTTGTTTTCCATCTCTGTTTCTACATTGCTTTTGTTCTGGTTCCATTCTATGAGAGATCCAGTCACTAGTTTGTAGCTTGTTCCAACTTCCAATTACACAGGATTTGACTAGCATGTAGTGTAATTATGGCTAATTTGTTCTGTTACCATGTTGACCCAGAAACTCCTCCTATGTATAGCAAAGTGTTCAGCATGGCTTCCTTTTCCAGCTGATACAGGAAGCCTATCAGACTCACAGCTGCCCTCTGACCCCCACCAGAAGCCACCAAGGCGATGTGAGGGACTAAATCCTGGAAAGAGAAAACAGAAAGTTAGACAAGTTGATTGCTCTAATTATAAATTACTTTAAACTAAAAATGCTATTTTTTTTTCTTTATTTTAGAATGAACCATCTCATCCACTGATCAGAATGGGCATCAAGAGATCTTTGGCAAGTAAACTGAATGAACAAGGACCAGAAAATTGAGGCAGCAGAATCTTGTGTTTGATGAAGGCTCTGGCACTGTCTTTCTTATTCTGCTTTCTAGTCATGTAAGAAGAGAAACGGCAAAAGCAGGTGTATTAGCAATGTTAATACAACTTAATACACTACCTGTTGTTTGTGAACAACAGATAATGTAGCCCATGAGGACATAATGTTTCTGCACCCTGGATTTTCAACACTTAACCGCCCCCAAACAACCTGATCTTCTCTTCCTATAGATGACAAACCTGACTGTGTCAAACCTCATCTCGCTGCAGTTGAATGAGGTTTTCCTGTAACTCAATCTCTGTGTTGTCTTTTACCTAATAGACTTTAAAATTGGCTCAGAGTTTATATCTTTAGCTGTCTTCTTTCTATCCTGCTTCTCTGTCTTCTCAAACCCCCAGTTAATTATGCCAGTAATTAACTGGCATATATATATATATATACTGTATGTATATATATATATATATATATATATATATATATATATATATATATATATATATATATATATATATATATATATATATATATATATATATATAAATTCCCTTCTCACCCTCCGCGGGTGGTCTCTTTCATCCTCTGAGCTCGGGTCCTCTACCAGAGGCCTGGGAGCTTGAGGGTTCTTCCAGTATCTTGGCTGTGATAGAACTGCACATTTCTGGACTGAGATGTCTGATGTTGTTCCTGGGATCTGTTTGAGCCACTGCTCCAGTTTGGGGGTGACTGCCCCGAGGGCCCCGATGACCACAGGCACCACTGTGGTCTTCACCTTCCAGGTCGTTTCCAGTTCCTCTCTGAGGCCCTGGTATTTCTCTAGTTTCTCATGCCCCTTTTTCCTGATGTTGTAGTCACTTGGTATTGCTACATCCACCACAACGGCTTTCCTCTGTTCTTTATCCACCACCACAATGTCCAGTTGGTTCTCCATTACCATCTTGTCTGTCTGGATCTGGAAGTCCCACAGGATCTTAGCTCGGTCATTCTCCACCACTTTTGGGGGTGTTCCCCACTTTGATCTCTGGGCCTCCAGTCCATATTCTGCACAGATGTTCCTGTACACTATGCCCGCCACTTGGTTATGTCGTTCCATGTACGCTTTCCCTGCCAGCATCTTGCACCCTGCTGTTATGTGCTGGTCTGTCTCAGGGGCCTCCTTGCACAACCTACACCTTGGGTCTTGTCTGGTGTGGTAGATCTGAGCCTCTATTGCTCTGGTGTTTAGGGCCTGTTCCTGGGCGGCCAGGATGAGAGCCTCTGTGCTGTCCTTGAGTCCAGCTTTTTCCAGCCATTGGTAGGATTTCCTGACATCAGCCACTTCAGTTATTTGTCGGTGGTACATCCCATGTAGGGGCTTGTCCTCCCATGATGGTACCTCCAGCACCTCGTCCTCTGTTCCCCATTGCCTGAGACATTGGCTGAGCACATTGTCTGTTGAGGCTTTGTCCTGGATGTATTTATGGATCTTGGATGTTTCATCGTGGACAGTGGCTCTCACACTCGCTAGTCTTCTGCCTCCTTCCTTATGGCTATATATATATATTTATTTATTTATTTATTTATTTATTTATTTATTTATTTATTTATTTATTTATTTATTTATATTAGACAAATAAAATAAAGAATGGCGTGGTGCATGATTCATGTTTGGAGGCTTCAGTCTGGGTTGTGGCTGTCACAAGTTGATGGCCCTTGTTGCATGTCTTCCCCTTCTCTCTCAATCCACTTTCATATAAAAGTCAGTAGAGCTGACAAAACCTTAAAAGAAATACAATAAAGAGAAAAGAAGTGTAGATATGTCTTTCTTACCGCATTACAGTTGATCTGCAGATTGTTCAATGCCTGTAGAACAACTTCTTTTCTCCTGTCAATATATTGTTGTTCTCCAGCACACAGAGATGAGGAGTGACGGATGGTTTCCTGAAAACAATTTATGACCGGAGATTATCAGGTTGTTGTGGTGAGTCAACAATTAAGGTTTTGGGTGAAAGAATGATCAAGAATACAATAAGCCTCATTCTGCATGTCTTACAACGGAGCCATTGCTTCACAGTGAAACAGCGTAGGTACTAGACTGACCGGCCTGCAGTCCAGACCTGTCTCCCACTGATAATGTCTGGTTTGTTGTTTACTGTACTTGTACATCAAGAAAGAATGGGAAAGAATTCCACCTATAAGATTTCAAAAATATTGCTCCTACATGCTTCCTGAGTGTTTTTAAAAGGTGAACATGGCCCAAACCTTTTCTGAATGTCTTGCAGGCATCAAAATCTAAATGTGGTTTTACACGTCTTTGATATTGATTGATTTCCATGTATTGAAATGCATTGAGAGAATTGAGATTTAGAATACTGCAACCTTTTATTGTTTGCTTTTAGTGTTTACCACTATTTTTGTTCCCAGAGGGAAAAGCTCACAGCAGTGTGATCTTGTTTTTGGTGCATCACTCTGTTCCAGAATGACGTCTTGTTTAAAGCAATTTATAGAGCGGCCCAGCCTAACAATGATTATTATGCCTGTGTTTTCATTACAGCCATCTGTGATTTGGACAGAAATCATGGAGACTGTTTGCTCAGCTCCAGGGAGTTCCACAGCATCAGTTTGTTAATCTGGACCGTTTACAGTTTATAATTGGACATGAAAATGTGCTAGTGTATTCCAACTCCAATCAGACAACCTTTCTATCTGGCCTAAGATTTTGAGACTTCTTGAGTTAAAAGAGGCAAGGAGAAACCTATTCTCTTTTTATTTTAGAGATTATAAAACCAGTAAAAGGAGCAATCAAAACTCATAATATCAAAAGTCTACCTCCAAAGTCTTATTAATTTGAAACTGTCTACTGAGAACCAGAGAAGTGCATCACAAATGATGTGTTTTGTAAAAGCGCTCACTTTGTAGATGGCATTCCATATTATATAGGGACAGCAGGAGTGGATAAGTTATGCAAATCTAGGTATAGTGATTGAAAATTAATTTGTGGTTTTCCACTCTTTCACTATGAGAAGCTCTGAAAGCTTTTACCAAATTGAAATCTTACTGTTACGCGACATGTACTTTGACAAATGGATGATGAAGCAGTTGGCTGGAATATATTAATGACATAAATAATTATATCTTAACTTTTCTGTCAATATTGTAGGTGATGTCAGCATTCAGCTGTCCACATCCTCACTCTGCTGAAACCATAGAAAAAGAATTTGCGTCTTTTTAACCACTTAAGCAGCGTCTGGATGTCTCTTTGCACTCCAAGTTCAGCACGTCCCATCCTGGACTGTGTGTGTTCTGCCAAAGTATTCTCCGCCTGTCCCATGAGCAAGCCGCGGTACAGCGAGGCTTCTCAGTTAATAAGGAATTCTCAAAGTGTCTTTGACCAATGAGCTCAGGCTTCTGGCATGTTTATTAATGACTTGTCACTTGAACAAACTTATTCTCATGTGATTTTAATTGCGTTTCTTATTTGATGGAAGCACCACAATTGAGAAATTGTGTTTTTTTTAACATTAGCAGAATATTGACAAAGGTTCACATTTGTAATGGAGACACAGCTAGTGTACCCGTCTCTGAGAAAGTAGAGTGTGGTGATCTGAGCTCTGTTATATGTACTGTATCATCTTACTTGAAGAAGCCATGAGGAGATGTAAGTAGTCTGTGGCCTGAGCCATTGATACTAGGATCCAATTTTAATGCTGTTTAAAATTGGCACCTCAAAAGTCGAGACTGATCACACCAGGCAACATTTTTCAAAGGAATTGTTCAACTTGCTTCCTCATCCTGATGCATTATTTGGTGTTCAGGATCTTGTCTTCCACATATAGAAACCCAAAGTCATTGAGTTGCTAACATATTATTTGATACACGTGTTAACAAGCCCCAATTTACAACCAAAATAATCTCATGCCTGTTTCCAAAGAGAATATCTCTAAGTCAAAGAAGGTAGACTCTCTCTGACTAAACAGTATAAACAGCAAAACACTGTATAAAAAACAATTTCAAAAACAATTTGAAATTGATAATTAAGACCGTCTTTTCACAGGCATATGTTTTATCTACATGTATCCTCCCATGATGTGAACTGGAGCTAGTTAATAGAAACTGATAGTATCACTAAATTTTAACTGCAAGTATCTCAACTGCATAAATATGGAAGACTTGACTAATCAACCCTTGTAAGACAACGCTCTACAAAATACAAATTCTGGGCTTTTGACCAATGAATGTCTCACCTCAGAAGCTGTCATATTTCCCTCCATGTTGTCCACTGTCTGCAGTGCAACTCCGGAAATCATCAGCCAAAAGCAAAACCCTAAGCCTGAAAAACCTGTATTTCCCCTCTGTGTCTGCATGCTGACTCACATATACTCAGATAAGGCTTCAGATTCTTCCTGTTTCTCCACATTGACTGTAATGTGGAAATTGCACAAGAAAAGAGATATTTCATCAACACACAAAGGCTGCCTGATCTCTTCCATGTGTTGGCATGGCAT